>NC_067454.1:14284283-14598658 GCF_025434085.1 Hippocampus zosterae | reverse complement strand
CAGAGGAATACAAGTGGAGGAATACAAACAGATCCAAGGCATGTGACATGAGTTGTACCTCGAGGTTCCTTTTTAAGGTTGAGATGTTGTCACTGCAGACCTCCGCATTATTTAGAGTGACCTGAAATCGACAAACGTCACAGGAGGTAAGACGCAAACTTATTGACGTTGTTTTAATATTGGTTTTCTTTATGTATTATTCCTTGCGGGTCATCACTGCCTGCTATTGAGATGGTGAAAAATATTTACATGGAATTTGGGCATCTGTGCAACCACGTGTGCCACTTGAGATGCAACAAAACAAAATGGATTTGAAAACTCAACAAGGCGTCAAATGACACCCACTTGATCATCATCTTTGACAACATTTGTTCATTTTTGACCAAATGTTGCGGGTTTGATCTCCGATAAATGGCATGACACTGATCTGGACAGAGATATATAGTAGTCAGATCATATCTATTTTTAATATTCATTTTTTAGATCCGTGATCGAAATGTGTGTTGGTCTCACCAAAAAAGCAGCCTTGGCATTTTCGGCGCTCTCAATGTTGAACTCGGTGTTGAATTTGCCCTGCTGTAAGCTGCTCTGCATCAAGCTGACCGCACTGCTGACGCCGCGCTGGATGTCCTGAAGCGTGGTGGCCGGGAAGCCCTGCCTCAGCTTGTTGTACAACACCTCCCTGGCAGGACAAGGGGAAGAGCGATCCAAGCCGGAGACCCCGGCAAGTCAAATGACGAGCCCGAAATTATGAAGAGCGTTTCAAAAATGCTGACCTGAAGTCGGACTCAAGCACCGAGTTGGCGTGGTTGATCATTGCGCAAAGGCAGTCGATGCTGGAGCTGGACAGAGCTCGGCTGATGCACTTCTTCACGATGTAGAAACAATCATCCACCATGCTGGATGTCATCTGACCTTTTTCATATGTGTCCATTGTAACAGCCTGATAAGGAGAGGGGGAAAAAGTGGTTTTGTTGGAAAAACCTTATCGGCAGTAAATCCCAATTCATTCAAGATGTTTATAATTAGTAAAAAGGTAAGTAAGAAGGGCAACAATAGTCTGCAGATTTTTGCTATTCGTGGTTCGGTTCTCTGGGCCCTGTGAATAGCTGACAAACTGACAAATGAGGTCTCAATAATACTCGATCATTGATATTTGACAGGTTTCGAAGGCAACGTCTATGAACCAAATCATCTGTAAGCTATTTTTAAGGGTAATGTTGTAAAATTAGTTTGAAATTAGTTATTTTGTATTGAAACTATTGTTATCGTCAACCATAAAATGTAAAAATAAAAAAAGCAGCGACAATTAAATTGAAACTGAAAAATGTATCACAATAGAAGTATTTCACATCAGTCAATATACATCTATTTACCGGTAATGTTATGATTATTATTACTTTTATGACTCTTGAATTGGGGGATGAAAAGGCTCGCATTCAGGTAATGTTATTTTAGAATAGAATATTTCAACTCAAATCAGAGGAATAAGTCAAATTTAAGATTAAACAAACATACATTTAAACTTTACACTGTGCATGTATAAAGTGTGAAAATGATCCATAAAATGGTGGCGTGAACCTTGTTGACCGACTCCCTCATGTAGTACTCCTCCATTGGAATGTAGTAGCCGATCAGCTCCTGCATGTTCCTGCTCAGCACGCAATGTTTAAGCAGCATCTCCACATTCTGGTGATGTTCTGATCCGCAAACACACACACACACACACATCAGTACATTTTTCATTCCAAAGATACCGGCACACGCTCATGTATAACTTACCCGGTGTGATGCTCTGGTCGCCAACTTCAAAGTCAGCCATGATACGTCGACGCAGAAAGCGCAAGTAAAGTTCCGCCCTCGCATTCATTAATGTGACTTCTGCCAAGACTGGGTCCAGCTCTCTGTTGGAGGCGGATACGATGAATTGATGCACCCATTGTAAGATTATTTTTTTTCTTCTGTCATGAAATCTAAGCGGGGTAATTAAAATATTACAAAGACCTTTCCGTGTTTGTATGAACTTTTCCACACGGCTCTTGAAATCGGAGCAAGTTAGGTGTCCCGAATATTGTGGCTCATGAGTGTATAACCAAGCAATACCTGGGCTCAATTTTCTCCCCGGGCACGCTCTTCATCATGCTGCTCTGGATAATCTGAAACTACAGCCAGTGTTCAGAAGGTGTCAGAATATAAAATGGGAGACCCTCAATTTTATTGAGACGCTTACTTTGCCGAGGTATCCTCTTTGCTGCATGAACTTATCCACTATCTTCTGCGTCTGCTGGTCACATTCCTGCTGCAGGTGAGTGATGAGTGTGTAGAGGTGGCCTGGACCGTAATACGTCTCTACGATGGGCTGATGGGTCTCAACAACACGAGCAATGCCTGCAAATGACCAGGAGTGTTTAAGATCCACGGCAGAGGCTCCGTCGAAACCCCTCAGACCGATTCACCAAACCCCTGGTGTTCGATCAAACTCATTGTATCCATTCTGTCTACTGACCTTCGAGCAATAATGTCAGCGTATCTGCAAATATGAGTGGAGCTCTTTTCTCGCCCAAGTCCCCTGTTGCTAAGAGGAGGTTCTCTTCGGCTTTGGAGGCAAGCTGTGTGTGACAGCATGTGTGAGTCATCAATTGATACCCTCTTACGACACATTTCCATGTCGCCCCTCCCCCTACTGACCTGACTGCAAAGATACTGTCCAAAGCGGGCCAGGCCCTGCTCGTGAAGACCAAGCAGCGGGAAGATCTTGAAAAACCTCTCTACTTGTGCCAGGTCCACTGCTGCCACAGCTTCATCCAACTTGTTCGCTACGATGACCTTCAGTTTTTTCTCGGCCTCCTGCAGCAGTAGCAGACTGGCATCTACAGTGCTGCCTGTGTAAGAATATGAGGGTTATATGTGTCCTACGTGACGTCAAACAGACCTCGACACTGCTTGTTTACGCGAGTGAAACGAGTCATTCTGCATACCTTCTTCTCCCTGCCTGCTCAGCTCAATGACTGACTGGTCCAGAGAAAGGTATCTGTGGATGTGGGCAGCAGCTTGTTCATAGTCTTCATTTAGGAGAGCTGTCTGAACGCCATCCGTGCAGAACTTCAGATCCAAGATGTCATCAGCACGCTGGATGACGTTGTACAGCCGTGTCTATAAAATCAAAAATCAACTTCAATACCATCTACCAAAATTCTAACACCGTAGCTTCCATCCTTTGAGACAGCGATAAATTTATATTAGCCTGTTACTTATGTCTACTATACACATGTAGACAAAATTGCGGTTACCTAAATAACCAGAGCAATAATAAAGATAAATGTTAATGGAATGGTCTCGATAATTTGGGTTGTTGTTGTAGATGCGTGTACCTTAGCCAGGTCAAGCTGTCTGACTTTGCGGCTGACGTTCTCTGCAAGGCTACAGGTGAATGTGATCATGCCGGAAAGCTGGCTGGCATCTCCTCCGATCAACTGTAGGTTGGGCCTGAGAAGCACAGAAGCAACGCTTGCCATGTCAGCTCATACTTTCTTAAGTAAAAGAAGTTAGAAAGTCAGTGAAGTCTGAAGGCTGACAGTACGTGATCCCAAAAGGATGGTCAGCTAAAAACTTTACCCCATCCTCTGGAGTGCCAACATCTTTGTGTGAATGGTTCCCTCTTTTCCCATCAGCTGCTCCAGTTCAACCTCTACTGCTTTCTAAACCGAATCAGAGAGAAAAAAACAGGACTGTCAGCAGCATCATAAGGCAATCAAGTTTAATTTATTCTGTAACAACGCTTGTAATGAAAACATTTGTTTCTTAAATCAACATCGCACATTGGAATTAATGAAAATTAAATCTGTTTCAGGCCACGAATAAAACACCAACACACAAAAATGGTGTCATGTTTTGGGGGTTTTAAAAAACAGCACAACATTACATTTGATTAAAAAAATACATTTATAAAATAGTGAATTGGAATTTCAAGAATTAAACATGCTTACTAATTCATTCTGGTGTGCCCGGCTCACCCACTTGTGGTCAATAAATCAGATACATACAGATATATTTAAGAAGACAGTTATAACTGCTCAGTAAATTGCTTGTTTTTATATGAATATATGATTATTGTATTCCTACATATATTGCAGCACCATTTAGGTTGAAATATCAGTTGCTATAGAGTTATAACACAGGACGTCGATGCTCGTCCCTCTATATTGCTTGCATTGTGTGTTAGCATTAAGCTGGCGTACCCCCATAAGGCAGTACGCTAGCTTTTTGTGGTTGTTTAGGATAAACGGTGTGTAATTCACAGTGATTTACTTTCAGTATTTAGTATTTGCCAAATGCTACTTGTTTGTCAAGCTCATTTTTATCAACTGGTACTACTGGACAACCGTGTGATGTCAAATTCAAATGTGAGGTGCAATATTCCACAAATGCATTCATCAAATACGTTTGCCACATTTTGCATACATCTTTGTTAAGGCAGATATTATTTGTACTGTACAGCTCTTGTAGTTTGAACTGTCGATTAGCAAGTCGCTTGCAAACCTGACACAAGTCGTGAGAAGCCACGCAATGCTGCTAGGCTGTCTTTCTTCTGCATTCTCAAAAATATTATCACGTAAGACCCAACGTAATAGCTTCGGGTCTTCTTTTCTGTGGCTGAGTGAGGATGAACCCACACGAGACCACATCCGGAAGTTTACCTAGCATAGCTAACAGTAAGTAAGTGCACACGTCGACCATACTCTTCACTGTTAAAACGCCACAAAATGCCATTGTATACGAACCTCTTCCACGCAGAGTTGCTGATAAACTCTCTCCAGGTCGTCCAGCTCAGTGAGTGCCGAAATTGTGTCCATACTTACAGAGGACAGATTGCCAGAATCACATCGGTTCGTTGACAAGGTGTCAGCCATCTTTCCTGGTGGTGAGTCGCTCCCTGATCTTAGTCTCTTAGGAGTGACTGTTTACAGAATGACACCCAATAATTGATTCTGGATAGTACCGATTACAAACATGCCATTTTGTTATTAATATCTTAAGGTTACAGAGGACAGATTGCCAGAATTGCATCTTTTTGTTGGTAAGAAGACGCTGTCAACAACCCTAAAGTTCTATTTTTCTCCCTGATCGTAGTCTGTTCGGCCGCCTTTTGAAATTGAGTGAATGTACGCAATCATTGACTTAGCATAATACAAATTACACACATTACGTGTTAATAATATCTTGAATGAATGGGAAATTTTTTGCAGTCTCGCATTTTGGAAAAAAATTACCTTTCATAAAAATATCGGAGAATATATATTTTTGTGCATAGCCTTGCTTTTTTGTTCTTTTTTGCTGTTTTTGACTTTTGTTTTGTCACATGTTGTTTGTTGTTTCATCATGTGGACCTGATATGGACTGTTTTCAGCGCTTTTTGGCCACGACATTCGTCAAAGGAGCAGTATCTGTGCTTGGTGGTTGCGCCTTCTCGGCAGCACGCCTGTACCAGCACAGATTTTGATTGGGAGGAATGTCGGCGCCATTGACTGTCGATGCTGGACAGACCTGGGGCGCTTGTGTTTTTTGCGCCAGTAATGGGCAGCATTTTTCACAACCCCGATTTGTTCAGTGGCTATGTCAGCGCTGTTGGACAGTTGCCGTTGGTGCGGCTGGATGGATGGCTGCTGAAGTTGAGGATGAGGAGAGAGGAGCGTTGGCGAAGAGTGCCGATGCGTATTTGGAACCGTGAGTCGCCGCTTGGAATTGAAATGGATTTCCATGGGACAGGAGAAGTGAACCAATCTCTTTTTTCGTCAATGGATGCTACAGCTTCTTGTTGACTTTGAAACTTAGCTTGTAGCCGACGTGTGCACATTTTGAGCATGACGTCTCTGATCCACTGGTTAAAGGACACTTTGATTCTCTCCTCTTTCATCTCAAACCGCTTCAAACAACAAAGCGTGTGACGGAAAAGTGGTTAGGACTGCACGACTGTCCGTGTTTTATGTTATGTGTTGTGTTTATTATTTTACTTTATGTTAACTGTTTTGTAAAGCGCTTTGTTACAGCTGCCGCTGTTGTGAAAGCGCTATATAAATCAGCATGTATTGTATTGTATACGAAAGTGCAGTGTAGCATATGTTAATTAAAAATTACTTTGTTAACTGTTTTGTAAAGCGCTTTGTTACAGCTGCCACTGTTGTGAAAGCGCTATATAAATCAGCATGTATTGTATTGTATTGTATTGTATTGTATTGTAAACGCACCACCAGTGAATGATCCGAACTGCAACTTTTTTTTACTTAATTCTATTTTCCGACAAATACAAAAAAAACCCCAACCAACAAGTACTTATGCGATATTACTAATGATGGGCAAATGAGGCCTCATTGGGTGTATGACACATTTCCCAAACTGTGTCGACACTGCTGAGACTGGTGTCGTTTTAATTGCGACATCTTTTGGATTTTAAGTCATTGCATGGAACTTCAAAAAAGACTGGAAACAGACCATACACTGTTCACTCACGCACTTTTATTAAGAAACATCAGATGCATTAAGAACTTTGTCAATCAATCTTTATTTATATAGCACTTTTCATACATAAAAAACGCAACTCAAAAATACAACATAAAAAGAGGACCCTCCCTCTTCCCCCCAACATACAATTGTAATGGGTCTGACAACACTGAAACCTCGGTGCATGCCGACGCCGCCTATCGGTGCGCGTCATTTTCACGAAAACCACGAAAACATAATTAATGTTTCGTTTCGTTGTTAAAGCGCCAAATTATTGATAATCATTAATCATGGAGACAAATTGTCGATACGTTTTGTTGGTTGGAGTTTGCGTTGGATACTTTAATAAGCTTCATTTGTCTTGACGTATCTGGATAAGGAACTGACGATAATTTTCATTAGAATTTCTAGAGTTGTATAAAAGCAAAATCATTTTTTTCTTTAATTTCCCTGCCTTCTGAGCAGGCGGTGTGTGTTCATTTCCTACTCAGTAATGGCGCTGTCTGTCATGGCTACTGAACAATGAAAAAAATGATAGAACCTGACAGATTTATGTGTATGTCTTGAGTGGGGGAAAAAAACAATGATCCCAAATGTCTTACAAAGCGCATTAGATGAAAAGGAAATATGACTTTGTGAATAACAATCGTAATTCAACCAGGAATTTTATTTGGCGGTTCATCCCCTTGTTAGAGATCACCAAGTAACGCGAAAACCGCTAAAAGACTGAACAGTATGACACTTCTGAGAAGGTCAAGTTTACCTGTCAAGATTATAGTGCATTTAAAAATGTAACCAGAGAGCCAAAAACTCCAACTTTTTTTTTGGTGTGAGATGTTTATGCTAATGTTCTGAGGCAATTGCATTGGTACACAATAGCAACGTAAAAAAAAAAAACTAAAATAATTTTTTTTTAAAAAATCATTGTTGGTGGGAAACCAAAGTTGGCGTTGCAGGTTCATGGCAAAGCAAGAGCAATTGTTTCTTTTCCTGCTCAAGCTCCTCCCACCTCTTCTGCTGCTCAGTCCTTTCTCTCTCCAGCTCTTCTCTTTGTCTCATTAAGTCTTTGGCTTCTTCCTGCTGTGCTCTCCTGAGAGACTCAATTTGCTTCTTCTCTATGGCGGCTTCTCTGGCATTGACTGCCCGCAGACTCTCGACAAGCTCCCTCTGTTGGTCCAGAGCCTTCGCCTCCTCCCTCTGCGTCCTCCTCAAAGCTTCGATCAACTCCCGCTCTCTTCTGAAAACGCGCCTCTCTGATGCAGTATCCTTTGAAACTTGGACCATATCTGAAAGATGATAATTTTCTTGGTAAAGAAGGAGCACACAGCAACAGATTTATTGTTCCCACAGGGCAGAGCTCCGTCAGAAATCTGTTTTGCTTCCAGAATTTTATTTGATATTATAAAATATATTTGTAAACAATGTTGTCAGTGGGCCCCCTATTTATCAGTCTAGCCTCCCTCGAGTCCCAGGAGAAAAAAAAATCATGCAACCATCTCTGCCTGAGGCCTTCAGCATTTTGACACAGTAGGTTTTGGAGTAGGCTCAATTGAGCAGTGTTGCAAAATTGGTGCCGGGCAAAAATTATTTCCTTCCCTGACTGCAGTTCAGCGCCAGTTTGAGAAGCGTGGCTGTCACAATGGTGCAGTCAGAATCTGAAAACCTTTACCGCCATTGTACCGCATAGCGCAACAAATTGAATAGCAGCTCAACTGTTAGCAGCTCAACAAAATACACAATTAATACTGGACTAATATAAAAAAGATTAGTGCAGAGGTGCCCATCCAGTGAATTGTGATCGACCATTAGCCCATGTACTGGCCCCAAGTCGATTGCGTGGGGCATAGGGGGAGGCGGCGGGGAAAGATTTGTGCGTCTGTGTGCGTGTTATTAATATATATTTTTTGTGTTAGTGTACACTGCACCCTAAGCATCCTATCAGTTTCACAAAAAGTATTTAAAAAATAAAATAAAAAAGCAGGTCACCTTTAACTTACGGTGGCGGGTGACCTGCATCACCAGACGTTTTTAGCTGCTCAGCAGTCGAATTGCAGCTTGCGATCAGAGCAGTTGCCATATTTAAATTTTTTTTTATTCTCATTCAAAGTTTGTTTCAGCTACAATTCAGCAAAATGTCAAATCGTCATGTGTGATAAAGAACATTGAGATTTTGCAATACTTTTGTTACCCCGTTTACACTCACTTGAACAATAATTGAGCAAAAAACAGTTGACTAATTTCAAAACTAATAATCCATCGATTTGTTGAATACAAGTAATTATACAATGTGATGATTAAACATTTATTCGGTTACATTGTTGTAATGGCCCTCCGAGGGAAGACTTAACTCCAAAGTGGCCCACAACAAAAATGAGTTTATGTAGTGCCCATAGTGATCATGAAAGCTTACCTGGAATTTTCCCCTTCATTACCTCGACTGGACATGTCTCCTGCTGAACATTGGAACTGTGTGATGGCGAGTTTGTTTTCGTCAGCTTCAGCGCCTTGCCCGCTTGCCGATATGCCTGCGGGTGGCTCTTTGACACGTGTCGATGCATGTTGCTGGTCTTGCCGTCAGGACACCTGATCTTCTTCTTGCAAATCAAACACTGAGCAACATCCGAACTGCCCAAACGCTCAAAAAGTTTCCAGATCGAGCTACGGCGGTGGCATTTACTCCTGAAACTGAGGGGATTTTCGACCATGATTTTTTCTTCTTTACACTTTTTTTCTGCCACTACAGCTTCCGCAGCTTCTCCTTGGACAGCTTCGAGGACACCGTTCAACTCAGAATGAACACCAGCTTCATTTACAGCTTCACCTGATCGTGTATTCACCTGTGGGTGATTCTTTGCCATGTGTCGGTACAGGTTGCTGGTCTTGCCCTCAGAGCACATTATCTTCTTCTTGCAAATCAAACATTGAGCAGCATTCAAACTGCCCAAACGCTCAAAACGTTTCCAGATCAGGCTGCGACGGTGATATTTACTGCTGGAACGGCGTTCCTCTGTAACCACTACTACCTCTTCAGGCCTTTCTTTGACAGGCTCTTCTCCTTGAGCAGCTACAAGGAGGGTATCCATTGCAGAGTCAATGTCATCATTATTCATGGTGGCGACGTCACCATTTCCGTCCTCCAGTTCCACCTCCACTTGAGAAGAATTCAGAAGATATTGTGAATTATTATTCCATGAATGTAATAGCAATAAGAAGACACAGTGGGGACACATAGCATATTCTTCCACAAAACATTTTTACTAGCTTTCCACTTTCAATAGATGGCGTTCTGATGTTCCACAAATGCAATATTATGTGTCACTCGTTGAACAAAGTTTCCCCGAGTGATTCCAACGGCTTGCTTTGTAGAGCTGCGCTTTTCATTGACAACAATGACTACACATCTGCAAATATACAGTAACCCATTTTTAGTACACTGCTCATTTAAGAACACGGTGTTTACACTGCATTAGTTCAAGACATCGACAAATGTTTCAAACAAGTGTTCATTCATACTACAAGAGTACAACTACAAAACTCAAGCACCTGAAGTAGTTTTGGTGTAGCTGTAGACATGCCACTGATGGGTACATTCAACGTAGTGAAGCTATATTTCATGTAGAATAATGCTAGTTTAAATCAAGACAAGTTTCCAAGTAGCAACACTGGCTCGGATGTTTTATTTTAATTGTCTCTTTTTAAAGCTTTCATAGTTAATATTATTCGGGAATCACCGCCACTCAGCCAGTGACTGTGAAGCGGTGAGGACTGATTCGTGATGGTGAACGATTCGGAATATGAATCTTTTGAACGAATCATTTCAATGAATCGATTCTAAGGATCCGGTGCTGTCAAAACAACTTCCGTTCCTTCCTTTAAGATAAGAACACCTTTCTTAGTCTCGCAATGGAGAAATTCCCAATTCCCCCCAGCAAAGTGATGAAAGGAAGAAGTAGAACAACAAAATATAGGAGCTGCTGGAACGGCAGCCACTCTCGCGGCGCCATTTTGAAGTAAAAATAAAAATAACACAATGACTTTAGCGACTGGTACCTTGTGCTTCGCCAATTTCTAGAGGCTCCTGTTCATGGTTGGAGGAATTTGAGGTTCCCCGGCTTTCTCTTTTGGCGGCCATAGCCGCCTCTGTTGGATGTTGTGCCCGCAGATGTCTCCACATTCCCGTGGTGCTGCCCTGTTCGTGTTTGTACAGTAGGTTTTTACAGAGGAGGCACGCAACCGATTCGGGACAGGCGTCATTAAAATAATCCCAAACGACACTTCTTTTGCGCGTCATGCTTGTCGTACAACCTCAAATTTGTTCTACTTCCACTGTTCCAACTCTTCGTCTAATGGCGTCCCTTTATTGTCGAGTAGGTTAGGCTGCGACGGACACCGTCGACTTCTTCTGTTCACTCTACGTGCTGACAAATAACACGAAGAGGTCTACACTGCTTTCTAGTGGCCATGTAAAGAACTGACCGGCCAATCCCCGTTTCAGATGTGCCAGGCTGCAAAGGAATGTCGAGTGGGTAATGTTCATCACACGATAGGCACGTGAATGTTTGTTTAAAGATCTCGAGAGTCCATTCAATGAAAATAAATGCATACGCTTCCGGGGAAATGCTCTTTCTAAGGTACCGGTCGGTTGATGCAGAATCCTCAAAGTAATACTCTCACCCTCTCTTCAAGCAGAAGAGTAAGTGGGGAATAGAAAAGGGATGCGGTAGTAAAACGAACAAAACCAAACTCCAGATGACAAACTGTTTCAACGCATTTATTTAAAATAAAAGTATAGAAATGGAATGTTCAGAAGCCGTTGGTGCGATTTTCTGCAGTTCCCCACTATGGGTCAACAAAGTACACGGCAAAAAAATTAAAGAAAAGCTTACTTGTTCGCCGTTTTGATTACCTGCCACATTGAAACAGCTTTTCTCCCTATAAATAATTGTATCTTATTATCAGGAATAAATGAAAACACTGAAATGAATACAACTGTATTTATTAAAGGTAATGTCTGTCAGATGAACGGTTCGCCGATTTAAACACAACACACTGTGCTCAACGAGGCGTGGCCTGAATTCAACAAACAAAAAATAAATATTTTGGCTTCAAAAGAAATTCACAGATTGACTGACAAAGGGGAACAGACCAAACACAAGAAATTATTTTCCCACACCAAAACATAAATAAACAATCTTCCTTATATTGACAAACGTTAAACTGATTTTGCAGTGTGTCGGCTAGTCGAGGAAGCACACCGTGTGCTAATTTTACAGTATCAGTGCAAAAAAGATGATTAAACTAAGTCAGATGTTTGTAATGTTTTTTTTAATTTACTGAAAGGACTTTGAGCATCACTGCTGGGAAACATGATGTACTGTATATAATGTAAACTTAATTTTATAGTACAGTAATGCGCTGTTCGGACATTTGTCTTTGAGTCGGTCAAAATGGGGGATACTAATAACAAATAATCCTAAATGTTATCAGTGACTACTGTACGACAACTATGACATCATCCTAGTCAGACCGCATCTGAGGGTTCAAATATTACAATTACAATAAATGCTGTATTTGAGGCATCAATTAATATGTTTTTGCAACCAATTAAAAGTCTTATAAAAAGGACAAATGTAAACAACTGAGTTTCACCCCATTTGGTTTTCAAATAGGTCACCTAAAACAATATTAAAATGTTGCTCCACGGCAGATTTGATAAACTTTGTTTCATCTGGTGCAAGATTAAGATGGAAGGGAGAAAATATATGAACTGTGCACGCTTTGTATGTTTCACACATTCAAAGCGGCTTGGGCCCTTCTTTAGAGTAAACATCAATGTGTAACAGATAGGGAAAAAACAAACTGTGCTCTTTCACACAACCACATATTTGCTTGTTATTTTTAACCACAATTTGATGGAATTAGGATGTTTTCCAGCATGAGATGGAGGGAAAATGTGATTTTCCCCGAACCATCCACTGCTTTTTAAAGGAGACCGCAAATTGCTGACAGCCTCTTTTGTTTGGTGCATTGAAGTGACTTTGACTGAGAACACATATCTACCATGAGATCACTTTTCTGACATAGCTTATTAACACAGCTCGTAGTATTCCAGATATAATTTACACCCTCGTTTATCAATGGTATGGCATCAAAATTCATTTTCTAAACTGTTTGAGGTCACTGGTGAGCTCGAGCCAGTGACTCGCAGAGCACATATAGTCAACTATTCACACTCATACTTAATTTACAGTCTTCAATTAACCTAACATGCATGTTTTGGGAAAGTGGGGTAAAGCCAGAGTAAATTACACACGGGAGGGCCTGAGTCGAGAACCTCATGACTGTGAGGCAGACGCGCTAGCCACTTGCACCACCATGCTGCCCAAAACCTACAACTATCCTATAAAATCAAAACACATCCGAAACTTTCTGCACAACGGCATTATTCCGCTTGTAAATTCAAAAAAGCTTAGCACTGTCAATGGAGCATCAGTAGAATTCTGCCAGTGTTTACAAATGCATTTTTTAGTCAAATCACAGCATTGCTTTCAAATAAGGTGCCATTGGACTTGGATGCATAATAACGGCTTTCAAACAGCACAATCTAAAAACAAAAAAAGTTTTAAGCCCAAGTATTTAGAGGCAATAGGTCTTAAAAAAAGGTTTCAATAGAGAAACAAAATAGTGAAGAGGAGCATCCTCATGTAAGCACATTCTATTCAACAGGTGGCAAAAAACAAACAAAAACCAAAAGCTCCAAGTAGTCGTGTGGTGTAAACTGCAGCTGAAGAGGAAACATTCAGGCCCCTGTTGCATCAGACATATTTAGTAGTAGCACTCTTAAAATACTCACAAGTTAGCAATATTGGACTTTCATTGCCAATTTTAGGATTAATCAAAAAATGCACTTTAACTTTAGAGGTGAACTTCATTTGAACTTCTCTAAACTTTAATCAAGACGTCCATTTTGCCAATGTGTATGTACTTTATACTGTTTTCTAAAAAAGAGCTCAATCGAACAAGTGTTGCGAATGTTGCCATTCAGCGCCTTGCTTGGCCTGCCACACACTGAATGACACTGCCGGAGGCGACAGAGTTAGACGATTGGTAAATTAGTTGGCGAGTCTCAACTCGTACATTTGGTGACAGAGACTCTCCACGCTTTGCTTTTGAGTCACAACTATATAATGAAATTATGAATATAGTGTAGAAGGGGAACTCAAGGAAAATGTTTGCCTCCTCTAGGCCAAACACGATACTCTGATTAGTACAACGTTTGTGAAATGAGAATTAGCGGAGTAATCCATCCAGTCATCAATATCAGCGCACTGACATGTTATCCTATATTGAAATCAAAGGACCCTTGGGCTCGCATTGTGAACGCCAAAACTCGCCTGTTTTTTGACACGTGACGTTCGGTCAGTTTTACGTCGCTGTGAAGCCCCGGCGGGCCTTAGAGAACAGTGCGTTGCGCAAACAGGACTGAAATATTGAACAATTGGACAAGTGCGTTCAAAAGTTGAGAGAAGGTCAAATTAAGTTCACCTGTAAACGTGAAAGGGCATTTTAGGGCCATCCAGAAATATCAGCCGAAAGCCTAATATCCAAATATTAGTTCTTGTTTCTCTTCTGAGCCTCACATATGTTGTGATTGGGATCGGGCTCTTTATTCATGATCTCAACACACTCCCACTCTCCGCTAAAGCTGGACCGCTTCACGGCCTCCACGACCGTCTGTACGTACAGGCCGTCTTCAAAGGTGGGTGCCATGGCGACCGGGCCACGCGCCCACAACCTGCGCTCCTCGTGTTCCTGGAAGGACTGTCTCAGGGCCTTGACCATGGCGCCCAGCCCCAGCAGGTGCGGCAAAGGTATGTCTTTCACATCAGGTCCAGCCCAGCTGCCGTCGCCAAGCAATAGCTCCTCACGTTTACTGCCGTTGCGCTGACCGTACAGTTCCGTCCCTCTCGCCACCAATCTCCCCGTGGATCCAACGACCATCACCTCATGCAAAAAGGAACCCGGCATGTTGAAGTTCAGGGTCACCGTGCAGCACACGCCGCCCGTGCACGGCCCCATTAACATTTGAAAGAAACAAAAGTCGTCACTGGTGACTCGTCGGATGCCTCTGATGGTGTCATTTTGCTGTACGAAGGTGCGCAGCAAGCCGTGAACACGCTGGGCCCGTGTTCCAGTCAGGTAACTTAAAAGGTCGATGATGGCCGAGCCCACCGTGTGCAGGCCCCCGCCTCCCATCAGGTCCTCACAAGTCCAGCCGTACGACTGGTCCAGAAGGCTGGGCCCGTACACGCGCACGTCACATACTTGCACTTCACCTACGTATCCCTCCATCAGCAGCTGCCGCATCGCCGCAAAAGTGGGAAGGAAACGCAGTGTGTTACCCATGATGCTGAGCAGCTGTGGGTAATACCTGGCTGCATTTACCATCTGGAAAGAATCCACAGCAGTCGCAGCTTTCTCACTGACAACATTCTTACCTATGCCTGCAGAGAGACAAAAGGCAAGGTGTATTCTTATTATCATTCAGATAATGACCCAACACAAGTGGATACATCCCAATTTACCGGGAAGGCAGTGTGAAAGCAGAGGGTTTTTTTTTATCAAGTATGAATCGATCAAGGCTCGACTCTCAGCTTTTAGACAGTGAGAGTAACATTCATCAGGTACGAAATGAATTAGCCAAATGTTCAACTTCCTGCAACAAGAGATGTGGTGCAGAGATAATCAAATACGCTGACAAGAAGGCTTCCGAGCATAGGACCTCCACGCTGGGTGGGACACACTCAGCCAGGATGTTGCAACTATAAGAGGAAGCCGAGGTCAATGCTCAGGAATTCCATTAGATAACTCGATACAGTAGCTCTATTTCGTATTGAGCATGCTGGTCATCTGGCCATCTTGAGTATAGCTTTCCTTTTGTTTGTCTTATTTAAATCTATTACGAGTCAATGCGGTCGCATAGTTGATGGGCGAGGGATCGATTCCACTCATCTACATACAACACCTTTGATTAATAGCCTGATCAAACGCGACCAGCATGGCACAAGTTTGCTTGTCACAACATAATTCACACTTCCATTTAAAGGGAAGTCGTATAAACATTTGCTAACCTTAGAGATGCCATTCAGCAAGTTGGTTGACCACATCGTATGTTATAACAGGCTTTGGGGATCTACTTGTAATGTATTTCAGTTTTGAGGTTGCCTCACTGTTTGCTGTGGAAGTAAAATGCTTCCACATGTGACTCTACGCTTCTTTTACCTTATCAGGCTTTGGGAAAGCTTGAAGTCTGAACTCATGTCCTGGGGAAGGATGCTCTTTGGGAGACGCCGCTCACTACAGAGAGTGCTGTGGCTGGCTGTAGACACGCTTATGCTTTGTCACTGTCATTCGTAAATTACCGATACTACAAAAACCTCTGAGGCATTACATTGTTTAACATTAAACGAAGCCACTGCTCTTTTATTTCGAAAGATCTTTTGGCCCCTGGATTATTTTGTCACATTGTGATCTTTGAAAGTGAATTCAATTTAAGAAAATCCCATCTTCTTCAACCAAACAATCATATGAAAATGACGTGATTGGCCCTGATTTCCTATCGTGTGAATGGATCGCAACAACTCTTAATTACAACACCTCAACTGCAGCTGCCATGCTACAGTTCAGAAGTGTTGTGTGTGTGTTTCTGACCTCTTACCCAGTGCTTTGACAGCAATCTGCCGTGTCATTGAGGGTGGAATATAGATGCAAACAAGGTCAACGTCTTGGTGTAGCAGGACGTCATCAGATCGACTTGTGTGAAATGGGATACTGAGCTCTTTTGCCAGGCTGCACGCTTCCTCTTCGCTCCTCCCCCAGAGCGCATGGACCTCAAAGCCCTCGGCTTTCAGCATAGGGACGAGCACCCGAGCTGTGCTTCCTGTCCCAAACACACCGACTCCTGGCAGCATGACGGCGCAGCTTGCTGCAGCCTTACGTCAAAATCATGGCGGTGCAAACATACATCGTGCTTGTAAAGTCACCAATGTGCCACTATCCTCTGTGGTGCCAGGAAGTGAGACCTTCCCCCTGAAAAACAAAAAAAGGCAACTGAAATGTAAATACTTTAGTAGAGAGCCGCGTCTCTGCTTACAGTCCTCTCTCACCAGCTTGAAGGACAAGTGAGAGGAAACAAGTTTTTTTCCTAACAGTTTTATTTTATTTTTGGAGGAGGGGGCGGAGTCGGTTTTACCCTCCAATATCCACTTAATGAATGTTTAATAGTGTTTTTGGGAAGAATATTCCAGGTTGAATCCTTATTTTTTCCCCAATGCATTTTAATGGGTGCCAATTATATGTGGATTTAGCCTATATTTGGGCTGGGACGGTCCCAATCAAATAACAGGTCAAATAACAGGGTTCGACTGTACAGTAAACAAATAAGTTGTTCAATTAAATAGATTGGGAAGTTTATACCATATTCTGATCAGATCGCTGATCATTTATGGGGAATTTTTCCCCAAACTTGCTGATCTGCGGCAAAATCCTGATTTTGTAAAGCCTGGCGCAAAGTGCATCAGGCATTTTTATTTGATAAGATAAATGTAAATTCAGTTTCTCTTGAGGCCGTTTCAGGGTCAATTTTCATGGCTCAGGTCAAACATGTAAACTGTGGAGCCAGCACTTGAAATGCGGCAGGAGCACCTGACAACAACGTTATTCCTTGCGGGAGGCTTAGCTGAAACCTCCCTAAACCTTCCGCATTAACTGCTCACTCTTGGTTGTGTTCTGAGGAGAGGGGGGAAACAGGGTTCTTCTTAAACTTGCACAATATAAATTTAAGCTATTTATGTTTGTTTTGCTACCCACCATATACGCAGCTTAGTGGGCACCAGACGCCCTCTTGTTCACGAATAACTACAAGTGAACGTGGCAGTGTATTTTAATGATTAACATGACAAGGCGGACCTCATACACAGACGAGTCAGTGAGCATTGTGATAAGGTTTGCTAGCACGTTTACCAGCTAACAAGCTAGCCGCGACAAAAACATTTCAAACAGAGTACGAGCAAAGTTACGACTGAACTCTTAAAAAAATATAGCCCCTGACATATGTTAATTTATGTAAATATCCACACGTAACTTTTGCTACCTACTGTTTTTATGCAGACGAGTTCCCCAATAACCGCAGCAAGTGCTCAGCCTGGCGCTGCCCTGTTGCTAATGGTAACTTCAGCATAGACCATGGAAGTGAATTCTCAACCAGAGATGTTAAAAAAGTGAAGATGCTTGCAAAGAAGGAACCCCTCCGAGCAAGACTACAAATCATTATCTTCCTCATAATCGTTTATATTCAATATGTATGTTATTAACACGTTTATTAAATTAATAATAGAAGATGATCAATAGTAGAAAACCAATGAGTGTTCTACGAATCCAAGTGAGGTTTGTTCACAGGGCGTTGACGTCGTTGTGTCACTCGGGATAGTTTCCCGGAAGTACCAATAACAAGCTATTTCAAAAGTTCATTTAAAAAGAGAACCAATGTTGTAAAATCATTTTAATTATATCTTAAGTTGTAATAAAGACGTTTAGATAGATACAATTATCATTTAATGCAGGGGTGCCCATTAGGTAGATCCTGATCTACCGGTAGATATAAGACAGGTCCCAAGTGGATCCGAGGAGTGTCGAGAAGAAAACAAACAAACAACCATTTGTGTTTCTTTGTACATGTTAGTAATATATTTTTTGTGTTAATATACACTGCACACTAATCATCTTATCAGTCTCATTTTCACCAAAAACAATATTTAAAAAATAAAATAAAGCAGGTAAATCTTAAATTTGTGTGTGAGTGTGCGTGAGCGCGCCGGTAAGGGTACATCCCGTGAGGTTAGTTGATCGAAAAGTAGATCTTCGATCCAAAAAGTTTGGGCACCCCTGATTTAATGAGTACGATTGAAAAACTCATGTAATAGCACAAAACGACCAGCGGTGGCAGTACCTTTTTTTGTCAGTCGTGGTCATGAACCGCAAAGCATTATGGGGTTTTTAGTCCTAAATGGCGGGCTGCCGTGTTGACATTGTACAAAATAAAAATAACTAAGCGTTCTCTTTTTTTTACAAAACATAGGGCCCGAATATGCCATACCTGTAGGTTTTATTTGCGCTTATTCCAGATAAAGTCGCACAGAGTTGAGATCTGGGACAGCATTTTTTTTTCACCACGTTCGCTCTAAAACAAACAGGAAGTGGTTAGCGTTGTGGGACGTGTAGTTCCGGCTACAGGCCGCTGAAGAAGATACCGCGCACAATAAAGAAAGTGCAATAAAAGCGTCGCAATTAGCCGTGTGCATTGACTTTGAGGGCGATAGGCGTCGGTATTACCATGCCTGGATTCACGTGCTGTGTCCCCGGCTGCTACAGCAATTCGCATCGCGACCGGGACTTGCGCTTCTACACGTTTCCGAAGGACACTACACTCAGAGAGCTGTGGCTGAGGAACATCTCCCGGGCCGGGGTCAGCGGCTGTTTCAGCACCTTCCAGCCCACCACGGGGCACCGGGTTTGCAGCGTGCACTTCGTGGGCGGAAGGAAAACCTACAGTATCCGAGTGCCGTCGCTTTTCCCCCTGAGGGGTGTGAACGAGCGCAGGAGTCGGCGGGGCAGAGGTAAGAAGTTGTCCACGACGGCGGCTGCAGCCCCCGCCGGAGCCACCACCGGGGTCGTCATCAACACCGTGCTGGGGAACACAGCCGAGGGCGCCGAGGCCAACGCCGGCGGCGAGGCCATCGACGACAGCATCACGGTGGTGCAGATCGGCCAAAACGGAGAATATCTGGGTACGGCACGGCTGCCCGTGGCGACAGAGGCGCCGTTCACCGCACCTGTCGGCGTATCCACCGAACTCAGCGCCGTTACCGTCGCCGCGGACTCCTCCTCCTCGGCGGAGGCGAAGCAGACGGTCGTGCAGTACGTCAGCGTGACCAGCAGCCCGCTGGACCACTCGTACTCGCTGACCACCGGCACCACGTCGGCTGAGCTGCTGCGCAAACTCAACGAGCAGCGGGACATCATCGCCCTCATGGAGGTGAAGATGAAGGAGATGAAGGCCACCATCCGCCAGCTGCGGGTGATGGAGGCCAAGCTGCAGGAGGAGGTGCGGGAGCGGGACAGGCTACTGGGCGGCCACCCGGTGCCTCTTAACGTCAACAAGAAAATCTAGCCGGAGACACGGGAGTGCAGACGAACTGAGGAACATTCAGCCTTTGTACACAAATGTATTTTCAATAACCGCAGAGCTGATTTTCATAGACCTGATCATGTATAAAGATGTTTAGCTGTAGTTGTATAACTGGTAGTGTCATATGAAAAGCTTTTTGAGCATGTTATTCAATTTACACTCGAAGGTCCATGTACTAGTACACACCTTGTCCTAACTATAGACAATTCAGCGCACTAGAACAACAGTTGTCTTACTTTTTGCCCCCTACATTTCGGCACACTAACAGCAAAACTTTGGTTTACCACGAGGACAACTACATATTACTGGTGAGGCAAAACTGCACTCGTTGACATGTGGGTGCTGTACTACAACTACTAGTGAAGTGTTAAATGTGAACTAATTTCACATATCAAGGATTGAGCCTACATTATCCAGTATTGATTATCAGTGTATTGGTACGTTCTTTGTCCTCGCAAGTAAGACAATTGAATACACTAGTAGAACGACTGTGTCTCTTCATTTTATTTATTTAGTGCTTTCACAACAGCTGCAGCTGTTGCAGAACACATGATAAAACATTAACAATGATACAAACATAAACCAATGTAATGTTTTCCTTTTTGTCACATGTTTGCCATCACTGCCTTTCACTACTACAGTATATGACATTTGTGCACACCAGTAGAACTATAACTTGTTGTTAGTGAGGCAGCTAGGCACTTGTTGAAATCTGTGTGCCACTCATACTACAGTTGAAATGCAAGATGTTAAATAGTACAATTTTATAAAGTCAATAGTAGTGAGTAGTACTTGGCCCGCTTTCCATAAAGCGTTTTGATGAATAATTATTCGATATCCTGATGCTCAGCTAAAAGATCAGGTATGAGTATGGTGTTTGCCCTTCCTGATAAGACGATTCAGTGCACTAGAAGAATGACTATGGAGTACTAGTACCTCTCAGTTGTCACCAAGTGCACAGTTTTGTCTCACTGATATCATGTGGTTGTCCTCATATGCAAACGTTCTCCAACTTATGAGGACAAAGGACTAAGAAAATTCAGCGCACCCGTAGAATGACATTTTTTTACTTGCAGTGGGCTTTTTTTGGGGGGGGGGGGATTCACCATCATCTTTGTCGATGACTGTTTGACATGTCTACACACCAATTACTATAGTTTTGGAACAACATTTTACTAGTGAGCATTTTGATGCTGCTAGTAAGTTCCAGGGGGCGACTACTGAATGACCTATTTGGGCCGAGTACTGTTACTAGTTCAGCACAGTAGTTTAATTGTAAGGTTTAGTTGCAACATTTCAGTTCTAGTGCGTGGAATTGGCTTCATAGTACACGGAATTTATGATGGATTTGAAGAATATCGAGTAAATGCTTAAATGACATTCTATAGTGGCATCTCTAATAGTTGTTTAATCCACTTTACAGTCATAGTTAGCCTTACAAGACACCGGTAGATGACTTTAAATATGAGAGTTGGGAAGGAATATTTTTAGCCCAGGATGTTCATTATTCTTGAGTGGATAGAAATTCGAAGTGTTTGGTGACAGATTACCATGCCGAGAAATAGATTTGGCTATATGCCTATGGAGGCATTTATGCAGGCTTTAAAAAAAAAAAATCAGCTCAATACCCAGATTTGAAATTTGGAAACCTCTCGGTACTACTACATGACATCTTTTATTGCCATAATGTTGACCCGTTGGACTGTACATAATGTGATGCAAATGAACCGACATTAATGTATTACAACAAACTTTGTGTGCCTGATAAATAAAATATTTTACAGCATTTAATAATAATTAAAAATAAACTTTGATCCTTCTACACAGCAATGAATCCATATCAAACCTCAATTCATCTTGTTTTAAAATTTTGTTTCTGAATATATATAAAAAAAAAAAAACAGTGCTTGAACACATGGCTATTTTGTTCACTTCCTGTCCATAACGGATGTCAAGACTACAGCGCATTTAAGTTGCAACATGTTAACTTTCTGCTTTCGTCTTTCATAAGCGCATGTTTTTCTGCAATTGATGGATTCAACGACCCTGTTTATGATGAGGTGTTTCTCGACTCAGTTTGATTTGTGGCTGCCTCACAAGTGCTCTATGCACAATATGTTAGACATTTCTGATCTTTGGACTGATATTTGTGTCATTAAATGACATTTTGAAGTATGTCTGTTTAACTTATTTTGGCTCTTCCAGAAGGTATCAAGACATAAACCTACGGATTAACTGCTTTTGGTAATTGCACATTTATAGTCCCATTGGCTTTCTAGGTAAGGAAGGACCTGTATTAGTGTATTAGTAATCCTTTCTTCAGCATGCAGAGTAAATGGTTTAAGCATCCTTTTGAGGTAGCAGCCGTCATTCGGCTGATTTTATGGTTTGACCTCAGAGCAAAAATTATTGCTTTGAGCACCATGCAGTGAATGTGAACTTAACTCTCTTGACAACGAGAAAAGAAATCTTGAAAAATGAGATTTCAAATTGTTTAATGCCCCTCCCGTTGTAAATTTACTTTCAAACTACATATGAAACAAAGAGAATTGCATGTTGTGTATTTAAAATAAGCAACAAATACATGCTAACAGTTAGCATTGATCATTGCGGTTTTACAGACACCGGTAGAAGAAGCACAATGGTTTAATCAACAGAAGTGTCTTTATTAGCCAAGGATGTACTGTAAATCACACAAGGAATTTGTCTCCAGCACTAGTATTGTAGCAACAAGCAACTACGACAAAGATATGACACATACAGTAAGTATAAAGAGTCTTCACGTAAACTCAGGCCCTATTTGTGCTGTAGTACCAGTGCTACCCAATGACAGCTGTGCAAACAATGCAAGGAGTCATCAAGCGAAGATTAAGTGTAAATTTGATCAACGACAGTTCTCCAAGTATGTAGAGAGCTGAAACTACAATGACCAGCCCGGTAATACTGTCACACAGGTATGTTCAAAATTGGCAAGCATCTTGCCATCAACTTGTTCAGTTGATGGCAAGAGGGAAGAAGCTGTATGGATATCTGCTAGTTTTGGTGTGTGTGAGTCGATAGTGTCATGACAATCACAACAAAGCAATGATGATGATGTCAAGGGGAATGTTGAATGCACGGGCGGTGAGTATTCCACAGAGTGAGGTCCCAGACTCTAATCTCATCTGGATTTTTTTTCTGATTCTGTGTTACATAATGCTTTAATCCAGGCCTGTCAATCAAACTTACCCAACTAGCCTCCTTTTCAAAAGCTGCCATTATTATAACACAAACCTTTTACATCCAGGCCAAGGACCTGCTCAAGCACAATTTTTTGTATTGGAAAATCTTTTAGTTACAGTACGATATGTTATTTATCCTCTGTGAAGAACAACTAATATTACTGCGGAGGAGTTTTTCCCTGATCCACGTGTATCCATATATCTGTATTATACTGCTTTGCTGTGTGCAGAAGTAACTGCACAATGTTCATTGAATTGAAGCAGAAAATGCAGCAACATCTGTTTAATTCTTTTTTTTTAAGAAACATATTTAATGATGGCATTATTGTATGTTCTTGTAGAGTACAATATTATAGAGTGCAAAAAAAGCACAATGCAATTTTGGGGGCATGAAGGCATTTTAAATAAAAAAGTTTTGAGAAATGAACGTGCTGACAGAATGAAGTAAGATCTTAATCTCAAGGCCCCATCGCAATTTTGAAGTTTCCACTTTGTTGAGGTATACGTTTTGTTTAAATCTGAATGAATTAGATAGGGGCACCAAATATTGTGGCTGATGAGTGGAAAAGTTCTTATCCATACCTTTTTGTTGAAGTTTGAACTTTCACATATAAATATCGGTACATGCTTATGATTGTGATTTTATATGGAAGCAGAAAAAAAAACAATTAAAAAAAGCCTAAAGTAAGATTAGCTCAAATTCCGGGGGATAATGTTAGTGATTCAACACAGCGATGTACTTCATAAATGTGTCTTAAGCATATGTTCAAAGTGACAATGTGAAAATGTATCTGCCAAACAAACAGCTGCTGCTAAAGTAGCTTCCATGACGATGTATTGATTCAGGCCAGCAGCGTCAGACACAGACAGATTAGTCTTCAGTTAATGGTTTATATTAAACCGCAGATTAACAATGGGCTCCCATTTCTCCTCTGTCAGTGTACAGATGTGAACCAGGATTTACACTAATGCACAGTGTGAGCCATCTGTAGATGGGTGAAGCACATGATTTGGAGGCGGGTATAGAGTAAGAGGATGTCAAGCCCAGGTAAAGCCGATGCATCATTAGGACCCTGTTAAGTGAATTCAGAGTCTTGGTTTTAAACATATGACACACGTTTGAAGTCAATTGCTGAAAATGTACTGTAGTACTCAGCTGGAGAGATTACGCATTTCTCAATTTTCCTGATTTTTGTGGCCTGTGGCTAAAAACGGGTCTCTAGTGATGCACTTAGCATAAGTCGCCCACCTCTCACTATCTTTCCTTTGGATAGTGCGCTGGTGTGGCGGCATAAGAGCGCCTAATTGTCAGCCATGAGTGTGACCTAGTCACGGAAAGAACGACAAAAGAGCAGGAGGGGGGGTGGAGGCTTTAGAGCGCCTCGTTGTTGCAGTGTGGGATGTCCAGTATTATATTATTCCATCCACTGGCTGTATTAAGGTGGTATTGTATATTTATTGGCTCAAACATGTCATTATGTGTAGGCATAATAATGAAGCAACCATTTCCCAGATCATAGTAATACTATTCGATTAGCAGTTGACAGCGGGACATGGTTTCAACACCATCAGTGGACATGACCACAGCGTTTGGCAATGGAGACGCGAGGTTGATTTCTAACGATTTTGAAGTCTTAATTGAAATCAATTTCACTGTTCACAAGCAAATTTGATTCAGAGATTGCATTCCGTATTCCCAAAATGTATTTTTGATACTGATTTTAAAATGTCTTTACCTTTGTCTTAAATATTATGTGATTGGTTGGGCAGATTTGGAATCACCCCCCTCCCTCCCCCAAAGTATTTTAAAACATTTACTTGCATCACTGGTTAAAAACAATTGTAAATATTTGTTAACCAGTACATTTAAAATCACTGGCAAGGTATTTTACTCTCTTCTCTGTAGAACGTCAAATGTAAAAGATATATTAAATATCACTTCACGGAGACATCAGCGTAGAGTGTCTTTTTTGCCCTCTTCCAATAATTTATGACCAACACATTATGGCTTTGCATGACGCCCACTGGATTGGTACTATACTCTCAAAGGGTGCTGTGCTGCCACATCCTCTCATCTGCATTGGGACACCATCTGTTCACATGAAAAAATAAAACGTACTCATCATCATGTTTCTATTTTACATCTCCCATGTCACACTTGTGAAAGAAGGATTCTGCTCCTGCTCAGTGTTTGTTGGACACATTATTATAGTTTCTCACTATATGTATTTGTGTGTGCGTGTGTGTGTGTGTGTGTGTTTGTGTGTGTGTGTGTGTGGGTGGGTGTGCAATAAAGGTTCTAAATACTAAAGACCGGAAATTAGAATGCTTTAATCCAGTGTGCTGCGCTAGGAATGTGTTGGTCCAACCCTCTCATGACACGCGCACACACACACACACACACACACACACACACACACACACACACATTCCTGCACTTGCTGCACAGTGAGGACCGAGTAAAAAGGCCTACAAAGCGAGGACCACCCTTTCTGCTTGAAAAAGAAATGAAAAAGACACATTTCTAGACACAGGAGGGCGCCCTTAGGCAATACATTCCTTTAGATTAAATAAAACACCAAAGGTTAAGAAAAAGTTTTTAACTAGATAAGTGAGGACCGGGCACTGGCCATGCGTTCTTAATGATTTTGAAGTAGATTAGGTGCCGTTCACCTTACTAAACATTTAATGATGTAAATTTATAATCAGATATATTATTTTTAAACAGTTTATCACCATTAATTTATGGGTACTGTCATTTATTTAGTTTTATTTAGTTCTGATATTTGTGTGTTCAATACGCCACATGTTTGCACTGTGGCTGAGAGAGGAAAGTATTTTAATCTGTGCTGTACATTACACAGAGAGCATATTTGACAATAAAAGCTGACTTGACTTTATGATTTATTTTTGACAAACAAAAGTACTCTTATTCAAAACTTACAAGAACACCTGAAAAACTTCCACCTTCAAAACGCACACTAAAAAAACTTGCTGCGCCACAACCTGACACATGAACCCACATATACCCTACCAAATAACTGTGCTTTCAAACTATTCCTTTTCTCCCCTCTCTCTCATCCCATTCCCTCTCTCCCTTCATCTATCTCCCCCCTATGTCTCTCCCTCTCTCTATCTTTCATCTTCAAGCTTTTTTCCCAATTACATATCTTTTAATAATTTCATTGTGGAATATCTCTCCATGTGCGGTCTTCAAGGTCTGGCGATGCTTGACTACGACACTTAACGCAGTCATCTTTCCTTGGAACTTTCTTTAATGCTACAAATTTTGAAAGGTGTCGATCAATTGCTGCTCTTTCCTTTGGAGTCCGGGTCTCTTCCTTTTTTTAGTTTCCAATTCTGGAGGGGAAAAAAAGAGGGTTATTAGTGGTTTAGTTGAATATAAACAGATCTGAACACTGCCTTGACTGATAACAGGACCAGAATAAAAACTATCAAAAATGCATTGATTCAAAACATGTTTTAGGCATCTAGTTTAAAGCAACTTTGTTGACTTAAAAACACCTCAGCAGCAATTTCCCTCAAGGCATGATTCATGAGTGTTATGCTCTTTACATTATTTAATATTTTTCAATATCCTTAAAATTAATGTGGGGTTTTTTGCCTAGTCTCCGCCTTTAATGTCTTGTTTATCTATGTGGGCCCCCCAATTGGGTGGCAACCACTAAAGGGTGTACTCTGACTACAGCCCAATGACGGCTAGGATAGGCTCCAGCATGCCCCAAACTTTTGTTTTCTATTTCTGAAGCCTTCTATTGTGAAGAACATACAGAAAAAACAGTCTTTGCAACTACAGTGATCTGATCCCTCGTTTATCGGGGTTAATGGGGACCGAAACCACCCGCGATAAACGAAAATCCGCTAAGTAGCAAAACCCCCCCACCCTCCATATAGGTATATGAACATGTGTATGAGTATAAATATTTATAAGGCCAAATGTACTGGTATACATGCATGTTTGTAGTAATTAACAGTACTTAATGCTATATACTAATATATTTAAACATGTATAAGTTAGGTTAGGTTAGTGTATAAATAACGAAATACAGTAAACACAGTCCTGTATATGTTGCTCTATGTGACTCGCTGTTGTTTTGATTATTTTCACTGCCTCTTGAGGACCTTTTGCAGCATTTTCACTTTTTTTAAATGAATATGTTTGAAAAAATCCATGACACACAGAGGCCGCGATAAATGGTAATCCAGCGGCACTGTTGACATTCATGTTTCGAAGCTACAATCAAAGCCTGAACCACTGTGCCGATTTCAGAGCAACATATGTGGTGAATATTATCTAATACGGTATGCATTACCAGTTCTCCTTGTTTGCAGTGAAATGCATTATTTTACAATCCATTCAAATGTCAGATACCAAATATGTAACTTCTGGTTGCTGATGGTGTATTGCAGGAGTGACCAACTCATTTTTGGCACAGGCCACATTGTAGTCATGGTTTCCCTTGGAGGGCCATTATGAATTTTGGGAGACCATATACATATTTAATCACCTCCACATTACATACACCACTCATAACATATTGATGGATAACTACTTTTAAAATCAGAAGTAAAACATAATGATTGTTCTTGTGGACTTCATATGACATTTTGAGATTTTGGTTCAGACTTTAGCAAGCCTCATGGAATTCGACATGCTTTATTTGCTTTTGCAGGCCACATAAAATGATGTGGCAGGCCAAATCCGGCCCCTGGGCCTTGACTTTGACACCTGTGGTGTAGTGGTATACTCGCATGACTTGTGTGGGATCAGTTCCTGCTCAGTGATGGTGTGAATGTGAATATTTCTGGCTGCAAACATTATTTCGTTGTTGAGAGGTTCGACTATCTCTCTTTGGTCAGATTTTTTTTTAATTGGATTCAATTACAATCAGTGTGTTACTGTAACCAAATTATATCATAACCCTGTAAGAGAAATTGCTATACAATAGAAATTGAAGACAATTTTACAACTGAGTAGACCACTTCAACGACTCGTCTTTACATCTGCAAGTCACAGTGACTTGTGCTGTTTGAGTTTCTTAAATTGTTATACGGATCTATCCAACAGAAATTCATCTTACCAACTTCACTATGTTCTTTTCGAACTGCTGTCTTCTTCTTCCCAAGAGATCTGTGTCCAGTCTTTTTGTCCTCTTCATCTAAGAAAGTTGGCATGTTAGTATAATGGTAATGAAACTTTGAGTTGTGTTGACGATGCACTGACTCACCGCTGTCTTCAACATCATCGTCGTCATGTGTAAGTGTTGCAATCCTCTTTCGTTTGGTGGCGCTCCCTGATGTTGATGGTTGTTCTTGGCCATGTGTGAAAGATGCGTCATAGACTGTAAATAATAATAATAATATACTTTGGGTGAATATGCTTTAATGATACACATTTGTAATTCCTGATATATTGGAATGTACAAAAAACAATCAGGACTTGGAGCGGGGGTGTCAAACATACGGCCGGCGGGCCGTTACCGTCCGACAAGCAGGTTTGATCAGGCCCGCAGGATCATTTAAAAGTGAAAAAAATGCAGAAAAGACATGGAACGAAAATTTTGAATAACATGCAATTCGTGGAGTATCCGCTAGGGGACACACCGTTTTGATCAGAGTAGAAAGACACATTGTTTTGAGAAGAAGACAACAGCAGTCTAAGTCTGTCACTGAGACGGACGGACCCAAAACAGCAGATGCTATCAAGGACATTTTAATTCATTATTCTTTACACATTTAATGGCACTCTCTTTAGTTTGTAAGGTATAGGCAGGGATTAAATTTATAATTTATATGCACAAGGCTTAAAAATTCCTTTCTTCACAAATCTCCTTTAATCTAAAAGCGCATCACTGTATTTTTCAACACCAATTACTTGTTTAGTGCCCTTGTACAATCAGTTGCGATGCATATATGTGAATGATAAAAGTCAATCGTACATTTGTCTAAGGAAATCTAAGGTGCTTCATGAAATGTTTTGTAAAAAGATATGTTCATTAAATTTCTACATTTCCGAATGTTCTTGTGCTTCTTTATAGCAGAGTACGGTATAATTTTAATGGCTCGGCCCACTTAACATCTACCGAGGCCAATGGGGCCTGAGTTTGACAGAGTGAAATGAGTTTGACACCCCTGACTTAAGAGTAAGAAAAAAAATCGTACTAATGCCAGGTCTGTAACATGTCACTTGTGCCAATGTTAGAGACTCACCCAATCCATGTCTTCCCAACATTGTCTTTTTTTTCTTGACAGTCTTCTTAACTGTCTTATGGCACACCCCTCCATCTATAAAATAATGTTTTGATAGAATCAAAGTTCTTTCCACATGCATCTCAGAAATATGCCAATAATACAACAAAAGAGGATTCAAGTCGGACAAAAAAACATTACCGCCATATTCACTGCCAGAAACATCACTCATGTCGTCATCAGCGTCATCAGCATAATTTCTTTCTTTAATTGACTGCATCTTCGGTGGCCTTTTGTAGGTGCCTTGGAGCAAGATGATGTACTCAAATGAAATTCCTTACATCTCAGAAACATAGCAATGGTGCAGTGACAGATGGTCCAAGTCAAACTGAAAGCATTACCTGTGTTTTCAGTGTCCAAGTTGGTACTGTTACCGCCTCCATCATCTTCATCATCAGATCTCGTTGCTACAGCTGAATGTGGCACTTCTCATTCTGTGAAAGATGACATTTACACCATGTAAATATGGATGGAAGACATTCACTCTTGCTCCGAGAATGAAAGGGTTTTCTCATTTATGCAAATGGTCTGGACACAGAGAAAATGAGAGCTGTCAAGGTGAAGGAATTACTAAACATCCATCCATTTTCCAATCCGCTTTATCTTCACAAGAGTCGCAGGGCATGCTGGAGCCTACCCCAGCTGTCTTTGGGAGGTCAGCGGGGGACACCCTGAACAAGTTGCCAGCCAATTGCAGGGCACACAGAGACAACCATCTCAAACTCACACCTGGGGACAATTTAGAGTGTTCAATCAGCCATGCATGTTATGGGAATGTGGGAGGAAACCGAAGTACTTGGAGTAAGCCCACGCAGGTATGTGGTGGGAAAAATAAGCAAATGCCACATAGGAAGACTAGGACCGGAATTGAACCCTGCACCTTTGCACTGTGAGGTCGACAGGCTAACCAGCTTTAATCAGTAGTAGTTTAACGGTATTAGAACGGTATCGATCGCATGTTATCACTAACTCCCGGTTTGATTAAAAGTTCTGTCTTTGATCATTGTTCGTTACTTTTAATCCACAGGACAGATGTGTGTCAGAACAGCACACGTGTGAGGATAGTGAGAGGCAGCTGCCTGTCAAGTTGCTGCAACATCCCCCCAAATAACTCGACATACATATGTGCGTGCTTTTGTTTGCTTATTGTTATCATTGAAAAAAAGGTTCTGGTTAAAGGTGCCAGAGGCAGAGGCAACTGGGATCAATTGGTGTCTAACTAAAAATTGTTGTAACTTAGAAGTAGGTCATTTGGTCAACATTAGGTCTAACGTTTGAATGTGATTAATTTGAAATGATTCAAGGTTTCTATATTAATTCCAAGCATGAACTCTAGAGTATATATTGGCATCCCTCTTCCTGCTATGACTACTAATGTTATTTTTATTACATACCATCTTGAGCTTCCTGTCGTCTCCCTGGATCTGGTCTTCTCTTTTTGCCACTTTTGAGACCTTTGGTTGAGGTGGCTGCATGTGCTCTTCCTTTTGAAATATTCACAGTCAGAAATCAGAAAACATAATTTTACACTAAAATATGAAGGTAAAAGAAAATATGCCGATAAAGACATGCACACTGTCGTGGAAACAAAGACAGAGGGAGAAAAGAATAAATGGAAGGGGATGACTTTAAAAATATATTAATTTACATACCAGTGATAACAGAGTCCAGGGTTTGCAGACTCTTTCCCTTCAGCGACTCTGTCCCACGTTCCATCGCAAACAGTAGTTTGGCAATCTTGGCCACTTGGAAAGTTTTATCGGTCTGCCGATAAAACTCACAATGGACTCTAATGTCGTGTCCCATAAAACGAGCAACTTGCTCGAGTTCCTGATTGTTCAGGTCGAGAAGCTGACATAAGGTAGCAACATGCTTCCTTAATTTTGTTGACCTCAACAGTTCTGGGTTTTTGGCCTTGCTCTCTTGTGCGTATTTTCTGAGGCACATGTCACATCCACGAAGATTGGTGGTAGTTCCTTTTTTGGCCATCATTTAACTTCTCTGTTCCTTTCGATTTCATACCTTTTTGTTTTGATTTACATTTTGCCTTGAGGGCCTTAGCTTCATGCAAATCAATGTGGTCCTTTTCTGATCCACTGCTGTTGGACGACCGGGGCCCCCTCCCTTCACTGAATGCTGGTTTGTGGTCATCTCCACTTTGGGCGGATGACACAGACTCCTCTGATGATGATGATGGTGTTGACCTTGTGGAGAAGGCTCCGGAATGAGTCTCAGCACCAGGCCTCTCTTTGAGAAGAGGTGTATGTTGCCCTGATGGTTGGGCTTTACGCATTTGAGCCTACACATCAGGGCAGAAGAGGGAAAAACAGGGAAAATTGTTAATTTTGTAGACAACTGAGATGGTGAAAAAGAGTTTTATACTAGATCTCGGCAATTCTGTACAAAGTTTATCTGTCTTTGCCAATGTTTTCAACACTTGTCTTCCAACTTGCATTCATGAAAATACGACAATGTTTTGTCGTCACACATTTTCACAGGATGGAAAGTAGACCAGATGGAACTAAAACCTCCATTAATAAAACAAAGTATGAGTTAATCAGCATGCATTTTCTAGTCTCATGGAAAAGAGACAAATAATATAATTTATTAAATTAAAAACTGGGCAAAAATCGATGGACATTTTAGTTGACAGGCAGAAAAAAAGAGTAAAATGAATATGATTATGTAAATTAACTCAAAATACGATAGTAATAAATAAAATGGTACAGAGTAGTATTTGAACCTGTGATGATAAAACTCATGTTGGATACACGCTTCGGATGCTCTGTGAAATTAAGCAACTGGCATTTAAAAACACAGTAAAGCAGCTCGCGTTGGCCTGCAATCCGCCTCATTCATTCGGTATTTAATTTAAAAAATACATTTTTCTCGAGAAAAAATGGTTTCTGGCTAGACTAAACATGTCTAGTTTAATATAATACAGCGAGCCAGAGCACTGGTTCATTTGTCTACTTATTTCAATTCGGTATGAGTACAGAAACTAACAATTTCTGTCGCATTTTTGCCGAAATATAAACCACATAAATTCAACGCGACGCGGCCTTGCCGTAACCGCCTGAGCGCAAGCCATGTGCGTTGTTCCTAAATTGCTGTGTTCGTAGTTTGCCATTGTTTCTTCGTGTAGAAAAAAAACTACATAAAGCAGCTTTAAATTAAAACCAATTGACGGCCTAGAGTTTACAGTACGCCGCGAGTAACAAGTCCTTCGGTGCTCAGTACGCAGATTGTTACGACGACACTCGTATTCGCGGGTACCCGTCTCTCGACAAAGAAAGGATGATTACTTACCTGAGCATTCTCATCCTGACGGTGGTGCTCCCGGTTAGGGGCGAGTCTTCTCCGTGTTTTCTCCATGTCGTTAAAAAGCCAAATGGTGTTGGTTGTCCCGGTATAGAAATATAAATGGCTGGAGTGCGCCGAAAAGTATCGCGCGAAGACAACGCTCCTCCAGCCTTTGAAGCCAACCGCTTCTTAATTGATGCGAGGGGGAGAGTGGGGGGATGGGCAGAGTGGGGGGATGGGCAGAGCAGCAACTTCGGAGCGAAAACTCTACTTAAACATGATTAACCCTTTCATGGTCTTCTCACTTTAACGTTTCATATAACATAATCAGAAATTCACACAAATTCTTAAACTACATAAAGTATTGTAACAACAGTCTTCTCCGTGTTTTCTCCATGTTGTCAAAAAGCCAAATGGTGTTGGTTGTCCCGGTATAGAAATATAAATGGCTTGAGTGCGCCGAAAAGTATCGTGTGAAGACAACCCTCCTCCAGCCTTTGAAGCCAACCGCTCTTAATTGATGCGAGGGGGAAAGCGGGGGATGGGCAGAGCAGCAACTTTGGAGCGAAAATTCTACTTAAACACGATTAACCCTTTCATGGTCTTCTCACTTTAACGTTTCATATAACATAATCAGACAAATTCCTAAACTACATAAAGTATTGTAACAACATTTCAAAACACTTTAGTTATTAATTTATCAATCAAAGAAATTAAAACAAATAAAACACCTACACTGTGTATACAATGCTCTGCTTCGGTTATTACAGTTTGGGATATTGTCAAAGGTGTTCCATATTTATGTTTGTCCATTTTTCCTACTTCCAAGACTACAACTTCACTTCAACAAGGTGACCGGCTCCCTTCCGCATCCAGCATTTAACAGTGCTGCCATTGAAACCAATATACCACGAAACTGTCAGAAGGGCTCAAGTTGTAGTTTATCAATGTAGTCATCCAATAATACTGAAATAACAACCTATATTTCCAACCTGCCTTTCCAAAAAGATGTGAAATGTTTCTTAATTTAATACAGGGGTCTCACACTCACGGGCTACAAGAAGCTAATTTCAGGCCCCTCACCTTGATGTGAAACTTTGCGTCAACGAAGCGAGTCTCCACTTTGTCCCCCCCCCCCCAAACCAAATATGTGTCACACCCTAATTACTGTCCATTGCATTCTTAAGTACTCATCAACGAGTGGGTACTTAGCCACTGACAAAGACGCAGTTGTCCTGCACAATCTCTAATGTAGACATCTTTTTTTTTTTCAAACCAAAAGTTCATTTTTACAGTGTAGCCATGTGAAAAGCTGTTCTAAAAGGACATGCATGGATGAACAACCATCCATACTGACACTCACACCTAGGGACAATTTAGAGTGTTCTATTATTCTTTCATGCATGTTTTTGGAATGTGGGAGGAAACCAGAGTACCTGGAGAAAACCCACACAGGCCCGGGGAGAACATGCAAACTCCATACAGGGAGGCTGGAGCCAAGATTGAAGGTTATCAGAACCTAGCAAGGGGCCGGTTGCGATTTGCTGTTGTAGGAACTGATTGACTAAAGGGCCGTTCACACGGCACACATTTGCTCCGGCGCTGCAACGATATATTTTGTTGCGATATATTTTGCACCGCAGCAAATTGTGTGGAGCGTTCACACGTACAAAGCCGCTTCACACGGCAGTTTCTGCAGCGGAGCAAAACGACAGAAAACAAACGAGCTGTCGTGTTGGTTCTTTTTAAAACGTACTGTATATACACAACTCAAGCGACTACTAGACCGGCACGTCCTTCTCCTTCCCGGTTTCCATGCCTTCTGCTCGAGAGTGACCACCCAAGAAAACGTAAATGAACGATGACTTCAATGACACTCAGAAAAGCAAACACTAATGCACCAAACTGAAAATCAAGAGAGGAAATCACAAAATAAATTCTATGGGGGTGGGGGGTTGTGAACAAACAACAAAGGAACAAACAACTCCGAGACAGGGGGTTCGGTACTCCATACCCACGAAGCACACCCCACAGAACTCCCCGGTCTGCCAATCCAGAGGCACTCTCCCTGTTGACCACGCGATGTTGCAGAGGCGTGTCAACCAGGACAGCCCCACAACATCCAGAGCCTTGAGGAACTCCGGGCCTTGCCACTGAGGAGCTTTTTAACCACATCGGTGACTTCAACCACAGAGATAGGAGAGCCCACCTCAGAGTCCCCAGGCTCTGCTTCCTCCAAGGAAGGCGTGTTGGTGGAGTTGAGGAGGTCTTCGAAGTATTCTGCCCACTGGTTCACAACGTCCCGAGTTGAAGTCAGCAGCGCCCCATCCCCACTGTACACAGTGTTAGTGGTGCACTGCTTCCCCCTCCTGAGACGTCGGATGGTGGACCAGAATTTCCTCGAAGCCGTTCGGAAGTCGGCTTCCATGGCCTCACCGAACTCTTCCCATGCTCTGGTTTTTGCCTCGGCGACCACCAAAGCTGCGTTCCGCTTGGCCAGTCGATACCCGTCAGCTGCCTCTGGGGTCCCACAGGCCATAAAGGCTCGATAGGACTCCTTCTTCAGCTTGACGGCATCCCTTAGTGCTGGTGTCCACCAGCGAGTACGGGGGTTGCCGCCACGACAGGCACCAACCACCTTACGGCCACAACTCAGATTGGCCGCCTCAACAATAGAGGCACGGAACATGGTCCACTCGGACTCAATGTCCCCCGTCTCCCCCGGAACATGGGAAAAGCTCTGTCGGAGGTGGGGGTTGAAACTCCTTCTGACAGGGGATTCTGCCAGACGGTCCCAACAGACCCTCACAATACGTTTGGGTCTGCCAGGACGGACCGGCATCTTCCCCCACCATCGGAGCCTCCTCACCACCAGGTGGTGATCAGTTGACAGCTCCGCCCTCTCTTCACCCGAGTGTCCAGAACATGCGGCCGCAAATCCGATGACACGACCACAAGGTCGATCATGGAACTACGGCCTAGGGTGTCCTGGTGCCAAGTGCACATGTGGACACCCTTATGTTTGAACAAGGTGTTCGTTATGGACAGTCCGTGACGAGCACAGAAGTCCAATAACAAAACACCACTCGAGTTCTGATCGGGGGGGCCGTTCCTCCCAATCACGCCCCTCCAGGTCTCACTGTCATTGCCCACGTGAGCATTGAAGTCCCCCAGTAGAACAAGGGAGTCCCCAGCAGGAGTACTCTCCAGGACACCCTCCAAGGACTCCAAAAAGGGTGGGTATGCTGAGCTGCTGTTTGGTGCATATGCACAAACAACAGTCAGGACCCGTCCCCCCACCCGCAGGCGAAGGGATGCAACCCTCTCGTCCACCGGTGTGAACCCCAATTTACAGGCACTGAGCCGGGGGGCAACGAGCATGCCCACACCTGCTCTGGGCCTCTCACCGTGAGCAACTCCAGAGTGAAAGAGAGTCCAACCCCTCTCGAGAGAACTGGTACCAGAACCCAGGCTGTGTGTGGAGGCAAGTCCGACTATATCCAGTCGGAAATTCTCTGCCTCACACACCAGCTCCGGCTCCTTCCCTGCCAGAGAGGTGACATTCCATGTCCCAAGAGCTAGCTTCTGCAGCCGAGGATCGGACCGCCAGGGTCCCCGCCTTTGGCTGCCGCCCAGCTCACATTGCACCCGACCCCTTTGGCCCCTCTCATGGGTGGTGAGCCCATGGGAAGGGGGACCCACATTGCCTCTTCGGGCTGTGCCCGGCCGGGCCCCATGGGTGTAGGCCCGGCCACCAGGCGCCTGCCAACGAGCCCCACCTCCAGGCTTGGCTCCAGAGGGGGGCCCCGGTGACCCGCGTCCGGGCAAGGGAAACCTAGATCCATTTATTGTATTCATCATTGGGGTCTTTGAGCCGTGCTTTGTCTGGCCCCTCACCTAGAACCTGTTTGCCATGGGTGACCCTGCCAAGGGCATAAAGCCCCAGACAACTTAGCTTCTAGGATCATTGGGACACACAAACCCCTCCACCACGGTAAGGTGACGACTCACGGAGGGCCCCAGAAAATCCAATTCATTTTATTCTGCTTTGGACATTGAAACTGGAAAATATGACTTGCATTCAATAAGTAAAGAATTCCAATTCCAAGAAACCAAGAAACGATTAAATTCCATATTAGAGTTTGGAATTATGTTGCTTTAAAAACAATTGTAAATTTTTAAGTCAGTTTAAATATACTGTGTGTGCGGTTGTGTTTGTGAACATATATATAATTTTATTTGCTGTAATTATTTTAGGAGTATGTGACATTGGTGATCCTCGTTACTCAAATACTGTATGTAGATGTTGCTCAAAATTTATCATGCTCGCCTTCACAGCAGACCTCAAAGTTCAAAAAGGCTGTGGCAATTTTGATAATTGACTTAGTCACTGGCCATGAAGAGGAGCGGCTGTTACCTGCTCCAAAACGAAGTTTTTGCAGCACCCCTCCCCCCAGACATGAGTTTGTTTACATTTCAATTAGCAGAGCTGCGCAGAAGCCAGCCACAACGCTTTGCAAGAAAAAAATGAGTTACTGTAGGTATTGTATTGCAGAAGTGTCCCCAGAATATCCAATTTATTTCATTCAGCTTTGGACATTGAAACTGGAAAATATGACTTGCATTCAATAAGTAAATAATTGTTTCATCTAAATTCCATATTAGAGTTTGGAATTCATTCATTCATTCATTCATTCATCTTCCTAACCGCTTGATCCTCACTAGGGTCGCGGGGGGTGCTGGAGCCTATCCCAGCTGTCTCCGGGCAGTAGGCGGGGGACACCCTGAATTGGTTGCCAGCCAATCGCAGGGCACACAGAGACGAACAACCATTCGCACTCACACTCACACCTAGGGACAATTTAGTGCTTCAATCAGCCTGCCATGCATATTTTTGGAATGTGGGAGGAAGCCGGAGCACCCGGAGAAAACCCACGCAGGCCCGGGGAGAACATGCAAACTCCACACAGGGAGGCCGGAGCTGGAATTATGTTGCTTTAAAAACAATTGTAAAATTGTAAGTCAGTTTAAATATACTGTGTGTGCGCGGAGTATGTGACATTGGTGAGCCTAGTTACTCAAATACTGTATGTAGATGTTGCTCAAAATTTATCATGCTCGCCATCACAGCAGACCTCAAAGTTCAAAAAGGCTGTGGCAATTTTGATAATTGACTTAGTCATTGGCCATGAAGAGGAGCGGCTGTTACCTGCTCCAAAACGAAGTTTTTGCAGCACCCCTCCCCCCAGACATGAGTTTGTTTACATTTCAATTAGCAGAGCTGCGCAGAAGCCAGCCACAACGCTTTGCAAGAAAAAATGAGTTAGGTACTGTATTGCAGAAGTGTTCCCAGCATATCCAATTTGTTTCATTCTGATTTGGACATTTCAACTGGATCATTATGATTTGCATCCAGTAAGTAACAACAGTAAGTATTCTTTAGTAGAAATCATGGTTGCGTTGCTCAATCAGTCTTGATAACAGAATTTCCTTATGTGGGACATGACTATGGTACACGTCCTTTATGAACATGCAAGTATGTTAACAAAATACATGTGTAAGAACACATGCAGTCAAATGCAAAAATATATGCCCCAACAACACAAATAACACAAAAACGGCAGTATACAGTACAGGTATATGAACAAAATACATTATAACAAGAGTAGTCACAAAATGAGGGCTCTTTGCGACCTTTGAGACCTATAACAGCTGGTGGCTTTTCTTTCCAATCACTCACTATCTCAAACTTGACCTCCCCTCGATCACCACCCAAGACAGCGTTGCTCAGCTGTCCAGAACCTAGGCTGTGTGTGGAGGCAAGTCCGACTATATCCAGTCGGAACTTCTCTGCCTCACACACCAGCTCCGGCTCCTTCCCTGCCAGAGAGGTGACATTCCATGTCCCAAGAGCTAGCTTCTGCAGCCGAGGATCGGACCGCCAGGGTCCCCGCCTTTGGCTGCCGCCCAGCTCGCATTGCACCCGACCCCTTTGACCCCTCCCACGGGTGGTGAGACCATGAGAAGAGCTTTAAGCTAGCATTTTCAAATTCTGATTAGAGTCGGCATACTTGAAACATGCAATATTCCACAGTATTTAAGTTTGAGTCATTCGTGTGGACATGCAGCAAGGTCATGAGCAATATTTCTTCTAATTTTCCACTTGTAATAGCATTCACACAAACTGCCTGAGTATTACTTGGACCACGGTGAGCAAAATCAAACAAGCGTTACACCTGTCTAAAACCTGAGATCACAAGTTACATGAAGCAGATATGTTACAAAACAAGCAAAAATCAAACCACTGAATAGAGAGTTGTTACATATATACCAGCCCTCATTTGTTACTTTTATTTTAGCATGGGTCTTTTCAAGAATAATCAAGTCTCAATACAACCTGTAGCAATATGGTCCCACACTGCCTACTCATTAATCATGCAAAGCATGTCATTTAGTTAAACACAAACATTTCTAGTCTCCTGTCCACCGAAAAGTGTGAAAGAGGTTTAAACAAACAAAGAGGCTCATTTAAGGGGCTCGTAAACTATGTCCACATATGGTTTTCGTGAATTAAGCGGTCTCAAGGGGTGTTCACACGGCAAAATTTGGTCCGGTGCTACACCGGGGCTGCCCCAGTAGAGCGTTCACGCGTGCAAATTAGCTCCGGTGTAGCCCCAGAAAACAGCTTACACCGGACCAAATTTGATCCACCACAGGGAGGTGGTTTAAAAATTTGCTCCGGAGCAAAAGCTCGTTTGCGCAGCAGCACCGATGTAAATTTGCACGTGTGAACGCAACTGGGTTAAATTTGCTCCCTAGCAAATGCTTGTGAAGAGTTTACGTACGGCGAGAATGCGTTGCTATCACGCTCTGTCGGACTGCATGTGTTTGTTTAATAACGAAACAAGACTTAGCTGGTAACATCTTTCCTTTTGTAGGAGACTGGACTGTCTCGGAGTTGTTTGTGTAGTTTGTTCCTTTGTTGTGTGCTCACAACCCCCCACCCCCATATAATTTATTTTGTGATTTCCTCTCTGATTTTCTGTTTGGCGCATTACGTGTTTGCTTTTCTGAGTGTCATTGAAGTCATCGTTGATTTGCGTTTTTCGGGGGCAGTCATTCTCGAGCAGAAGGCACGGAGACCGAGAAGGAGAAGGACGTGCCTGTCCAGTAGTCCTTGAGTTGTGTATACGTTTAAAAAAAACAACAACACGACAGCTCATTTGTTTTCTGTCGTTTTGCTCCGCTGCAGAAACTGCCGTGTGAACGCAAGTGGGGCTGCACGACGCTGTGCCGGTGCTGACATGCTCAGCGGCTTTGTTCATGTGAACGCTCCACACATTTTGCTGCGGTGCAAAATATATCGCAACAAAATACATCGGTGCAGGGCCGGAGCAAATGTGTGCCGTGTGAACACCCCTTCAATGTTGCCTGCAGCTGCGCGTTGTGCGCGCCAGCATCACCGTGTGCGGCTGGGAGCACGAGAGCTACGCAAAATTGCTCACGAGCACAATTTAGAGGGAACATTGGTCATGCGGACATTTGGCGACTGATTCACAGCCTCTTCTAAGGAAAACCATGCCTGCAAGCTGAATTCTCGCAGTATTTGTGAATTCACACCAACTCCAGAATCCATCCAATAAAATAAAAATATGTGCCATCCTATTGTCAATCCCCATGATAAGTTATTTTATGATAAGATATTTGATTAATTCGGCTTGATGCACTCAGCAGGAGTTGGCCACCATGTGCAAACACGATGCCGTCTCTCAACGGCTTTCAATTCTCGCACACATTTTATTCATAAACTCCTGTATGTAAGTGTTCTGCCCACAGTAAAAGTTTCGGGCCATTTCATTAATAGAAATCGTGTTTAGAATATTCATTTAGTTATCGCGGTGCATTGTGGGTAGCAGACGCCGTGTTGGTAGCAGACTAATCGTTCCAGAAAGCCCGATTGTGGTCGTTGCAACTGGTCCTCCTGAGTTATATTCCTTTCGTTTCACCTTCGAAAGCAATGGCTGTAAGTCTGCTTGTGCTTAGAATTATTTAGAAATGTGTTTCGGAAATCGTTTTTCTTCAATTGTTGTCATTGAAACTCGCTAGCTCAGAGTACAGTACTGCTAACGACATAGCGATGATGCTAAATGAATGCTAACAACATAGCGACGATGCTAGGTCGGTGCTAGCGAGCTAATTAGCATGCGAAAGAATCGCGAAAACGCCTTGTTTATCGTTGTTTGTCACACTTCGAGCTGCATTTATGTCTTTGTTTAGTACCAGATGATTTGTGTTGTATTTATGTACACGAGGTTAGTGTTTAAATCTGTTCATTTCAGTTTCACTCTACATTTCATTGAGCTGATGTCACAGTTGTTCACTGTATGTGTACACATTGAAGAGATATGTCAGATCGTTTTAAAGTGCTATTTTCTTTGTCCAATTGTAATGGTCAGACAGTTTAAAATTATGCTAAATGCAACGTTTATTTGTGCCTCAACAAAAACAACTGATGAAAAGTGGCTTTAACGAGCCTCGAACCTCTCTTTTTTGATGTAATACATTTTTCTACTTGTTTAAGTACAGTACTTTTGGATCTAGACAATGTAAAATGTAATGTAGACAAAGACAAGAAAAACATTCTATGTCCCTTCATTGCGTTCTATTGAATACAATTAAAGTTTTGCAAAAATGATGGTGGATTTTGGGTAGGACTGAGGCTTTACTTAATTTGGGTACTGTTATTATTAATTGCATTTCCAATTTTAATCGGATACATTTAACCAAATCACATGGAAATAATAGGAGTCCAACACAAACTCAGAACAAACACATTCAATAAAATACATTCCTCACAAAAAAATTGAATTCACATAACTTGTAAAGTTCTTTGAAAAACAAACAAAAAAAGCTATGATGGCCAGTCCCTCCCACACTCTCCAGCCCGCCCTGACAGCACTTGGTAGCTCCTTCAGCCAGAGACTGTTACACCCGCGCTGCAAGAAGGAGAGATACCGACGCTCGTTCCTACCGACTGCTGTCAGGCTGATGAATAAAAAATAACAATCATAATAATAATAATAATTAAATGATGTGAAGGAAAATTGTAAATAGTACTGCGATTTATCCATTTAAGATAAGATAAGATATCCTTTATTCGTCCCACACTGGGGAAATTTACAGCCTCCAGCAGCAAGAATGTATGTAGAAAGAAGAAAGAGAAAAAAACAACAAACATCTTTCAATTAAATGCAATATGAACACAAAATAATAATTTTTATCCATTTGTGTTCATATTGTATTTAATTGAAAGATGTTTGTTTTAGCATGCGAAATAATCGCATAATAATAATTTTTATCCATTTGTGTTCATATTGTATTTAATTGAAAGATGTTTGTTTTTTTTCTCTTTTTCCTTTCTTCTTTCTACATACATTCTTGCTGCTGGAGGCTGTAAATTTCCCCATTGTGGGACGAATAAAGGATATCTTATCTTAAATAACTATTTCTCAAGGTGGCTCTTCAAAGAGCAGCAAGGGGATTTGTCATTTATAATTTTGGTCCACTACCAAATTTCGACACTAGTTGAAGTAGAGAGCAAAAAGTGTGAAATTGTTGCAGTACCAAATTTTGACACGAGCTGCAGTAGAGAGCAAAAAGTGTGAAGTTGGTGCAGTACTGAATTTCGACAGAAGCTGCAGTAGAGAGCAAAAAGGGTGTGAATTCCCGGCGAAAAATTCTCAACATGGACCCATTCTGGGGACCTTTGGGGAAAAGCACAGGGTACCCGTTTTGGACACTTTGGAGTTGATTTAGAGGGTGTCAAAGTGAGGACCGGCCAAAATGTCCTCACTTCGTCAAAATGTCCTCACTCCGTTGGTTAAAAACTCACGCCGGTCCTCACAATGTAGTGAGTACAAGAACACACACACACGCACACGCTAATCCAGCAGGCTCGTGCCTCCGCGCATTCTGTATTTTTGCAATCTCGTGAATTCCCAACGGATGGTGGAAGGACGCGTCACATTTTGTGGATTTCCATTCATCAAGAGCATCACATCAGATCTTCTGTGTTGTAAGAGCTGTCCACGGGACTCTGCTGAGCCCAATGATGAAGTTGCGGGCAGGCGCCATGGCTCTACTGCTGCCCATCATCTTCTCCATCAGTAAGATTGTTTCTGTTTGGTCTTTGTGAGTGTGTGTGCATTGTGTGCAAGTTTCCAGAACTTTGTTGTAATTTTGTTCCATTTTAGAGGGTTGTTTTCATGTTTCTATTTGGACCTCGTGTTTAGATGGACATTCCACCTTGTTCACAAAACTCTCAAAATTGTCTGACATGGGTTAAACACTGATGAAAAACAGATGACCTTTCCTATCGTTTGTACACACATGTACCTGTATGTGTATATACAATTTCCCATATATGATTGGTTGAAATGCCATTTGTTTCCCATAACTTTACATCGAATTACATGTTAAGAATGATGTCAGGTGGATTACATGGAGTCTACATATTTGTGGATATATGTGCGATTTAGACATAGTTCAGCAGGGACTACGCTGTTTGTTGGGGACCGACACACAGGATGTAATAAAACATTGCCTTTTCAAAGATAATACTTTCTTTTGATTGGCACGATAGGGAAACTCTAGAGTATGTAAAGAATACAGTATTAGCCCATTTGTGGATTTTTTGTTGGTTGTGCAACCTATCCCCTGTTATCTGCTGAAAAAATGGCAATGTCTAATATGAAAATTACTTTGCTGCCAGAGGGAATTATGTTGGGCAGCCCGGTAGGCCAGTGGTTAGCACGTCGGCTTCACAGTGCAGAGGTACCGGGTTCGATTCCAGCTCCGGCTTCCCTGTGTGGAGTTTGCATGTTCTCCCCGGGCCTGCGTGGGTTTTCTCCGGGTGCTCCGGTTTCCTCCCACATTCCAAAAATATGCATGGCAGGCTGATTGGACGCTCTAAATTGTCCCTAGGTGTGAGTGTGGGCGTGGTTGGTTGTTTGTCTCTGTGTGTCCAGCGATTGGCTGGCAACCAGTTCAGGGTGTCCTCCACCTAGTGGCCAAAGACAGCTGGGATAAGCTACAGCATTCCCCGCAACCCTTGTGAGGATGAAGCAGTTCGGAAAATGGATGGATGGATGGAGGGAATCATGTTGAAGTGAAGGAAGAAGCTTCATTTTGTCAGGCAGCTTTGATCTCTTTGCTGCCTCTTGAGGGATCGATCATCACTCACAAACCTTTTTGGGTGGTCAGTATTTATGGCAGGGTTCTGGCCCCGTGCAGGTCCCATGGATAATGAGGGGACATCATTATCCACTAAATTGTTGACAAAGTTCTTGACTCTAACAACATTTTGCAGGTGATTAAGTTAACAGCAAAAAACAACAAATTAAATAATCAACAACAACAACAATAAAAATAAGTCTGAGATTGAGTGGAATACTTTTGAACATTTTTGTTAAATTAATGAGATTATGGTAACACATTGAATAGGCTCTATTCCCTGATGCCACCCTGAGCAGGTTAGGGGCTAAAAAATTGCTTAGTAGAATGTTGGACACTGTCAGCTCATTTATACTGACTTGTGCTTTTGAACTTGAGGTTTCCTTTCAAAGCCATCTGTGGACCCCCCCCCCCTCTCCCCGACCCTCCCACACCGATTTTTCAAGATGCAAGCTATCGTAACCGCGGTCCCACTCGCATCTTGGGACTATTTAGAGTGTTCCATTAACCTGCCACGCATGTTTTTGGAATGTGGGAGGAAACTGGACTACCTGGAGAAAACCCACGCAGGCACGCGGAGAACATGCAAACTCCACACAGGAAGGCGGGTGCTGAAATCGAACCCTGCACCTCTGTATTGTGAAGCGCAAGTGTTAACTAGTCGCCCGGCCACCGTGCCGCACAAAATGCAACACAATGCCGATTTTTTTTTTTGGGGGGGGGGGGGCGGGGGGGAAGGCTGTAACAGATTACAGTATACCATTCAACTGGTTTCAATGAGGAAAGATAATTTGGGATACAGTTCACATATTTTGCGTCATGATGGTGGTCATAGAACAAATTAAAATGAACTAGGCACCACTCTAACTGAAATTTGTGGTTTGAGGATTGCTCATCTGCTTTCATACTGCTGTCGGGGTGCTCTTCAGGATAATGCTGAGACCCCACATGCCCCAACCTCAAGAAATCTAACATTTTTTAACGTCTTTTTCAATCTGAGGTATCAGATATCAGAGTCCAGCGACATATATAGTGCAGTGTATCTTGAATATCCTTTCGAGGGACAATAATCAGCATAATAAATAAAAAAATTAAATCAAATGAACGATTTCCACGTTTCATGTATTTCATGTGTCTTGAAAATGAGTCAGTTTGGTGGGGAGGAAATTGACCAACACCAACCGTAACCCAAATAACTCACTCGAAGTGGAACACATCCTGATGGCTCGGCCTTGTCCTATTAAACAGCGCTACGAAATAGGACCAAAACCCACTAGCCAGATAGCAAAATTGTGAGTAGATAAATCTTTCGAGAGGGTTGTGTTTTGTGTCTTATGTAAGGCTACAATGACTGAGGCTTTCACAATGTGTAATCCTTCCAGATGAATACAACACACCATATTTTTGCATCTATTTGATCCTTACAAGCATATGGACATTGGATTTTATGAAAGTACATGAACTTTCCCTACAATCCATGTGAAGATACTGTATATTGTTTTGACCCCAAGGGTAGAGTCTGCATGCGTTGTTCAGCACATATTGTAATGCACTTTTATTGCAACATTTTCGTTTTCTCCAGGTTTGGTCCAAGTGTGTCATGGAGCTGCAATTGCTGTTTCATGTGGTTCCATCTACAAGAGTTTTGCGCAGTGTTTGCTGACACTCGGGGACAGTTTGGTGGTAACACAAAAAGACCAGGACATGCAGGACATTGACACAATCTGCAGGTGAGAATCAGCCTCTCACCATCAAAACCGAGGGATGAGCGAGTGCTGATAGCAAGTATCAGTTTTGGACTCATACCTACCTTATTTTAAGGCAGCCACTTGTGGAGGCTGTCGATATCAGCAACTGATACCTAGGACAAAACAAATTACAAAGAACCAACGACGCGTACACCTAGGGACAAATCAGAGTGTTGAATCAACCTGCCATGCATGTTTTTGGAATGTGGAAGGAAACCGGAGTACCCGGACAAAACCCACGCAGGCACTGGGAGAACACACAAACTCCACATAGAAAAGCCAAAGCTGGAATCGAACCCGGTACCTCTGCACTGTGAGGTCAAAACACTAACTACTCGACCATAAGGCAGCCTGTCTTTTGTTATTAGTTAAATTTGTTAGTGGCCTAACCCTTAACCCAAACCCAAATTTGAAGGAATTATTAACAGCCCATAATAACGTTCAGCGTTAGCACAAAACTATCAGGCTTCTGCAAGAAAGCGAAAAAAAAGAAGAAAAAAAAAGAAAAGCCTACTAGAACATCTGAACTTTATCTGGGGTTACTCAGAGGCACTCTATATGGTGGCACGTGTTAATTGATTCCCATTCAATACGAGTTTGAATTTGAATTATTAATTCTGTGTACAGTCACATCCCCAGTTAAAAGAGGGTGTGTACACTTTTGCAACCACTTTATGTCAGTTGTTTATTTTTTACATTCTTGAAAAGACTGTAGTTTCTCCCAATTGAATTGTATAGGATATAGGTTACCCAAATGGTGGGAAACGTTTTGAAATGATTTCTTGGGCTCATACTTGTACATCACAAAAACCTAGCATTTAAACTAGACTGTGTTGACATTTAAAAAAAATATATCAGGTGTATGTCACAATAATTGATGGCTTCATTCCACACCAAATGATCTTCACCTCCTCATTCCTTGAAGGTCCTGGAATGACTTCCATAATTGTGCCAACGCGGCCATGTCTGGCTGTCCCAGAGAAGCGGCGACTGTGTGGGAGTCCCTCAGACAAGAATCCAGGAAGGCTGAGTTTTCGGGAAATCTCTACAACATGTGCGCCAGCCTCACCACCCTTGCACCCAGCACTGTGCCAGCACCCCTGACTCCTCCCACCTCAGATCAGACCAACCAGGAAACACTGAAGGGGAGAACATACCAATGGTTCCCATCTCTTACCACAATGATCTTTCCAACATGCAGCACTTTGTTAGTGCTGCTCAGGAACTAGCAATGGATTCAAATGTGGGAATCTTCTTACTTTTGCTAAGAAACCATGAGTATGACCACTTGTTATACCAACAGACTGTACATTATAGTATATTTACTGTATATTCTGACCCGAGTGCTGAAAAAAATGTAATTGTGAAGCTGCTCGGGAAAATTTAGGTGACCAGACCAGGAGAAGAATAATACCAGCTTCGGAGAGAGGATCCAAACACTTGAGCAGGTCAGGAGCATTCGTGATTAGGTCTCAATCCATCCATCCACCCATCCATTTTCCGAACCGCTTGATCCTCACTAGGGTCGCGGAGGTCTCAATCCCAGAATCTCAATTTCCGAGACCGAGTCAGGAAGACTTATTGTTACTTTTGTTTTGGCTTTAAAATGTACTTCAGCACGATCAGATTAAATGTCTCGTTCTCAGAGAGAAGCCGACCCAATTGAAAGAGTTTTGCTCAAGATAAACAGACTGCAAACAGTTGCCAGCCTTTGACTCTTTTCTGCCTGATATACTAACAATGAAAAAAGTGAATGTCAGTACAAACACTTTATATATATTATTGTTCATATTTATTGACACATTTGTTTTAATTTATCCAGCGATGACGAATCTCATTTTGACCCTTTCAGGGACAGAGGTTACTACAGTGGACAGCTTATCATGTTATCAGGTTACAGGGTGCATGAAGGGGTTAAAATACTCCCCCTCCCCGAATCACGCACAATACTGAGTCGGTTCCATTTGCGTGTTGTAAATCTTGCAATGATAAATCTGGTAACACACAGAATAAACTACTCAAAATGTGCATTGGCCCATCTCAGGCAACTTTTTTCCGTCATTGTTTTATTGTACTTAAATTATTTCTTAGAGTAAGAGGCACTGAAAGTAAAACTAGTGAGCTTAGAGCTTTGAACATGAACTATGGCCACATATGAATGTGTGTCAACTCAGCACCATGCAATGATTGAACAACAACAAATATATATTTTAAGGTTACAGGATTGTAACTAGTATTTAATCCGCCAACCTGGGCCTCACATTTTTCAGAGGGGGTAACGTGTTCGTTAAACAGGACTGATGTAAAATCCAGGAGGCATGACCGAAGTGTAAATTGAACCTCCGCAATTTTTTTTGGTGTACTTGGGATATTAAAAAAACGCCCAAACTATATACTGAAAAAAAAAATCCTCGTCTCACCCCTCGGGAGGTGTCCATCCCTCATTCAGCTCGGGTCCTCTACCAGAGGTCAGGAAGCTTGAGGGTTCTGCGCAGTATCCTTGCTGTTCCCAGCACTGCACAGACTGAGATGTCTGGACTGAGATGTCCGATGTTGTTCCCGGGTTCTGTTGCAACCACTCATCTAGTTTGGGGGTCACTGCTCCGAGTGCTCCGACCACCACAGACACGACTGTCACCTTTACCTTCCAGGCTCTCTCCAGCTCCTCTCTGAGCCCTTGGTATTTCTCGAGTTTCTCATGTTCCTTCTTCCTGATGTTTCCATCACTTGGGACCGCTACATCCACTACAACGGCTTTCCTCTGCCCTTTATCTATGATCACGATATCTGGTTGGTTCGCCATTACCATCTTGTCAGTCTGAATTTGGAAGTCCCAAAGGATCTTCGCTCTGTCATTCTCCACCACCTTCGGAGGTGTTTCCCATTTTGACCTTGGGGTTTCCAGTCCATACTCCGCACAGATGTTTTGGTAGACTATGCCGGCCACCTGGTTATGGCGTTCCATGTAGGCTTTCCCTGCCAGCATCTTACACCCTGCAGTTATGTGTTGGATCGTCTCATGTGCCTCTTTGCACAACCTACACCTTGGGTCTGGTGTGGTATATCTGGGCCTCAATGACTCTGGTGCTCAGGGCCTGCTCCTGAGCAGCCAGGATGAGTGCCTCTGTGCTATCCTTCAGGCCAGCCTATATACGGTATATATATCTGTGTGTGTGTATATATATATATATATATATATATATATATATATAAAACAGGTATATATAATGTTTAGCATTTAAATGATTATATTTTATTTTAAACTCAAATTTTAGGAAATGGGAAGAGGCAATAAATGCAATTTTTCTTGTGTTCAAGGTACTTTAAAAGACCATTTTAAATTATATTTGTTAAATATGCAAAAAAAATCAATGTGCACTATACTTTGCTTCATAAAAACAGTATTACTTTTTTATCATGCATCTATACATTTAATTTCCTGTGAATACAAATGGCAACGATTCATTGGAATGTCTCATATAAAGTATTGTTGATAGCAGTAATAATATCTGATATTTTTGTGTTTCACAGATATCAAATGTATAAACACAGCAATTGTGGGTTTTTTTGCTGTTTTTTTCCAAATAGAGATTTTAGTTTTCTAAAATGGAGCTTTTTCAGCTAGTGAGTGAGTGCTGGGAGTATTTGCACATCTGTGTGCGTAATCTTAATACCCTTAAACGGTTTCATAACAATCACGGCATGAATATATTAATCTTGCCTGTCTTTATTTATTCGCTCTTCCATGCGCCTCCAAACCTTTGAAAGACTCTTAGAGCCCTGAGAGAAAATTTATAACGAACTGAGAGTGAGGAGGACCGCTCACATGACATGAAAAAAAAAGTCAGAGGTCAGGTGTCAAGGCACCATCACTGCAGCATAATGAATATTAAGAAGCAGCAGCTGCTGAGCCAGCCATTGGTGTATATAAAATATTATTGTATTAAACTTATATTCAAGTCAATATTTATAATATGTAATCTTATATACCATACTTCACAGACGATCACGAATGAGTGTCATTAAATGATGACAATGCCAATCCCAATGCCAGGGGTGTTAAACACATTTTTTCGTGGGCCACATTTTAGTTATGGTTTCCAACAGGAGGCCTTTCTGACGAGGAACCCAATTAAATGTATCATTGCCACATATGACATACACACAGCAAACTGATGAAAAACTCGTTTTGAAATCAGACGATAGTTACAAAAAATGTCTGCAATATCCTAATATTTTTATAAGTGAAGACAACTTGCAAGTTTAGTATTTTAGCAAGTAGCATGAGCTTGATGCACATCATTAGCTTTTGACGGGCCACATAAAATTATGTGGTGGGCCAGCTCAGCCCCTCGAGCCTTGCGTTTGAGACTTGCAACGTTACGCACCACTGCTTCCAATGTTCAGGAAATTACTGTATGTTGAGTATTAGTGCTAAGCTTAGGTAGAGCCATAAAGGTGAGACTTCAAAATGGACTTTTTTCCCCATTGTGAGATTAGGCATTTTTCAACACATTCTTAATTTCTCAAGGAACAATGATATCCATCCATCCATTCATCTATCCATCGTCCATCCATCCAACCATCCTCTTCCACCACATAGCCTGTTCAGGGTTGAATCAAGATTAAACCTTTCCCACCAAGTGAAAGTCCGGTTATACACTGAACTGGTTGCCAGTCAGTCACTGCAATGAATAACACATGAATCTGCCTCAATCTGTGTGATGCCAAAATTAGGATTGTTTGCCCTCAGTAGATGTCTTTGTTCTGGTGAAAAGTATTTTTGTTGTACAGTAGGTGAAATATTGCAATGATACATTTTTGTCCAAGTCTTACAATCATGGTGTTAAAAACAGTGAGTAGCATGCAAGGTCTGGATTTCTCTCTCTCTTGTGGACAACAGATGGTGTGCAACGTCAAACATGTTCAGGATTACAGAGTGCCATGTACCAGATTGTTTTCTCTGTTCTATAGGACTAGGGCATCAACAAATGCAAACATTTAATAGGCCTACTTCATCACAAAGTCACTGACAGTCAGTAATTCATAGGCTTGTACAGTTGTAACCGTGAGTTCATTTAAAAAACAACCAAAAAAAAAACAACAAAAGAAAGAAATGTGAATGAGTGATTGTGCCTAAAGAGAAAAAAAATGGAAAACAGGACACTAGACATCATTATTTTGATGAGATCTGCTTTGTCTTCCACTTGAAGTTTTTTGCCAACATCACCATTCACCATTATCATTTTCTAAAAAACTCACTAAACATATGATTTTGCATTTCAGCAGAAAATAATTACTCATACAACATTTACTGTACCTATTCTGAAGAATCCATCTTTTTTTCCCCAGTGACAGGCCTTCAAAATAAAATAAACGCTAGGCATAACTTACGTCATGTCAGATCTAAGTTCTAATGCAGAGTTCGAGTGTACGAGGTGACAGAAGATACAAAAAAATAAAAATATCTCTCTCTGACATTGTACATAATAAAACCATAAATCCATGACATCATTAAAATGAGTATAAACGAAATAGTTTTGATATTTTTTTTTGCGTCAATTCAAACGACATTATGTTGCTCCTTCTAGTATGCCTGTTTTGGCCACCTGGGGGCAGTATACTGCACAGACACACTATTCAAGAGTCTCACAATGGACCTATTAAACTGCAATCATATTTGTCTTTTCTTTTTTGGGAGAAAGTATATGGGCCTGTAAGTGTAGCTGTCTGGATTGCTTACATGTGTTGCTCCACAGTTTGTGCTTAAATAATCATTGCTTAAAGGGTTATAACGCCACATAAATGTACTGACTGTATGCGTTTTTAAGAGACAGCTAAAGCCCTCTCGACACTTTTTACTTTCTAAATAATGTGCAAGTCAATTTGAGGTGGACAGTATAGAAATTCTGTGCATCTCCAATGAGCTCAGTCAAAATTTAAGCTTCAGGCTAACCCAAACGAGAGGAAGACGAGGTAGACACCTAAGTGTCACATTTGTCACCTCGGAGTGAAATGTTTAATAGTCAAACTGTTCAATTAGACCATGTGGCCCCTTTAGGATCACTTGAAAAGTAGTTCAGAATGACCAAGACAGCAAGCGGACCAGAGCGAAGAAATTAGGTCAGCCTCGAGGAAGTGTGAGTGAGTGTCGGTGAAGACAGAGCATCATGGAGGAACTTGCTCGGGAGAGCATCAGCCTGCTGGCTCGGTCTGCGTCCCATTCAGATCCCCCGCGGTTGGGATCCTTCGGTGCTGTGTTCATTATGCTGAAGTCTGCGCTTGGTGCTGGACTGCTAAACTTCCCCTGGGCCTTCCAGAAAGCCGGGGGAGTGACTACTGCTGTTAGCGTGGAGCTGGTAGGTGAACACAGAAGTAGCAAGGAAGTGATTTAGGCCGGTGCATACTGGTAAGATGTAGAGAATTAAATTGAGTCTTCATAAAAATATAATTTAGGCATGGGTTCATATCAGATTCTGACGTGATTGTAACTGAGCTGTTTCATGGTATGACAGCATTGCCATTGCAGCTCTAAAATGTATCATTTGGAAATGTTTGGATAAACAATGGCATTTTTTTTCTCGATTGAACATGTGCTATAGTTACATTACTATATGTAAAAAGAAAATAAACAGAACTTCTCAATAAAATGTACATGTTGTCCGATCGATAAAGTACTTGAAGATGAGTAGCAACTTCTCTGCTCTTCTCCCCTTTACATGGTGTTAAGGAATTATTCCGCTAGAAGTAGTAGTAGAACGTTGTTGAGGAATGTCATCAACACATGGTCCACCAATTAACCAAAGATCGTCTTGCTAGTAAACCGTTTAGCTAGTTACGTATATGTTGCAGCTACAGTATTTTTTGTCGACGTTCTAACTCCCGAAGCTGGTGCTAAAAATTCTTTTCAATACAGCATTATAATAACATACTCACGTTACCTTGAATTTGTTGAAGAGTGATGAGTAGCACACTTGTAAATATGATATCGTAGCGGAAATACAATATCACCATTTTCTAACCAGCTTATTCTGAGGATCGCGGGGGTAACAACATCCACAACAATATTCAAATTTTTGTTTGCACTAAATGTGAAAATTATAATTCAATGTTCACTTTTTCATGCCCACTCGAATTCCCATTCGAATCACGGTTGATTCATGCACAAATGTAACTTTTATTATAGAGACAGCTTTGGCTTGAGCCTCCAAACGATGAATAACACAGGACAGATCCCTCGGCCCCTCCAAAAATGTGTGAATATGTAAATTTGTAAGTAGAGAATCACAAAACCGAGGGGGAACACTTTACACACACACGCGCACACACACACACACACACACACACACATTTTTTGTCTTCCCAGTGTGAAAGAGGCCCAAGCTTTTCACGGGTGAGTTCTAATATAGCCACCACTCGAGGCCTTCAGCTGTCACGACACTGCTTCCAACTGACACTGCATGAGGTTTCCAGGTCAACCAGGGGGCCCGACCGGTTCGGAATAAGTTGAGGATTTCCCAATTTTTGAGAAAAAGAAATCATTCACGTATTACAGTAACATCATAATACAAATTATACATAAAGCAAAAAAACTAGTTATGAAGGTGCTAAATCACTTTAAAATACCACATGGACACAAAGAGGAAATGAAACAAAACAAGAAGTTAAAGGAACTGCCTGAAGAGGTCACCGTCAGAATTTTGTCAAGGTACACAGCTTGGGAAAAGTTTTTAAATAACAGCACTGTCAGCCAGTATCCTTGCATCTCAAGACCTCTACTTTCAGGAAATCAAAAAAAGAAAGCCAACTCTCTTGAGTTACTGAACACTGCATCATTAAAGTTGGTATCATAGCTTATGTTGCTATCATATACTATTGTGCACGAACAACAACCCAACACCTCCCAATAAAAAAGCGAATTAATCCCATTCTCATTGATTAAATGCTACCTGCCTGCCTCAAGAAAAAAAACCTGAGATAATAAAAGCGTATAGCTGTGGTTACATCATCTTTCAAAATGTTTTCAAAGGAATATTGTAATAATTACAAAAGACTCAATGAGCTGACTACGCGAATTTTACTCTGCATGCAAACGTAACTTCATAGCTTATTGTCTTTAGTGATCTAGTGATCAGTTTATAATAAGGCCAAAATAAATCGTCTCTTAGGCTCTTTTCAGTACTTCAGATTGGTTAACTCGTTCACTCCCAAAGACGTTTTTAGACGTCTTTTCAGATTTGGTCCAGAATTGGCTGGTACTGAATGAGTTAATAATTTGTATGGACTGATTCTTAGTATCGATTTGTTGTTGGCAACAAAGTCTGGTCTACTCGTGCAGGTATCTCTGGTGTTCCTCATCAGCGGACTGGTCATCCTTGGCTACGCTTCATCTGTCAGCAGACAAAAGACGTACCAGGATGTGGTCCGAGAAGTGTGTGGACGAGCCATTGGCCAACTGTGTGAGGTCTGTTTCTGCTTCAACCTCTTCATGATATGCGTGGCCTTTCTGGTGGTGGTGCAGGACCAGTTGGAGAAATGTGAGTCTACCCTCCATGAAAGATGGAGTTTTATGAGCGGGTCGGTTGTGATAAAATATTTTTGTAGGCTCTCCAAGTGTCTCTGATGTTGGGGTTGTTAATTCACCTGACTTAGGATAAATGGGCTAACAATTGGAAGTTATGTGAAATAAAGTAAAAAACGGTATAAAAATACTCACAGGCATATATCCTTTATGCTCTGCAGAAAAAAATAACTAATATTGCCTCACTGCAGAGTACAGTAGTGAGCTTAGTTGCAATCGTCTCCATGACTAATATTAGTGTGGCTTACTGAGGAGTTGTGACAGGCTCCATGGATTGCTCCATGTCTGCAATTTACTGCTTCCTGGTGGCCAAGGCAAGTACATCAGAAAGATCAACAACCTGTATAATTTTTATATTATTTATTGAATTGTTTTCTTTTTTATTATTTTATTACTTAGGTACCATGTCATAGAGTTCTATTTTCACATTAGAAATTTCTTCTTTTTTAATTGATGAACATGAAAAGCCTCCTTAAAATATTTTGTTTAATTTTAACAATTTTTTTTGTGTTTGTAGATTAGGTTATGTAGTAGTAATAATTCGTTTTCGATCATCTACACTTGAATCTTTATTGTATCTAGTATTATGATAAGTATGTGCTTGGGAAGCATGACCGCAACCTGCTTTTCAATTTTATTTTTGTCATTTTGTCCATCGGACGTCATTCTAATCCCTTTATTGTTTTTGCTCTCCGAATTTTAAACAGAGAATTTGATTGGATTTTGAAAGCCATGCCCAACATCCATTTTGATCCGAAATACTGCAAACACTGCGGATGGGCTCAAACACTCAGCCTGATAAGATTTCGATGAACGCCTATTTTGAAAATGGCTTCTGCTGTACATATGCACGAGTCACATGTTTGTTTGTTTTTAGGAAATATTAATTCTTTATTTATGGAACAAATAATGACATTTTTGTGTTCTCCAGTGTGTATTTCTTTGTATGAGACTGTGACGGGTTCAGGTGAAGGGGAAGTGCCGTATCACTGGTACACTGACCAGCGCTTTGCACTCTTCGTCATGTGTCTCATCATCATTCTTCCGCTGTCAATCCCCAAAGAAATTGGCATTCAGAAATACACAAGGTTTGTGCAAGTGTACATTGGAATGACATCCTATTGCTGTCATTGAACGTTTTTCTCCTCACCACAGTGTGCTGGGGACATTGGCTGCGACCTATCTGTGTGTGGCCGTGATTGTCAAATACTACCTGATGGACAACCACATGGCCATCCTAACGCCACAGCACCCCCAAGGGTCAGTCACAATGGTTTTTGTATTTCATTAAAAACATGCCAGCATGGCACAATAAATGATACTTTTTTTTGTTTTAATTCATTGAATATTGTACTACTCCTTCTGGTGTGTGCACCTTGGCCACATGGAGACAAAATAATGCGAACATAAAGAAGTAAAGTAATGGAAAAATGGGTTCCATCCAGCCGTGGAGAGGATTTTCTCTTTTTTTTTTGCAGCGTGAAACACACTAATTCTAATTGGAAAATTAAACTAACTGTTGTTGCTAATTTTATCCATCAGAGGTCACACTGACGCTACATTTGATTTCTGTGAAACTTGAATACCAACTGTGAAAATATTTGGAGACATTGAATACCGGTACTCCAAAACGTCTTCGTGCAAAATGTGTGTCAAAATTTGCAGTTCACAAGAGGTTGATTTGATGGAGCTCATTTGTGTTTTGTTCAGACTTGTATCAGTTATCATGAAATTCACCGTCACCCGAATTGATTATGGTGTTTGTTTAATTTTGCCTTGGTCTGCAAATGATGGCGGTATCTTTACAGCTTGGGCTCGTGGGCATCCATGTTCAGTGTTGTGCCGACCATCTGCTTTGGTTTCCAGGTAGTTTGTCATATTTAGAATGTCTTGAATGCAGGATTTATTATTTGTGTCCTCTAATTAATTGCCGCATATTGAGTTCATCACCTCCTTATAGGAAATCAGAGTGACTGTAAATGTGGAATCAAATAAACAACCAAACACACACATGAAGTCAACCAAATTAAACACATTGTACAAACTAGAATGCATACCTGTCAACCTTTCGGAGACGCCAACCTGTATAAACTACCAAAAAAATCCCTATAATGAGCAAAAAATCCTTCTAACATACCAAAGCATTTTATATGTCAAAATAACTGTACAGAAAAGAAACCCACAAAATTTTCAATGATATTTATTGTAGATCACCATAAAACAATGTCTGGTTAATGTCTAATCATCATACTACTTAGTGGCATTACTATGTTCAGAGTCGTATTCCGGAAATGAAAGCATTCGAATAGACGAGCACCATTCTGGGCAAAAGCAAACGGAACTACCTGTTGGGAGGGAACAAAAAACGGAAATTTTCAGAATCTGTATGATTTGTGCGATACGGCCATATACGTAAGATTCACCACAAAATCCGTATGAACTATGGCTAATCCGTATGACTTGACAGGTATGAGAATGGAGATTTGGAGTCATCAGGCCCTCTTTCAATTATAATATGAGTGTCTTTGACTCTGACTTCACAAATGGACATTTCCCACAGACAACTTGTAGAAATTGTATTGGAGTACTGCTTGTGTACACAGTGTCACGAGGCCTGTATAGCAATCTACAGCAGTATGGAGAACCAGAGGCTTACGCACTGGGTGGTCATCTCCGTCATCTCCATGCTCTTCTGTTTGCTCATCTACACTCTCACCGGTGGGTTGACCTCCCTAAATCATCAAGTTCTTTGCATCGTCAACTGAAAACTGTAAAACGTGTCCACTTTTTCTATCTCCAGGAGTGTATGGCTTCATGACATTTGGTCGAGAAGTTGCTTCCGATATCTTGATGTCATTTCCAGGAAATGATGTTGTCATGATCATTTCCAGACTGCTTTTTGGAATATCAATTATTACTATTTATCCAATTATTCTTCTTCTTGGGAGGTATGTAATACCAAAATTGTTGCCTGCACACATAGCAAAGGTTTTAGCTTTGGTTAGCGAACATTTACATACATTGAGGGTGGGGGGGATTGGGCTTTTAGGTAACATTTCAGGATAAACCTAAAATGCACAACGCATAACCAATACAAGTGAACTTACTTCTCTCAACCTTTGAATGCACATGTCCATCCTGATGATTTGCCAGTAATGTACGGCATCTGAGTTGTGTGTTTGCTACACTGCAAAAGAAAGTCTCCGTGTCTCACAGATCCGTCATCCTGAACCTGATGGTGCGAATCCAAAGGCGTCGTCGAGGAATCGTCACAAGCTCCTTTGAGAGTCGCTGCAGGGCACTTCTCACTGTGATCTGGATTACCATTACTCTTCTCATTGCCATGTTTGTCCCTGACATGGGCGAGGTCATCAGTGTCATTGGAGGAATCAGTGCCTTCTTCATCTTTATCTTTCCCGGTACATATTTTTGTAAAGATGCACAAGTACGGTACATGAAAAGTAGCCAATCTCTAATGGAGTCATTCCAGAATTGGAGCACAATTTAGATACCAGATTTTTTTGGGGGGTGGGGGGGCTTTTACTTCACCATTTTTTGGCTGTGATTTCAAGGAAAACAAGTAACAGGCAATCACATGATTTGATTTGTCTGCCTCAACTATCCTTGGTACAAATGATAATTTTAGTATTACCGCACTAACAGTAGTGTACACAGTATTACTCTAATAACAGTAGCATGGTCATGGCCCAGCAAGACCTGCTCGCCGTGTTAGCTGCTATGCTAACTGGTCAGGAACGAATGTATATATAATAAAGAAAACGAAAATGTTTTTATTGATTTTTCGTATTGTTCCAATCATACATTGTATTCACTCCCGTAAGGCTGAAAACATGAAAAAAAGAGAAATGGAAAAGATACTTTATCTTGGGTTTACAGCCATAGCAGGTAGTTTGATGGTGTCATTTTTAAAAAATGAGGTAATTTTCCCCCTCTTTCTCCAGATGTCTCAGAAACAGGGTTGCATATATGTTGAATGACAAAAATTACATTCAGAGGGAGGTACAAGGGTGAGAAAAAAAGTCATTTGAAGGCGTTGTCAAAAGCTATTTTATGAGGACTACAGGTAAAGGTTGTCTCAATAACACTGTAATTTTCCACAATGCGTGCATGTTCCTGCATTTTGTGATAGATTAGACCCTACTTGAAATATCATAGGCAGAAAGAAAATGCCCTCCAAATCTGGAATGAACGACCTCATTTACAATCTACATAAACGGAGTGAGAATGTTTTGATGCAGATCTTAGATTACCCTGTAGATCGTCAATGTGTATGTTATCCTGTGGAGAACTGAGGCTGCATTGCTGAAATAAATTCTAAGAAGTTTTGCCTGTCTTGTAACGCAGGTCTTTGCTTAGTGTTCATCATGCAAAATGAACCTGTGAGCCCGAGAGTACGGTGAGTATCACTAAAGTGTATGACCAATCATTTCGACACTAAACATACAGGATCTCTCTCTCTCTCTCTCTCTCTCTCTCTCTCTCTCTCTCTCTCTCTCTCTCTCTCTCTCTCTCTCTCTCTCTCTCTCTCTCTCTCTCTCTCTCTCTCTCTCTCTCTCTCTCTCTCTCTCTCTCTCTCTCTCTCTCTCTCTCTCTCTCTCTCTCTTTAAGTAATTAAAAATTTACATTACCATTACTATTACCTATACTACATTGTTTCTAACAGGCAAATACAATAACTGCATACATTTTAAAAGTAAAACTCAGAACCCTGGAGATTTATAGATTTTCTTGACAAAAGAAAAGTGCTCTCCAACACAGATTTAGTCAGATTTGCAAGGAAAGTTTGATCACATTTTAAAGTTTTGTTCCGTATATGTTGGGACACTGCATGAATATGTTGTTGATACTTTTACTAATACATTTGTCACATTTTACAGAGTCGTTTTAACAGTTTGGGGAATCATAACCATTGTTGTTGGAGCCTTCATCTTTGGACAGAGTACGACTATTGCTGTCATGGAGCTTCTTGATAAATTTTGATTTGTCTTATCGATCGTCATCATCAATATAATCATCTTGGTGCTCCACTGTGACTCCTGGGCGTTTCAGAATCTGAATTTACATTTTTTTCCACTTTTTTTTAAACGTGTGTGATTCCCATCCATGTCGTTCATGACCTTGATTTTTAATTTTTATTTTTATTATTTTGTGTGCGTGTGATTGCTTTGTGATGTAATTTCAACAGGCCTAAGTCAAACAGTATCAAATAAATAAATAATTAGTTGGATGTGATTATATAAGCATACAGTCTGAAAATAATGCTGAAATGTTTATTCTGTGTGAATATACTGTACGTCTCTCTTCTAATGTGCGCAGCAAAATGCGTTTATCTCACAGCTGACAGGGGGCAGTAGTGCATCTTTTATCAATTATATTTTTATTGGAGGACGGCACGGTCCGTCATTCTTTTGTTGAAGTGAAAATTGCAATTTTGCAACTGAAATCTATTCATGGCACGGATGACCGTTTTTACATCCTCTCCAAATTTGAATGTTCACTTCTCTCTACTAGTGAATCGTCATTCTTCCTCTAGTGGGCAAATTACATTTTTCTGTGCCTTGGTGCTGAATCATCCAGAGGTTGATTTGAGTCTATAACCGTCTCCCCTTTCAAGACTGATGGCTGAGGTATGGTGAATAGAATTCCTAAAGTGAATTTAAATGTGCCTGGATGCCTCTGTGTATGAGCATTAACTGAGCACATGGCAAAGAAAGACAAAAGATCTCTCCCTCTGGGTGCATGTACTGTGGATAATGAATGTAATTAAACTATAAACCATCAGGAAACAATAGTTAATTTCTATAATGTTTTTGTCCCACCCATCTAGTGCAGTTCTCAACCTCCAGAGATTGGAATACTGCTTGAGCCCATGGGAGATTTCAACCTGCTGGCGAAATGACTTAATCCAGCAAATGGGGTTGGGGGAGGGGTGGTGGGGGTGGGGCCCTGAAAATTAACATCAATTCTCTTAGCTGCTTTTCTGTGAACCTATGTAAGAGAAACTCAAAGGAACAATTATTAGGAAGAGTCGGGATCAAAGTCAGTCCTGCAAATTTGATGAAACAGCCCGAGGTGTATTAACTATTGCAAGTTCTTTCTTACCGGTATTTAGAAGGCTCCTCATCAGATTAAAAAGTGTTGTGCAAAAAAAAAAATTTAGACCAATACTGAAGGATTGCATTCATTTAAAAAAACTTTTACATATGATTCGAAAATATTTTAAACAGAGACAATTAGACAAAATACAAAACAACAACAACAACAATCAAAATCTAGTTTTTCAGATTTTAGTGCACAGCAGGGGTGTCAAACTCATTTCACATGGTGGACCACATACGGCCTCGGAAGATGTTAAGTGGGCCGGACCATTAAAATGATACCATACTTTGCTATAAATAATCAAAAATGTATGTCTTTCCTTTGTTTTGGTATAAAGAAGCACAAGAACATTTGGAAAATGTTGAAATTTAATGAACATATCTTTTACAAAACATTTCATGAAGCACCTTAAATTTCCTTCGAAAAATGTACAATTTACTTTTATCATTCACATATATGCATTGCAACTGATCCCACTGATTGTACAAACTTTAACAAGTGATTGGTATATATAGTATAGTAATATAGTAATGCACTTTAAGATTAAACGAGATGTATAAATAAAGGAAGTTTTAAACCATTTACACGTGTATATAAAATCTCAATGTAATCCCTGCCTACACCTTACAAATTAAGGAGAGGGCTATTAAATGTGTAAATGTGAGAGTGCTATTGATAGCATCTGCTGTCCTGGGTCTGTCTCAGTGACGGACAGAGGCTGCTGTTGTCTTCTTCTCTGCGCAAAACACTCAATTCAATTCAATTCAATTCAATGAATTGCAGCTTATTAAAAATATTAATTCTGTGTCTTTTATGCATTTCTTTCACTTTTAAATTATCCTACGGGACTGAATTGAACCTCCTTGCGGGCCGGTTCCGGCCCACGGGCCGTATGTTTGACACCCCTGGTGTAGAGGTCCGGGGTTCAATTACAGGCCTCGGTTTTCCTGTGTGAAGTTTGCGGTCCAATTTCCCCCCACATTCTCAAAACATTCATGGTAGGTTAATTGAGTGTAAACGCATGTCAATCTCTGTGTGCCCTGCAATTGACTGGCAACCAGTTTAGGGCGTACCTCGCCTACTGCTCAAAGACTGCTGGGATAGGCTCCAGCACACCCCCGGCCCTCATGAGAATAAAGCGGTTCAGATAATGGATGGATGGATGAGCGGATGGATCTGACCTTTACTTGATGTCCATACGTCTCTGCCTCAGAAAAAATATCACTGACGAGCCCGACTATAGAAAATCAGAGTGTAATTTACTACTTATTGTATTACCTAAAAATCGATATAATTATTATTTTGGAGTCATGAGCGACAGAACAGTGTCTTGCCAATCGCCCCCTAAAAGTAGTTTTACCAATATATGCTTTTTTTGCAAGAGATCGCAATCTGAGGTGAAGCTGGCCGCTCGCTGCCACACTTGTCATCATACCCATAAATTTCAACAGAAAATATGCATGGTAGCATTTTAAGGATGAAAACATTTTGGCGATTAAAAAAGAAAATCAATATAAAGCAGACACAAGATAGCTGAAATGCATTCTTTTTTTCATGCAATCATTGTTTATTTTCTGTTACACTCCACATGCAGGTGATCTGCCAATAAAGCACCATTCTGGTGATGGAGGAAGATGCAGATAAAAGAATGCTGCGAGAACTATAATGTCACCATGCCTCCCATTTGTTTATCTTCATCTGCAAACCAAGAACTAGTTTGCTCACAAACAGATGGACAAACTAACATCGGTCTTGGCAGAGGTCTGTCATAAGGCCATTACAGCAAAACTAATGGTGGCTTACTTACATTCCGGTATATCATCTCAAACTAAAAACATACCAGATAAATGAACAATAATCCATGACATTAAGATTCAACATCTCAACTGGAATCAAACATCTGTTAAGATACTTTAACCAAAGTGGCCGGGCGGACAGACAGGCCATTAGCATCTCGCGGCAAAACCGCCTAAAACATTCTTCATTCTCTACATTAGATTACGTTTTCATTTTCCGTTGCGACATTCATTACTGCGCTGTCCCCTTTAGCAGTGTTCTCAGTGTTATCGAGAAATTACTCGTAATGTCCGCCTCTTGTGGTGCTAATTTGTGGCGCTGTGTCTCTTAAATGTTTAATTGTTCCTGATAAGAATGTCAGAAAAAGGGGCTGGATCATAATTGATGTGGTTACAGTCCTTTACTATGTACGTGTGTGTGTGTGTGTGTGTGTGTGTGATTAGATAAAAAGCAAGCTTTTTTTAATTTTTATTTTTTGAGATTGCTGGATACATGACACGTTAGTTCTGTATGATATTACTGTGTAACATGTATCTGTACACAGTCCCTATATGCCTTTTGATTATGCATCAAGGTTATGATTGGCAGAATGAGGTCATCATGGATGGAGATAGCGTGCGTCCATCACTGTGAGGCTGGCCTGCAGGGTAAGCCTTGCATGGTAATAACTGTGTATATGAAGAAGAGGCTTCTTTCATCACGTTTGTGTGAAGCATGATCAAATGTGATGCACGGGTGGTGTTCGTTTACATCATAATGTCAACATAATCCGTATCTGGACGAGTTTCTGTCTCCTTGTGATTTTTGTCATCTTTATAATACAGTGCAGTATGGTGGAAGTGAACTCAAATCACCACTCTTGACAATAAGTATCAATTTGGCAAACAGTGATCAATACACATAAAAAGAGGCTTTAAGCTGTATAGTGCCACCCACAGTACAGGTTTTCTATCCACCTAAAGATAAAACAAAAAGAAGTCCATAGTATGTAAATCTTATGTTAATTAGCATCTATGTTATGGTGATTTAAACATTCACGAAACAGATTGAGTACAACCAGTCCAGAAACACATGTATTCAGATAATATAGCAGTTGTTCCCGCCTTACTGTATATTCTTTATCCTCTGCATAGAATGCTTAATTTTAGGGCTGTACACATAAGATGAGAGGTGTTGGTATGTCTCACTGAACAGTATATATTTTTCCCAGTTTATTTATAAAATACATGAAGAAAAAATCTGATACATAATAAAATTGCCACAAGCAATGTCGTAAATGAGTAATAGCAGATGGAGTAGCATTGATGCAATGATGTTAAGCTTCATTTATTTTTCATATGATGGTAGTGTAGCTTGTCTAAAGTCACTCCTGTCACACAAAAACTCAGGAACTCATGTGTCATCCAGCAACAGTCCTGCCTGAGGCTCAAACCTACATCCCTCGGGTGAACGTTGAGTGCACTGACTAGCGGGCTAAGAGCCTAAGCTGCTAGCCCACTGGCTAGCACTTTTTTTTTAAGGCTCTCGAGGAGTTAAGCTTGACTTGTGTACCTTTCCACATGAGGGAGCTGGAATCTGCTTCACAGGCACACTGCATGGACTATGTCTATTGAACTCAGTTGTCAAGCAACTGATGTGTAACAGTGACTAAACATTTTATACTCAAGCCAACTGTAAAACTATGTAACAGTTGGATTAAGCGTGGGTTGATTGGTCATGACTCAAAAATGAGACACAAGAAAAATATGCCCAAACCAGGAAGCAAATAAGTTTCCAATGTCCAATGTGAAGATTTAGAATGCATAGGAGAAATAAGGCGCACTGTCCAATCATGATTCATTAATTTATCGACAATAATTGGCCACTCACAAGTTAATCAGGCAACCAGGTGATTGAGCTGTGACTAAGGTCTTGCAATTGACAGAACCCGTTTTCAATACAAGCAACAACACCAACTTCATTGATCATCAGAACACTGGATAATTAAATCTCTTCTATTTGTATTCATTTCTCAGATCAAAAGGATGAGAAAAAAATTGATTTGCACAAATCAAGACAATTTTTTTAAATATGCTGAAGACACCACATGGAATCAGGACAGTGGGAGCAGGGTTGCTCCGACAAGTCCCAGCAGAATGGAGGTTGCTCACAGGACTGAGGGGGCTGCAGTCATTGCTATGCTGTAATAATCCACACAGAGTATAGAATACATGCAACCACTCCTCAGATTGGCAGAATACATTTAATCTTTTTTTATGGTCACGCATGACCTTTAAAACCTCAATCTCCTCATAATACAACATTTGTTGCACAAGCACATATACACAGACACATGCACATACAGGTTTTCCCCACGTATTATTATCATTTGAAGGGTTTTTCTTTTTTGGTTGTAAAGTAATATCATTTTAAAATCGATTAGCCGATTGATGATTCCATCGACTATTGGTATAATCGGATGAATGTCTTCAACTGTTCTGTATGTAAATGCTTAAAAGTGTTGTGATTTTGGTTGTGTGAAGCACATTGAGCTACCGTACCTTGAAATGAAATATTGTATGTGAATCAAGTTTGCACATGCTCGAATCGAATTAACCATGATATATTGCACATTTTGATGTGTCTTTAATTTAACAAAACAATATTAAGACAATTACAACAACTTTAAATTGAAGAAAATTTCATGAATCATTTTTTTATTAGGGCCCCCTCAATTTTTTTGGGGGGTGGGGAGCACCCAGGTAATTGACTGTTTTTGCCTCATAGGTTTGCACAATACTTGTCTTGTGAAAGGGGCAACCAAGTGTACTCCATAATGCACTCATTAATATTACAAAAGGTTCCAGTTGTTTAGCTGCAAATAGAAATACACAATTTTTACAGCTACCATTTTGGAAATCCTAATTGCACCTGTATATCCCTGAGGTCCATTATTTATGAATAAGGCTCCCTCTGTGGGTGTCCTGCTTTTGCTTTAAGCCCTCAATTCCCCCATCTCTTACAAAACTTAATTTATCCTTGTAGAACATGCTGAATGTATATCTACTATTAATAGAAATGGCCCCTAAGTAGAGAAAATAAACATCCATACATAATGGTCATTCTTTGCTAAACTATATGGCAAAAGTCAGATTGGATCATCTCACATGCCAGACAGCTCTTATAATTACCGGTATAAGGTACAGATCAGTATGTTGTCTAAAAATGCTAATGCACGCCAGCTCAGTATAAAAGGAGCGTAGTCTATGTTAGAAATGTTCGAAGAGACATCTTAAATTGGATTATTTGCATGTCTGACATATTGTGAACAATGTGATTTGTCAAAGTGACATCACATTGCAGAGCATTCACGATTTATGTTAATGAATGTGCAAATCAGTGAAGCTCTAAAGACAAATGTCTAGAGGCATATTTAAAAGGCTATAAGCAAACAGATGTTTTATGATTCATTTGGTAATTGTGTCTAAAACTGTTCCTGTGGAACTGCTTCAATAAACTTTGTATCTTGCATTTCAAATAAATGCAACATGTACATGACATTGTCAAACTTAATTAGAGTACCGATACCTGTAAATACTTTTCTTTAAAATGTTCAAAGATTTGTACATTTTAAAGTACAATCAAATGCTAAAAAAAAGACAAAATATTACTGCAGTTTACTGAGTCACTTATAGTAGTTGTGATATTTTCCTTTGCTTGTGGATACATGACTGTACAGGTATCGTCTCTCGTGGCAAGGAATTTGTTGTCATAGAAGAGGCTGCAATTAATTCATCAGGGTGCACAAACGATTTAATTGTTTACATTCTGTTTAGTTGCAGTTTAAAAAAATAAAAATAAATAAATGAATACAAATAATATTTAACAATGATTTTGCTAAATGTGCTTTTGTAGAAATTTACACAACGCCCCCAAATGCAGTACAGTATATATTGTCCTTCAAAATGCCAGTGTTTACGCACGCGTAATGTGGGTCTGATAGATCACATGACTCGTTCATAAGCCTACATAATCACGTGACTGGGTGTCTTCCGGGGTATGTGCTGCGGCTTGTCCGGTGAGTTTTTAACACGTTGCGACTGTTTACATCTGTACTTAATATACGTGTTGTTAAAAAAAAAAACATTGCACTGAAAACATTTCCTAATATTAGACGGTTAGAATGTCCATAATTGGTTGTTTAGCTCGTTTAAGAGGTTACTTTTTACGCGATTTCTCTGTTGATAACGAAGTTTTGCTCTCAATTATCCCTGGTTTAAAATGAGTGTACCGTGACGACGAATGGTTCGTGACTCAACAATTCAGACCAGTTTACATCTTTTCAATGGAGGTTTTCATGTGTGGAGATCATTCCAGAATTATAAGCACCGCCATTTTTGGCAAAGTGGACCACTTATTATATCAATTTAAATATGCTCTCAAGAATAACGGGCAATAAACCCACATACAGAAAGATCGGTCAACAGTACACTTTTTATGAGGTATCTGTCATTTATATTTTGCTGTACCTGGAGCAACCCTGATTTTGATACGGGGGCACCGATAAACATGTTTAAAAAAATAATTGGGGAACTAACAACAACATTAATTAAATATTTTTGAAAACAAAACGGTGTTTTCATTTAGTCAATATGTTAAGAATTTAGGAAGTTAAGTATTTTAAAAGCTTCAAAGAGCAGGCAAAAATGAAGGTACAGTCACTTTCTCCATTGGTACATTGGCCAATGAGTGTCTGCAAAGCGGTGCGAGGCTGTTGGGAACAAGTCAGAGCAATGACAAGCATTTTGAGTCGCGATACGCTTAGGGAATGACACGTGCCGTGAAAGCCAGTTATGTCTGTTATTTGTTTGGCTACAGGAGAGTCACACACCATCACAGAATGCTCATTTAATATTAGTATTAGTCCAATCTTAACAAGAGGTTTGCATGTTCAATACTAATGGACTAGTTTTTGCTCAAGAGTAGATGCAAAGCTATGATAGCTGCTGGTCAAGATTAGGCTAGGTTCACACTGCAGGTACATCTGACCCAGATCGGATGTTGTCGCCTGCATCTGATTTTATTTGTTTTTTTTAATGACCATTATTATTTTTTAAATGAAAGTCTGACGGCTCAATTCAGATTTTTTTCTAATCCGACCTGGTCCACTTTCATATGTGGTCGTAGATTAGATACTGTACATATATATGGATGTGTTTTGTTTTTTGTTTGTTTGTTTGTTTATTTTTTTTGCAATGGGACTGCAGTCTGAATAACGAAGTCGCAAATGTCTAACCTATATGTCACCAGAAGTCCAAGGTGTGCTCCAAGCAGGCAGGGGGAAAAGCGCTTGGGAGTGAGATTGACTATTTGATTGTCCACGAATCTGCAGTTGTATTGAATAGCAGTGTTATTTTACTCTCTATAGTTGAATTTAATTTCCCCGACCTTGAAACATGAAGCATCAAGTGGACATTTGTGGTGATAGTAGCAATTCACCTACACAGACAGACGGTTCATTTATTGCGCACGGCAATGACATGACGTCATCTTTTGTAGAGATCTCCGGTAATTAAAAGCCTCTCCCCATTTCCCTAAAAATATTTATACCTCCTCTCGCATCACTCCTCTGGAGATGATTAAAAAGATGAGCCGATACTCACTGGACCCCATTTACTTCTGTAAACACCACATTGTGAGTGACGTTGTCTCTTCTTCTGCGCATGCGGGTCACTTCGGGATGCACTAGATAAACTGAGCTCGTATTTGATTTGTAATTTGAGATTTTGTTCTGGTCCGATGAAACCAAGGTAGAGGTTCCTGGCCATAAACACAACCTGGGTTCATCGTAAATGCCAAGATGATTTATCTTGGTCACTTTTTTGTCATTTGGACTTGGGTTTATGTAGACTTTTTGTGTCTTTTTGATTTGACCAAACACCTTTGTCTTCCACAGCAGGTTATGAGGATGATTTCAGGCAATGGAACGAGGAAGAAAGTCTGCAGGCAGCAACTGCAAGTGAGCAGCGTTTCATCTTGTGATGCTGACGCATCGACTGAGATTAAAAGCCTATTCAGTAAATTTAGAACCTATCTAAAGCCGTCCAATGAGGAATGGCACAGCCCTAGTGCCAATGTCGCCCTCAGACCACACGCAAAAGTAGAAAACCGCCGCCTTCAGGCCCTTAAGGTGTCCCTCAATGCTGTGAAGAACCAGCTCAGTGACAAGAACATCGAAGTGTGGCATAACCACACCAACTCCACCAACCGGGCTGGGAAGGTCATCGCCACAGTGCGCTCTGCTGCCAACGCGGAAATCTGCACTCAGGCATGGTGTAAGTTCTATGAGATCCTGGGAACATTTAATCTTCTTTCTGAGGAGGCACTGCACTCTGGGGAGCTCAACACGGTTCACCTATGCGAAGCTCCCGGGGCTTTTATAAGCGCCTTGAACCACTACGTCAAAACCTGCGAACGCACGCGCTATTGCGACTGGAGCTGGGCCGCCAACACGCTCAACCCGTACCATGAGGCCAACGCGGGTGGCATGACCATCGCCGATGATCGGTTAATCGCCAACACTCTGCCGTGGTGGTTTTTCGGGTCCGACAACACTGGCGACATCATGCTCCAAAAGCACCTACTGGAGCTGCAGACGTTTGTGGCAAACATGCGGCGAGTGGATCTGGTGACGGCGGACGGGAGCTTCGACTGTCAGGAGAACCCCGATGAGCAGGAGGCGCTGGTGTCGCCGCTGCATTATTGCGAGGTGACGGCCGCGCTGCTGCTCCTCAGCCGTGGCGGCTCCTTCGTGCTCAAAATGTTCACTCTGTACGAACACTCCTCTGTCTGTTTGCTCTACCTGCTCAACTGCTGCTTCCGTTCCGTGAGCGTCTTCAAACCAGCCACAAGCAAGGCGGGCAATTCCGAGGTTTACGTCGTGTGCCTCCACTACGATCACAAGGAGGCCGTGAGGCCTCTGCTCTCCAAGCTCATCCGAAATTACGGACCGCATCTGGCGGAGAGAGAGGCGCTCTTCCCGGAATCCTCCATCCCGCCATCGTTCCTCGCGCAGCATGAAGAGATGTGCACGTACTTTCATACCCTGCAAGTTGAGACCATCACAGAAAACTTAAGATTGTTTGAAGGAATGAGCACCGAGCAGAGGGAGAGGCTCGACTACATAAGGGATTGTGCCGCTCAGGAATACTTGCAACGTTTCCAGGTAGGAAGTCGCATCATTTTACTGCAGCGCTCCAAATATTTTTAAAAATCGATTAGTTTGTCAATTATTTTGTTGATATATGAATGAATCGGGTTTTTAAAAATAGTTTTAATTTCCATCGCTATATTCAAGTCAGGAAAAAAAAAGCATAAACATGAATACAAATCAAGTGCTGGTCTGTAACATGTCCGGAAATGGGTTGATCATTGTTTTTCAAAGTAAAAGCAGATGTTTGCAAATGTTTTATTTTGATTCTACGCAAAAATAATTAGTCTGCTTTCATGAAGGACGACAGAAGTAGGCACTACGACAGAGAATATTGAGTTTTTTATGATTTCTGTTTACCACACAGTAGGTGTCAGGGTTCACTCTAGATGAATTTCTAACGGTCTCTGTGCTCAGGTGAAATTCCTTCCCCGGAGTCGCTGGATCTCCCGCAGCGCCATCAGCCCCGCCTACTGCCACGGCTCAGCGGGCCGACCTCTGGGACCAAAGAAGCAAGCGGCAGGCTCCTTCAACGAGCGCAGGGAATTGCAGACCCTCGGCTGGAAGGAGCGCGTCGAAAGAGGTTGCCATGCCGACTGGATACAGCGGCACTGCCGTGAGACGGATGGGCCGGACTGCGTGCTGCGAGGACCCCTGTCCGGGTGTCACGTGGATTCCTGGTACATCGTCGTCGGCGCAGTACTGCCCGCGGTCAGAAACTCTGCGTTCTGTTCTAGAGTCTTGTTAAACTATCTGACTGAAGCACAGCTGGCGTCAGCTGGGAGAGACTTAAATCAAGTGCTTCCATGTGACGCGTGCCACACGGTTAGCGCCGTGTCCATCTTGTCAGACGTTGCGGGTCTTTGCACTGATAATAACGGGACGAAAACGAAAAGGCAGTGTATGGTGTTCGGTAGCCGCTCGGAGTGGGACGCCAGTGGGAGCCAAATCGAAGAGCTGCTTCTCACATTTCCTTCAGAGAGTTCGTATCCTCAAGGAGGCCACGGCGCGTTGCACGACGGAGCGCCGGCGTACCAGCATCTGTTCGTCAGCCGTGTCGTGATGTCCCTGCAGAGGCTGACCTCTGGAGATGCCCTGTTGCTGCTTGTGCCATCCGCGCTCACCCGTGTCTCGGCTGCGTCGGTGCTCTGCTTGCACGCTTGTTTTCGCTCAGTCAAGTTCAGGTGCCCGCCCCCGTCAGGCGGCGTCGGGGCAGTGCTCGTATGTGCAGGATTTTGCCCTTCAGCTGCGGCCCAAATGCTGCCGGCTTTGACAGAAGTCCAAAACTGTATTGGTGAATTGCTGAAAGGCGAGGACTCGAGTCAACGCCAGCGAGCTTGTGATAAACAGGTGCTCCAATTTGTGCCCATGGAGGAACTACTTAATGGAAGCTTGACTGACTTCCTGTGGACCATGAACTCTGAAATCATGCGACACACGCTGCATTTGCTCATGCAGACATAGAACGGGCGCGACTATACCAGTTAATGCCTTAAGAAGCGTTATTTTATATTCATATGGATTATTTTTAAATTAAGTTTTTTGCATCCTTGAGTATTTTTGAGGGTGCTGTCATATGTGGAAATATACTGTATTTGTGTTATCAGAAGGCGGTTGAGTGGTTAGTGCGTCGACATCACAGTGCAGACGTACCGGGTTCGATTCCAGCTCTGGCCTTTCTTTGTAGAGTTTGCATGTTCCCCAGTGCCTTTGTGGGTTTTCTCTGGGTTCTCCGGTTTCCTCCCACGTTCCAAAAACATGCATGACAGGTTAATGGAAATACTCTAAATTGTCTCTGGGTGCGAGTCTGAGCGCGGATGGTTGTCTATCTCTGTGTGCCCTGCGATTAGCTGGCACCCGGTTCAGGGTGTCCCCAGCGTACTGCCTGAAGATAGCTGGGATGGGCTCCAGCACCCCCCGCGACCCTTGTGAGGATAAGCAGATCAGAAAATGGATGGATGGATTTGTGTCATCAGATTCAGAATCTGATTTACTAATACTGAGTGTTATTACCCTCAAAACATAAAGCAGTGTCTTTTTAGTTAAAAAAAAAAATCAGCCTTGAGCTGTCGATTCAACATTCATGTCAAAATTCTGCAAAATATCACTTGTCGGTCACGAGAAAGAAGCCTGGCCAAAGCAATCATTGGAGCCGTCATCCAGCGTAAGTCAACAAAGGAAGTTAATATGATTGACTGGCTTTGGAACCTGCTGCCATCGACTGCTTTGGTCTGGTGAATCTCAAGTTAGGTTTTGAAGCTGAATGTTGAATTTGATTGCAGCTGGATTTTGATTGTTTTTTTTCTCCCTCTTTGAGATGAAAAGTGTTTATAGAATATTTTGATGGTAATAAAATTCAGTCTTAGTGATTCAAAATCTGTCGGCATAGATTTACTTAAATAATCACGTCACATATTACGCAGAATGGGTCCCAATTACCTGGAGCAATGAACCTTAAAGCTCTGAAGTTTTTTTTTTTTTTTTGGGTCATATTTGCTGAGACTGTCAGTATAAACCTGACAGTAGTACATTTGTAAAATACGAGAGGGGGGAAAAGATCATCCCACTGCGGCTCCATCGTTTACCCTTAAATTGATTATTAAGACACCACTGTGCCTGGGTAAGAGTAACCAATCGGACAGAAAGCGTAACCGACAAGGTTACATTCGTAGGTCTCTCATTGGTCACTGACAAGCCACACCCCCTGCAGCCTTGTGCTGACATGTTAGTTTGGGATCAGTGAAGTGAGGTTTCATTCAAATCTTCCTAAGCGTTTTAAAACTGCAAATTCCTTTACATAGAACTGCAGAAGTTGTTCCTGCATACGACTTTCTTTTTCTTTGAAGTTGTGGGCTTTTCTTCCTCTCTCTCATTATTTGCACTTTCCCCTCCAGCTCTTGAAATGAATTGTTTTTTTTTTTGATTTTCTTGTTAGTTTCGTTTTTCCCCATATGTGACCTAGACGAGCGGTCAACAGAGCAGTTACCTTTTTCAGACTTTTTCTTTTTCTTCCACTCATTTGTGGTTGGGAACGCTGTGACAAATGATTGACACCTCCTCAGTCATGCCTTCTGTCTCTGATAGGTTGTTTTTCCTCGGACATGCTTGTTTCTTGCATATCAAATTAGAGGCACAAAATGGGGCCGTCAAAACCAATTACTTTTTATGGATCATATTTATCATTCATGAATTACTTTCAAGTAATAATGACTGTTTTAACAAATGTGACAAAAATAATTTAGATGGTCTTCTGTGATAGTTGGGGTGTCCCCCAAAGATTTGACATTGTTTGAAACTTTCGGGTAACTCTATTTCATCGGCAAACTCAGTTAATTTATTTTTAACCTACCTCTTTAATGCATTTTTGAAATACTATATTCATTTCTAATATAAATTGTGAGAGAGCTGAGACGTCAAAGAACAAATTGTTAAGCGTAAGAAGGCAGAATGTTCGTTTGTCGTCATGTTCTGTCGGATTGTCACAGTCCAAATTAAACTATTCATCTTGCCATTGTATGTTTATTTTTTGTGGGTGGGATAAACAACAACAAAATGAAAACATTTCGAAAATAAACGGATGTGGCTCTTGAGCCGATCGTTATCTACTACAACTCGGTGAAGATCCTTTCAATATGCTTTTAATTCAAATGTGTCAAAAAAGGCTATAATGATTTTCCTCAAATTCTCATCCTCAGATGATTCTCCATTGTGAGACAAAAAGAGGATTTCTGATCTTATCTCCTGCAAGCTTTTTTGCAACTGTCCTTGTCAGTTATAGATTACAATGTATAGCAGCATATTTAGCCGGCAAATACCAGAATTCATGGACTCAAATAACACATGTCATGTGGCCGCCATCAAAAGCAGCAACATCTTATGTTTTGTTTTATTCATAATTTGTAAGAGCTTCTCTATGTCAAAAGCTAAAGGATTAGACATGCATGCATCAAATTCTTTTGCATCCGTACGGCACACAACTGAAAGTTGCTTTCAGTACAACTCATGCATAGCTGTAGTCACGAGGGGTTTTTAGGGGAGATTTGAACAAACAAAATGTCCCCGGTGCAGAGTGTCGAGCCTCCTGTCAGTCACAGATGGTTAGTGAGCCACTATGGCTTACCCTAGAGTGCTCGTCGTCTCCAGCAAATGCATTATTTCGTCCCAGGACGCGGTGATGCTTTTTTTTTGTCTTTTGGCCATTGTTATGGTTGGATGCCGGGTTTACCATTTTATTTCTTCATTTTCAGGAAAGTGATGAATATAGCATGGTTACTTTACACTGGATAGGAAAGTCTACATACCCGTTTTTGAATTGCCAGGATTGTGTGATGTGGAAAAAAAATCTTTTCAATTATAGGGACCCACAAGTTGCAGCTTGCAGGACCAATATGAAAATGACTGAAATAGTGTATGCAGATAAAAATAAATAAATACATATATAAAATTTGGACAGAACCGAAAACCGTGAGTCATTATCTCGGAGTGTCTGTAGAAGAAAAATCTACAGATGAGGACCCGCGTGGCCGAAAGCTCTGGACCCAAAATAGGATAAACAATGCAGCGAGCAGCATGGAGGAAAAAGAGCAGAGACTATAAGATGGAATGTAGGGAAGTTGAGAGCAGGTTATTAGATGCATATTGATTCTGAACTGAACTCAAAATACCTGGCACAGTTGTAGGCATTTATATTGCGTTTTTGTCTTGTATTGATGGTTTCTATAATTGCGGCAGCATAGTGCCATCAAGAGGAGGATTGAGAGTCTGGTCGGTCCCCACTGAAGAAAATTACCAAATGCACAGCTCGTCACTGTGTAAAAGTTTGAACACCACTAAGAAGAGACTTGGAATAATCCAGTCAGGATTGACAAGGATGGCAAAAACTACAGCGTGAGAGATAAAAAAAAGTTCTAAGTAGAACCATTTTTAATCTTGGGAAGTTCCAGAATGGATGTTTTTATGACATTGAGTACATGTATTAATTGTGACATAATGGCGCACGGTGCGGAGAACGCGCCACTGAGCAATCGCGAGCCACCATCCACTATCTGTCACAGCAACACGAGGCACGCCAGCAAGTCCCTCTCTCCTCGTGCAGCTGTTGTCTGACAAAACGTTTTTGTTTCATCAAAGAAAAATGGATCCTGTGAACAGAGCGATGGGAGATCAATCTTCATATTAGGGGAGAAAGATATGAGGCCGGTGCCATCTGGTTTAGGAGATGCACACACTGCTTTTACATTAAAAGCAGGGCTATAAATGAAATGAACAGCTCTATTTTAACTTGTTTTGAACACGACCGTAGAATGGCTGCTGAGACAGCAGAGCTTTGCTGAGACAGCAGAGCTTCGCAGATTTACCGTGCAGCTAACATTTGTTTGTTCCAAGGGTCCTTTTACAGTTGTCAAAAGTGACTTTAAAGATATCTTTGAATATTCGCATTTCTCATTCATCCAGGTCATCGTATTCTCAGGGTACTGAGTTGAATAGGCCGCATCGTGCTGTGATAGTGTTTGACTGTGTTTTGGCTTAGGGCTTTGTTGTTGTCATGCTGTCACCTTTATTGTCTCAGATAGGATTGGGCATGGCCTGATGTCTCTCAATATACAAGATGGAGTTGCTCAGTGACACGTCAGAAAGTTAAGCTTCCTTGAATCCCTTCTACATCCAGCCTTACTTTCGATTCTTACTTTGTACATTTATATACCGGCCCCGCTCTCTTTTATTACTTTGTATTTTTGTATACAAATGCCCAATTCCAGTACCCTACGCTACAGTCCTCATTGAAGTGTACACGTAGTGGAAGTGCACATAGTGTTCCAGAGCGCAAAAGCAAGCGAAAGAAAATTGCTGAATTGTGACAGTGTGTGTGTCATTAATTTACACACATTCAAGATTTGAAGGTAAAAACTACTTTGTGTTGCTGCTATAAATGATAGCTGATGAACTCAGGTATTTTCCATAGTATTGTGAGAAATGTGAAAATAGAAGGCACTAAAAAGCCTCTTTAAAAGCCATAATCCAAAGAAGCGGGAATGGTGTGCTGCTGTATCATCAGTGGTTACACAGTCCTGCATTTAAACCGATAGATAATGTCACACACTCTTCTGTATGTTAATCCCTAAGACTCCGGTATGAAAAATAAGTACAGTAAATAAGGCTCGTTCAATACAATTCAACCAATCCCAATATTGTATGCGTTTATAAAGAGCATCATTCTTGGAATCTCAAGGCTGTGGTTACAGCTTAATGTATGCAGTGGGGGAGACGGGGGACTGAAAATCATCAATCTGTCAATGTGACGGATATTTTCTGTTCATAGACAGCAACAAGCAATTAACCTCTGACACCTGACCTGAATCGAAGAGTCAATTGGTGGAAATATTGCAGTTAAGTGCCGTGTTTCCCCGACCAGGTTTGTGGCCTCTGTATTAAATCATGTTGGATGATACCAGATTGACGTCAACGTTTTCTGCGTCTGTCTTCATAAAGCGCTAATTGGTTGAACTCTCCTCGGGCCTTCTTACTTGGCACGACAAGGCGTGTCATGAAATTCAGGCATTCGCTGGCCTCATGGCTGACACTGACTAAATATATGGCTCAGCTGTAAGAATGAATCCAACAAGGCTTTAAGCTAATTGTATAAGCTATATCATATGTTATCTGTATCATGTCATGGTCATTTCGTCACATCATTGACCCCAAAACCAAACAAACTGATTACAATGAATTTGATGGATATCTTCAATTAGTTCATGAATCAATGACTTATTTCACCTGAGACATTTCAGACACCTTTTATAGGAATGCTTTGGGACAAGGCTCCTGATTGTACTCCAGTCCACTAAACAAGGCCAAACATGCCTAATAGAAAACCGATTCCATTTGCTTTTGGTATTCCTGCTATACGAACGACCTAATTTATACATTCAAACGACTTTATCAATACAGTCAAATGACTTAGCAGTATGTTCAAACAACTTAAGCATCTTGTTCGAACGACTTTACAGAAGGTTCGAATGACAGCCCAGTCAAAAATGTTTATTCCACATTGGCAGTTCCGCACTTGTACCTACTTGTACTTTGAATCTGTTTTGCATTTTATCTCATGAAACCATGACGGTGGATGGTCTGTCCAACAGAGACTTCTCAACCATGTTATTCGCTGCCAATGGTGTGGAAGTAATAAAAGTGAGTTTTTGCTCAGTGGGACACAGATCTGACAGTCATCCGCATAGCAGTGGAAAGAAATACTGTGTTTCCTTAAGATGGAACCCAATGGGAGCAAATACAGTGAGAGCAGCAGAGGCCCCAGAATTGAGCCATGTGGAACACCACATGACAGTGGGGCAGTACGTGACTCAGAGCAGGCTAACAAAAAAGGTTCTGTCAGCTAAATAAGACCTAAACCACGCAAGGCCGCTACCGCCAATGCCCACCAATTGCTGCAAACAAGTTAACAGAGTACTGTGATCCACTGTATCAAATGCTGCAGTTAAATCCAATAAAACCAGACACACATAGTCTCCAGTGTCATTTGCCAGGAAGGTGTCATTAGAAACGCGTAACAGTGAGTAACTTGTTGTATTACTTTGTTACTGCCTAAACATATCTTACTGTAACACGTTACCCCAACACTGCTGGTAGGTTAGCCAATGTAGTGCCGTGTCCAGTAAATCTATAGTATGAACCAAATATAGGAATGTACCGTATGTCTGAAATTACTTGTCTATTTTTCCTCAGCGTGTCTAATTGTCCTGCAGTGAGAAAATGGGTGTTGAGCTTCGTCATGTTTGTTTGGTCACATGGTAGCTCATTAGATAGGCCCTGTATTGGATTTCTTTTCATTTGTTTAATTTATATCTCCATTTGCAACACGGTGACTCATTCCATTGACAGCACTTTCTGTCGTCCACATTACGAAGCAGGCAAATCAATAGCTGATAGAGTAACTCTTTACATCCGTATTTTTCTCGCATTCTCCTCGCAGGCATGTCAATGACCTCGCCTGAACCTCTATATTGAACTGAGGTGATTGCAAGGACAGTGGTGGATGAGAGACCACAAATCAGGCTACCGCTTCGCTTGTTTTCGTCATTCAATTTTCGTAGCATGCACTCACATACAGTACACAGAAAGCACATTTACTGGACTTTATGTTTATGTGCTTGTCATCCCTCTGGCATTTGTTTTGGGTGGAGCTTGGCAAACGTCAATTATTCATCTTACTTCTTGGTATTAGGTGCGCAGGTGTGTGGGAGTTGGGAGATGCGACACCTTCCTGCATACAAATGTACCTTTCCCATCTTCGGTTAGTTTAAATACAATAATGTAGCATGAATTCCCGATATTTTTGTCCGATTGGTTGTCAGAGAGGTGTTAACCTAACAACATATTGAATGTTTTGACCCTAATATTCGTATGCAATCCAAATCCCAACCAATTTTAGTCATGGTACAGATCAGTAGTCAGTCACCAGCGCTTGTAAACATTCTGAACAGGTCTGCTGTATCTTTTATTGCAATGTGAATGATCAGTCAGCTTTACCACTCGTTACTCAAGAGCACAGCGATCGGGCACACCCGACTGAGTCCATGACCAGAAAAAGGGTATTCCGAAAGTTTATGGAAAAAGATGACCAACTGAGAGGCGCCAGTTCAATTGTTCTCTACCTTTTAGACTTCTATCTGTTATCTTGTTGCTGTACTGTGTGGTAGAAGCCCACAATTGTTGCATCATGGCAGCAAATACGGTAATCACTTCTCCTCTCTGGTGACTTTACTATGAGAGGCGAGGTTGTTTTTTCCACATCAGAGATGTGCACTCTGGAGTTTAATAACGTAATTGTTCCCTGCAGAGGGAAGGGCCGAAGGACAACGATCCCTGCCTGCATTCGGGGAATCATATTGCTCGTGGGTGGTGAGCACATTCGACTGTCTGCAAAAGCCCTTTGCAGATCATACTGTGTGTGGTTATGTCTTGTGTGCAGGATTATGATAGCGTTTTTTTTAACAGTTCATGAGTGTATTTTGGTCTAAAGTTTGTTTACATTGGGTGAAATTCCTGCGTTTTTGTTGATAATTATTGAGTGACATGGACGTAATCGTGCTTTTTAAGATTGCAGAAAGCACGGTTATGTTACTTTTATAACGTACATCTTTGGACATGATTATTGATGTATATTGTGAGATATAAATTAGGTTTGTTAATTTGTAGGGAAAAAATGATTTCTTTCCTGTAAACATATAAAGGGATCACTACATGCATGTTACACTGTCCAATCTCTGTGTTATCCCTTGCTCTTCCTCTTCATATAGTTAAGGCTTTGAATCGTGTTTCCATTATTTGTATGTGTAGTTGGCGACACGCTATTGTATTTAACACGGTAAATTTGAAAGCAGAAGGGTGAAAACAGGACGTACAGTATTTGAAGCTCATACTCATTTGTGAGAGAATATGAACGTGAAAGCCTATCCCGTTCGGTGTTTTACGCGCACAGAAAGCAACGGCTGTCGGGCTATTTTATAACGTACACGATCATAAAGCGTCGCTGTAATCAGTTCCGGCGGGAAAAAAACAATGACATAACTGGGAGAACGGATTGGAAACTGTGTTTTGCTTTATCAGTTTCCAGCATTCTCCCTGAGTCCAACTACTTGTTATCAGTCTGCATTGTGTCGCCAATGAAATGGCTGATTAGTGCAATGAGGCAATCTGTCACTCTCACTTACACAAATGGTACACTCCCACTCTGATTGCTGCTCCAGCGCATTAATGCCGGAGCAAATGTCTCTGGCACTCAAGCCCACAAAGCCTAATTTGATCTGCGTGCACACTTCCACACAAATAAACCCACTCTGGGATTTTCATTCTACCCAACAATATGCACATTGGGGGTATTTATTGCCTATCTGAGCATATAATTATGCAATTTTAGATGGTGTGCACCAGAAAAAGATGACTGTGGTGTATGTGTTTGTTATTGTGTGATGCTTCTCAGCCGACTTTCCTCATTATCTGCGTGATGAGACTAGTATGAAGAAGAAGTGAAAGGAGGGATTTAAAGGCCTCCTGGTAATTAGCGAACGCATTAATTTGAACTACTCTGGAGTTAAAAGATGTCCGGCGGATGAGACAAACAATCCCTTGGGTCACATCCTGGCTTGATTGGACGTCCTCCTGGCCATCCAGAAGACGGATTGCCTGCTGGATTGAATGTGCCTTTATGGGCCCTGAACATGAATGTTTTAAGGCAGCGGCATGTTTGTAAGTGCTCGGCGCCTGAAACTTGTTTCTTGCACATCTGTTTTGTGTGATGCTCTCTAGTAACCGTTTGTTTCGGACGTTTCCCTGACACTTGATTGATTAAGGTCACTAAACATTGGTGTTACTTTTGCGCCACGTCCTTTGTTTTCTGGGATATCAGTGTCCAGTAAAGATATCTCCCGGAGTAGCGCTAAATTTGCCTTCAGATGCGAGCGAGACGAAAGCTTTAACCCCTTCAGGGACAGCGGTTACTACCGTGGACAGTTTATCATGTTATCAGGTTACTGGGTGTATAAAAGTGTTAAATATGCCCATTAGCCACATTTAATAAACCAGTACAATCTCACGACATCCATTGCAGGAGTATAAATTGGGATTTATAAATATATTTCCTCACTGACAAATACATATTCATTCAGTCATGCTTTTACCGTGGTTGTAATTTCCATTGGTTTAAACATTCACTGCGAGCTGTGTTATGTAATAACCGCTAAATAATGGATGCAGATGTTAGCTTTGTGGTCTGTGATTGCCACAGTCAGGATTGTTTATTGATTGATGATGCCACGGAAATATCAGGGATAAACACGGTAGCATTGTGAGGACCCATCCCAAATTAATTCCTCTCACCCCATAAGTTGTTTTTCTAACACATCTGTTCTTAAAGCCGTGGTTGAGTTGCAGTGTAACATCCGAGAAAATTAGTCTGGGAATGCGGATGCTTGGTCTTGAAGTTAAACATTCATGTTCGCTATTTACGGAGTTTCCCAAAAGGCAAGTGCAAAATTGCTGCCCAGCAAGAGCTTTTTTTTTTCCTGACTGCAGTTCAGCTCCAGTACGAGAAGCTTTATAGTCGTGCACACTGCTTCAACCCGAAGTACAATTGACTTCAGGTCAGTGAACATCGTCATCTGCTGCTTTAGGTCGATGTCAGTAAAGCGTTAGCACTTTTCGAAGAATCCGCGAAACAGCGCTTCTGTTGCTGCTTATAGTTCTGGATTGACATTTTCTAAATTTGCACAAATGACTTCTCTGGGAGTTCAGTGTTTACTGCAAAAGTGGTGAGAGCAGGCCTTTTCCCTTGACATCAAGAACAGATCCTGTTTTAAGAAACTGGACATTTTAAAGCTTTAACTTTGCAAAACAATTTCACATGTTGCATCAGCTCTTGCGCCAATCACCCACTTGTCCATTCCGCTGGCAAAGAGTGTGATTTATATCTTCAGGTTTTGCCCCTAGGACATACGCGGGCAGCACAGCCAAGTGAATCACATGGACACATATCTGACAGTGTGCAAATCAGGTAAGCAATCGGGAGGCCATGTGCAATTGATTTCATCCATCCATTTTCTATACCACTTATTAGGGTAGTAGCGGGTGAGGGGGAGTCTAACCCAGCTGAATTTGACCATTCACATATTGACAAAATTGTGAATGTGAATTGTGAACAAAATTGACAATCTTCTTTGAACCTAAGCTAACATGCATGTTTTGGGAAGAAACCCGGGTAAGCATGGGTAGAATATGTCAACTCCACACAGAAAGCCTGAAGCTCTGATTCGAACTGCCGAGCTCAAAACTGTGAGGCAAATGCGCGAAATGATTTCGGCAGAAAGCAGTGAAGCAGGATGGTGATTGAAAAGGACAAACATCCAAACACAGAAATACAAAATGAAAACCACTCGCAAGATGCATGGAGCAGATGTGGGGAAAAATGTCTCTTGTACATTGTACTGTTTTCTTTGATGTGAGGACAAGCAGTTTGTAAAATGGATGGATCGGTGGAAAAAGTGGTGGTTTTTTTCAGTCTTGAGCGGATTAATGAATTTTCAATGTTTTTTAATGTATTTAAAATGTATTTGTTATACAATTAAGTTTTAGTCTTTGCACGGCGCAAAGAACAGAAAAGGCAAACCATTTGTTATCCATGTTTGTTTATTATGTCAACCGACACTTTGTCGAGCGTTAGCGAGAATTTGATTAATTTAATTAGCATCACTTGGCTTGACAAATTATGTTAGTCCGGGATCACTTTAATTAGGCAGAGTGGTTAATTTGTGTTGTCAGTCGTTCGGTCGCCATTAAAATATCTTCTCAAAACAGATGCATACTGTCTTTTCAAAATTGGCAATGGCTGGTAAAATTGTGTCGTGTGTCCCCAGTGTGACTTATTTTTACCTCTGAACTTTGCCGCTTGTTGTGATAATGAGGAATACATTATTGAGAAGACATTCGTTTTAACATAATGTGCTTTTGTTTTGAACACAAAAAGGAGGCATATCAGATATCATACGCAGTGTCCCAGAAAACAAAAAACAAACCCACCAAAATATCCTTTGGCGACGTTTGCTTCATTTTTGGCAGTTTCAAAAAATTGCCTCTATTTGATTTAAACATTAAAGTCTGTACAAAAGGAGGCTCATCCTTGGTGGCTATAGCAAAACGTTATTTTTAGCTGCACCGACAATACAAGATTTATAAAACTTTTTTAAAATGCAAGCTGCAATAGGATAGTTCATATATTAAACATACGGTAAATTGTAGTTCTTAAAGAAAAAGTTAAAAATGTTTAAATTGTCATTTTTTTCCCCTCTGACTTGATACGAGCGCAGTGTGGCGGACTTGAATTCAACTCACTTCACAATTAACAACACTCTGGTAAACAATTCTGAAAAAAACAAACAAAAAACTTTAAACTACCGGTATTCATTGTCACTCAATATTTAAATTTAATATCAAACTAAACATAAAACAAAGAGAATTGCACAAAGCAATTTATATACTATGTATTTCGTTAACAGGATGTAAAATTACCAGTGCTAGGATTTGTTCATATCACACACCTCTATGTGTTGCGGGACATTTTATATTCAAACATACATTGCTAACGGTTCTAAAACTGACTCTAGATGCTAATCTTCAGTGTGTATGTTAGCAGCCATTGTATGCTAGCATGAAACTATTTGGGCCTTTCTTCAAGCAGTTGTTTCGTTGTATTAAAATTACTTGAAGTGCAAATAAATGAAGTGACTGAAAAAGTAAATCTGGATCAGCACAATCTTTTTACTTTATTTTCTTAGTAGCAATGAGGAAAATGTAAATATCCTTCTGCTAAATCTTGTGTAAGCGTCTCTTCATGTCCTTTGATGTTGATTAATGTATGTACAAATTGTCCATGAATTTGAAAACCCCCTCTCAAATAATACAAACAACGTATTGTTATATCGTGCAATCGACTTTTTTTAAGCACATCTACGATATACATATATTGTTGTATTTCGAAGACAGCCCGCAGAAAGACTTGAAATGAAGCATTAAATAATAATGCAATAACTTTTGAATTCTTTTACATTCTATTTACCGTTATTTTATTTATTTATTTTTTTAACCAGTAAATGGTTTGATTCCAATCTTTATAAAGTGCAATATTATTTTACTTATTTTAAAAAACTCATTGCAAAACAGTGTTTATAATTTCTTGGTGATGGCCCCTGTGTTTTATTGTTTGTTATTGTAAGGTGTCCTTGGGTGTCTTGAACGGCGATTATAAATAAAATGTATTATTATGTATTATTTTTACTGCATATCATTTCAACCAGTATGGTCATTTACATTTGTTATCACCACTGTACTGATCTGTTCTCACCACTGCTTATTCCTGCCAATCTCATTAAAATGTTTAAAGCTGTTTGTATACTGTATATTCAATCTGCACTGCACAATTAGATTTTGCCTAATTCGACATAATCCCAAACCCACTTTATTATGCGTGCATTTGAGAAAATGACCACGGATGGTAAAGCTTCGACAACACCTGGCCACCCTTCAAAATGTCATCCTTTAATTTTCGTGTTAATTATACATATTATGTAGCATGGGCTCATTTTCATTTTAATAAAGCATTAACTAGATTGAACAATTCTCTGTAGTCAGTGACCTACACCCTGTGTCTGGATTGGCATGCAAGACCAACACAGGCGGTTTCAAATTCAAACTGCAGTCATGCATGTGCGCACATATGCATGAATATGTACATGTCAAATAGCCTAATGTGGGTCAAATATTGTTTTAAGAGTGTATTTACAAAATGTATGTGACTATAATGTTACTGGGGGGAAAAATAATTAGATTGGAATTGATTTGACTTTTTAGTAGGTCTCCCATAGGAGAAACTTGTCACGGAGGACATTACAGTTGCTTTTGGACAATTTAATGATTAAAATGTTTGGAGAAAATTACCTCAGAAACTCAGATTATCCCCACCACCCAGAATAAATAAATAAAATCCAAAACTTGCAAATCACAAGTTGTGAATGGCTGTCTCTGGTCTTGTACCATTAGGCCGTACTCAATCAACTTATTGTACAACAATCAGCTGCAAGTTTGCGGTAATGTTGCAGGCGCTCTAAACTTTTCAGAGTTGGAAATACAGTAAGCAATTCAGACATTCAATAGATAAATGTCCCAACAGCGCAACAATTGTAGGTGCTGTCAACGTTAAAACAGTCAATATAGAGTCATTATATTTTTGTCAGTTTTTGCACTGGATGGCCCTCCTGATACAACCCATGCATGTTCCATCACCCCTGACCAGAATGTGAACCCCAATTTCAATGTCTGAAACCCAGTGAGCCACCCAACCACTACCGACTTTTTCTAAGAATCCATCCATCCATTCATTCTCTGAGCCACTTATATGTACTCTCAGTTCAGTACACTCGTCTCAAATCGCTACCAGCTTCAGTCTGCTCAAATCCATTCTTAAAACGAATCTGGTGGGTCAAAATCTGTTCAAAATCCACATCTACCCAGTGAGATGTTTGGGAAAACAACGCAACATTTTTATTTATTTTTTGCATGTGTACACGTACTGTAGATTTCTGCCCTAACAGAAAAACACGAGTAACTCAAATGGAATCTTGTGTTGTGTTTTAGTATATTGCCTGTGTGCCTTATGCTGTATTATTGATGACAAATTTTTAACACTATCAGGGTATTAAAATGTGAAAAACCGTCAAGAACATTGATTCAAAATGAATTAAAAAAGGAATCAAAATGCAATCGAATGGAATTAGTTATGTTACTTTTCGGACAGTAATTGAAACACGAGTAGTTGCATGACTATTACATTGTCAAAGGGTAACTTGTAGCTGTAAGGAATTTCATTTCCAAAGCAATCATCCCGCCGCTAGTGCCAGCAAATAGCAAGAGGTTAACGATGCCTGCACTTGGGGAACGCGAGTGTTCATAATCGCGTGATCAGGGGCTCCATTAATAAACATGTCTCTCATCTATCCTTGTCCTCTTCCCACATCTCGCGCTGCTCTGGGATTGATCCCATTGCTTTGCCTCCATCATTAAAATGAGAGTAATCAGGCGGCGGCAAACATTCTGTAATTATTGTTCATACACCTTTCATGTTGCAAGCGCCAATAAATGTGGTTATTCTTTGTCACACGAGCACACATTTGCACATTCAAAATCATAAACGTGGACACTAGCCTGGCCAATTATCTCTGTTTTTGTTGTCTTCGTTTCTCTGATACCAGCTTGCTGCCTGGAGGGAGGAGATAAAGTGTCTTCGTCTTCTTCTTCGGTTTCTGCAGTTTCCCCCCCATCCCTTTCACCCACCCCCACCGCGAGCACCCATCCTTTACACCAGCTTCCAGAGACCAAACCACGGAGCAGAGTTTTTAATGAGAAAGGAGATTAGGAAAAGATAGGAGCTGGGGCTCACACAACAAACAGAACAAAGGCATGTTGATTTAGCAGATATGCGAGAGCGGTCGTTTGGATTTACGCCCTGAGTGGGTTCGATTGAGCGCGGAGAATCAGGCTCTCTGACCCGAGCAGGCCAGGAAGAGTGATGGAGAGTGTGAGAAGAGCGTTGAAGGAGGGTGGAAAGTAGAAGCAAGATGGAGGCAGAGTGTCAGCCCAGCTGCAAGACAGCTCAAATCAAAAGTCAGCAGAGGAGAGAAGCAAGTGAAGTGGAAGACAATGTGCCTATAAATGGAACAGGGGTGATGCATTGAAGGCATAATGGAGTCTTCTAGTTTGTCCTCGCCAGATGTTTGGGCCTCTTGGGTGACACAAGGTCAGTTTGGAAGGTGATTGAATGCTGCACTTTCACAACTTTTTTGTTGGTTGAAATGCAGTCTGCACCGCTGGTATATCGAATCATTTTTTTCTCATTGAAAGAAATGGAAATGTCATTCATTCATTCATTTGTTCCAGCGACACCCACCCCCACCCCCTCCCAAAAACCAAAACAACACAAATTCTTTAAATGTATTTTTTAGAAAGGAAAATAACAATATAAAATATTGCACTTTGTACAAGCAAATAGTATTCAGATGTCTCATTAAAATGTGAAGAATTAATGTGCATCATGGTTAATTCATTGTAGCTTCTTCTGGTGTATGCAACCTGGCCTCCTGGAGGGCAGTATTATATAGTCATACAGACAGGATAAAGACTATATGCTTGCAAGCAGTATTCTGTCTACATGTATTTCTGCACTGTTTGTGTTCAAATACTCTATATGTGTTGCTGAAAGGCTCAAAACACAGCAACTATGCATGCCATTAGGTAGCTTATCCATGACATTTTGTATTGTGTGCTAGCAGTAAGCTAGCAGACATCCCAAATGGCAAAACATTGTTCTAAATACATACCCTGTAATATCATTTGTTTTATAATTACTGTAAAGTTCAACTAGGAGTGGCAATACAATGATTTAACAACAGATTAATATCAATATGCAACATTTGATTTGGTCTCATTTTTTTTATATCCGAAAAATCTGGCATTTGAACAGATGTGACTTTTTATATCCTTTGTATCGTTCTGGCCTCCAGGATGGCGATTCTCCCCCCTCCCCCTCCTGCACCCTCAACCCGATTCCCCCTTCTCCTGATCCCCTTAACCTCAAGAAGTCCGGCGGCGCTGGCGCGGGGCGTCGGGGACAGGCTCAGATGAGGGCCCACGTCCCTAGTTCCACAACCACACGTCGGCGGCCGTGGCACGATGGTCGCTCCCCTTGCGAACTGGTGATGGTGCAGGGGAGAGGCAGCGACCACGGTGGCAGAGCAGGACTCTTTAGTCGTAGCGCTGCTCCCCTCAATCCGAGGAAGGGCCAATAAAAGGCGGCCTAAACACGCCCATCACCGCCACCGATCGGCTGGAGACCCGCCTCCAGCAGATTCATCCTTCATGCGGGCGAAACAAATACAAATACAATAACCGGACTGCTTTCCTGGAAATCGGCGCTTGGAATGTACGAACCCTGATGGACAATCCAAGAGCAAATAGACCGGAGCGCAGGACTGCCCTCATCACCCTTGAGATTCAGAAGCTCGGCCTGGACATTGTGGCCCTCTCCGAGACCCGTCTCCCTGGTGCCGGGCAGATCGAGGAGCCTCGGCACGGGTACACCTTCTTTTGGAGCGGACGAGCTGTGGAGGAGAGAAGAATTCACGGTGTAGGGTTCTGCGTTAAGTCACGTCTGTTTAGGGATCACAACATCATCCCCTTAAGAACTTCTGAGAGACTCATGTCCATCACTCTACCTCTGTGTCAATCCCAATCCCTTGTAATCATCAGCGCCTATGCACCTACCCTGGACGCCTCGGAGGAGGCGAAGGATTCCTTCTATGCCGCGCTGCGTGGCCTGATCCTCCGCGTCAACCCCCGGGATAAGCTCTTGGTTCTGGGGGATTTCAACGCGCGGGTGGGCTGGGACCATCAGCTTTGGGGAGGGATTCTGGGGAAGGAAGGCGTTGGCAACTGCAATGAAAATGGAGAACTACTCCTTCGTCTCTGCGCAGAGACGGAGATGGTAATAACCAACACACTGTTTCAGATGGCCAACAAGCACAAGACCACCTGGCAACATCCAAGATCCGGCCACTGGCACCTGATCGATTACGTCCTTACCCGCACCTGCGACTGAGCGGACATCCTGGTCATGAGGGCAATCCGCTCCATGGATGACGGATGGTCCGATCACAGGCTGGTAGCCTCAAGACTTAGGCTGAAGATCGCACCTGCGAAAAGAAGGAAGAAGATCCCCAAGAGGATACGTTTCAATGTTGGGCTGCTGAGGAATCCCGAAGTCCTCGAACAGTACCAGACGTCCCTCGCGGACAAACTGGACACTCAACCTCGGACCCTGCCTGCCACTGTCCACTCAGACTGGGAGCACTTGAAAACTGCGCTCACCAAATCCGCGGAAGAGGTCCTCGGTATCCAGAAGAGGAGAAATCCCGATTGGTTTGCCGAAAACCTGGAAGAAATTGAGCCACTGATTTCAAGAAAGAGAGAGGCTCGCATTGCATGGCAGAACTGTGTTTCCTCCAAGAGACTTGAAGAAGTCTACCGGGCGGCCAAGAGTGAAGCACAGAGAGAGATCCGGAGGATCCAAAATCAATGGTGGGTCAACTTTGCCCACCAAATGCAGAGTTTCGCTGACCGTCACGATACCAGATCCTTCTTCGAAGCAACGAGTAAGATCATCGGTCCGGCTCACAGTCCTCCAATGGCTGTGAAGGCAAAGGACGGCACAATCCTGCAGGAAAAGGAGGATACTCACCAGGGATGGAAGGAGCATTTCATGGAGCTCCTGAACCGTCCGACATGCGCAGCAGACGGCTTCCTAGATCCTGTCCCCCAGCTTCCCGTGCAACACTGGATGACGGAGCTGCCGACTCTCCGGGAGATGAAGAAGAACAAAGCTGCTGGAGTTGACGACATCCCCGTAGAACTTTTACAAGCTGGCGGTGCACATCTCCTCACCCGCCTCGACACCTTCATCCTTCATTGCTGGGTCGAGGAGACGGTGCCTGGAGAACTGAAGGACTCCGTCATCGTCACGATATTCAAGAAGGGCCACGAACTCGACTTTGGAAACTACCGTGGAATTTCCCTGCTGTCAACTGCTGGAAAACTCATCTGTCGTATACTGGCCGACCGACTCACCTGTCTCGCTGAGCGGGTTCTTCCGGAGTCCCAGGCAGGCTTCTGTCCAGGCAGGGGAACCGCGGACATGGTGTTCTGGGCCAGGCAGCTCCTGGAGAAGTGCCGGGAGCAGCGGAGGGAGTTCCGCGCCATCTTTCATGATCTGGCCAAAGCGTTTGATTCTGTGCCCCGAACAGCACTCTGGAAAGTGCTGGAACGTCAAGGCTGCCCCTCCAAATTCATATCCCTCATCCGGATGTTTCACGACGGCATGAAGGGTTGCGTCCTGACTCAGGGCGAAATGACTCCCCCATTCCCGGTTCGGACCGGTGTCAAACAGGGCTGCACGGTGGCGCCGACGTTGTTCTGCCTCTACATCGCCGTGCTCATCCACCACGTCACCCCTGTCCAGGAGCATGGAATCAGTCTACGCTACCAAACTGAAGGGTCGCTCTTCAACCTCAGCCGTTTGAGGATCAAGCGGGGGACTATGGTCACGACCGTCGGCGAACTCCAGTACGCTGATGAAAATGCTGCGGTCTCCAACTCCTCCGGGGGCCTCCAGCTCATCGCGGACGGCTTCGCCGCGGCGTACAGGACCTTTGGCCTCTCCGTCAACACCAAAAAGACAAAGACCCTCCACCTGAACCATCATCCACCCCAAATCACCATAGACGACGAACCCATCGAGCAGGTCTTGGCGTTCCCTTACCTGGGTAGCATTATCCAGCAGGACGCCGGCCTCACGGAGGACCTCACTCACCGTATTCAGGCAGCCCACACAGCCTTTGGACGCCTCGGTCGTCGGGTCTTCAGGAATCACGCCATTTCCACCAACACGAAGATCATGGTGTATAAGTCTGTTGTCCTCCCGACCCTTCTCTATGGCGCCGAATGTTGGACCCTCTATCGGAGCAGCATCAAGAGGCTTGAGAGGTTCCACCACGGACGACTCCGATCTCTCCTCAACGTTTCCTGGGAGGAGAGATTGACAAATCAGCATGTATTGTATTGTATTGTAATAATGAAATCCTCACCCGGGCTGGCCTCACGAGTATCGAGGCCATGATCACCTTGGCCCAACTGCGGTGGGCCGGCCACGTGCAGCGGATGAGCGAGGACCGTCTCCCGAAGCAGCTCCTCTACGCGGAGTTGCTGGAGGGCACCCGTCCCCGCGGTGCCCCGAAAAGACGATTCAAAGACCAGCTAAAGGGTCATCTTCAGCGGTGCTGGATTCCCCCGGCACAGTGGGCTGACCTGGCTGCTGATCGGGTGGCCTGGCGTGGGGCTGTGCGGGGCGGGGTCTGGGTCTTCGAGACTCGACGCGTCGCTGCGGAGCAGGACCGGTGAGCGCGGAGGAAGGAAGGGCCCTGCAACCGCCCGGCCCCTCAACCCACTTCTGTCAATCCTGCGGGCGGGGTTTTCGGGGAAGACTGGACCTCCACAGTCATCGGAGACACAAGCACAAGGAGCCGTCGCCCTGTCCTGGGGGCCGCATTCCTCGGTAACGAGGGCCTTCACCGACCGATCGTTCTCTGCCTCTGTGAGATAATCACATTTTGCTCAGGTTTTTGTAAAAACTCGCATGTAATGAACACGTTTGTGTAAAAGTCGACTGTTAACGCATGTTCTCTGTCTTTATTTGATTAGGGAGAAAGAGAGAGAGGTGCTCTGGCTTGATTTTCACATCATGAACAACAAAATCATCTCAGCAGGCAGCATCTTGTGCAGCCTTTCGTGGCAACTCATAAGCAATGCCCAGGAGAAACCCCCGCCCCACTCCTCCTGCCCTGCAGCGAAAGTGGTTCCTGGTTCCCGTGGGGGCCTGAGGGGGGCTGTCCTCACGGCCAGAGCGCTCTCTGGTGGCAGGAAGGAGAAGTGCGGCCGCCGCGGGGGGGGTTTAAAAGCAGCGAGTGAGGAGGAGCGGCAAGCAAAAGCGAGGATCTACACAGGCAAAGTTGATCTTTCATCCAGTTTGCGAGTGCATCCATTCGAAGGAGGAGAAACGAAATGGCAGCCCAGACTCACCAACCTCACCTGCACTTGGCCGAGCTTACCGCAGCTCAGTTCATCGACATCTGGAAACATTTTGATGCAGACGGTCAGTGGCTCTTCTTTTCTCTGCCTTCAAAAGTTCATCACATTAAAAGAAATCATTTAATGACTCACTTTGTATTTACATTTAATGCATTGAAGCACAAATGAGTGAAACTTGTGTGAAACAAAAAAAAAATAGTTTGCACTTCTGCTGGTATAGATTGTAGTACGTATCAGATTTTTATTTTTTTTCACCCCTTGATATTTTAATTGTTGTGTGTGCAATTTCAATTCACAAAAAAAGGTTTTATGCTAATCTTGCTTTTTTTTTTATATGTTAGCCATGGGGACAAAATAATAGACCATAATTATTTCTTAAGTTTGCAGTCCATTTAAAATACCCAGTAGACCTGAGGGTACATTTTTTGGGCCAATATATGAAAAACAACAAAATACGGTTCATAAGAGTTGAACTTAAGAGCTGATTGAGATTTTCTTGATAACCACTAAAATCACTTCACAAGTTCTTATAACTACATGCCAAAACCAGTTATTTTGTGTCAGTTAGTCACTTGACACAGTTTTAGTGTCACTAGACATTAAAATCAGAAAACCCTGGCAGTCTCTTATATATGTAGTATACCACCTAAAGTGGTATACTCCACCTAAATTGGTATACTATAATTTATTATCATTTGTTTAGACGTCTCAAAATGGCTGTTTTATCCTATACTGCTTCATCACCTGAATTTCCCCTTTGGGGATCATTGAAGAATTATTGTTTTATAATGTGGTTAGAATATGCGCTTTGGTCAATAAGGAGTTGTGGTGGGGGCGGGGGGGCGCTTGTATAATATTTATAAAGAAGCAGAGTAAGTGAAGAGGGAGTGTAAAGAAGAGAGAGGGAGAGGGAGCTCACAAGTGACAGCTAGAGAGAAAGAGGATGGGGTAGGTGCATCATGTAAACTGATGGAGGATGGATTTAAATTAAAGACGGGAAATGAGATGATGGCGCTAAAGTGGAACCATGCAACTCTAACGGGAAATGGTCCGAAAGTGATAAAAGAAGTACAATAAATATATTTTTACAGATACCTAATGAAAACATTGTTGACTATTGACTGATCATGACTAAGATAAAACACAAATTACTGTCAAGGTTAGTCTGAGTTAAGATTAAAACAGGGCTTCTTATATGCATTCATCACTTTTCTATTGAATAAAAAGTAATCAATAAACCCTGCCAATAGGTAAATACTCAATACATGTACAGAAAAGTGAATATCGGTAGGCCAAAGAAAGGCTGAACATCACGAAGCATCTTTGCCACCCTTCCCATTTGCATGTTTCAGTTTTAATTGAAGGATAACCTCCAGCCATTCCCAAAAAAAATCTATGACTTCTACTGTTACACCAAACCGTAACCTAATTCTGCAGTAGTATTCAAGCTCACCGATACAGCTTTGTCTCATAACATCCAATTGCTTTCATACACCGATGGGTAGTGCTGGAGGCTCAACGGGACCCCCTAAACCTCCCCTAATCTTCTTACACATTCCATAATAGTCTTTTGAAAATTTGTTGACAGACTTGTGTCAATCTGCCCTTCGATCAAGAATGAATTGAATCAAGGCCCGATTGGCATCCAGCGGACTCATAATTCCAATTTTAATTCTTTATTGAGACAAGACCAAAATAGCTTACAATATGGTCTCAAGCCAGGTCTGAGCAACATAATGTAATGGGTGACTCACTGACACATTAAATCTGTTGGTGTGGTAGGGTTCAGTATGAGTCCTTTTTACAATGATATTTCCTCAAAATGTTGAAATTACAAACAATGGAGAAGTCAATCTAGAAAAGCACGTTTGCATTCTGGATAAAACCAAAAGCAGAGTGTATCCAGATCAAGGTTCACGTGACCCTAAACAACAAAATACTGGACACGATCATGTACAGTGTACAGTAGTATCTTGACTTATGAATAACTTTACTTTCGAATTTTTTGAGACACGAACCATCGCTCAACTGACACACACACACACACACACACACACACACACACACACACACACACGCACACACACACACACACACACACACACACACACACAGATTTAAAATCTAAACGATTTACCATAAATCAACAGCCAGGCTTTAAACTAGCTCCAGTGCGCACAAGATTCATTACAAGGGCAGTTTATTCTCTATCAATAATCAAGGTGTATGTGCAGTATAGTCTAGCATAATTGCATCAAAAGCTTTTTCTGTGGTTGGAGGACAAAGTGGTCAGCTTCTTGTCAAGCTTGTGGACACCACCATCACAGCTGTGACACAGATGCCACAGAAATGGATTGTGCATGACAACTAGGGCAAAAAGAACAAGAGTTTGCATGCTGCATGGGCCAACCAACTCGTCAGTCATTCTGAGACACGTTATGTAACCGAGGAGGTTACATCTGCACTCAAGTGTGCTGTGTCCTAATACCCATTTGTATTGCAACTCATACTTGGAATGGGACAGTACTTGGTGCACCTGGCATGTGCCATTAAGCCCATACGTATACTGTTTTTTTTTTCAGTTTCGTGATTCCCTTTGCATTGACATTATGGGCCCTATTTCTGTAGACAGCCATCCGTGTGCTCGTTGTAAAAAATGCTACATCTTCATTTTCGTGGGGCAAATCTAGTTTACCCTGTTTGGGAATTTGGCAGACCGCCACACCTCGAAGGGTGTTCCAGTGGCCCAAGGGCGTTTTTGATTCCACACCCCCGACGCATCTGACAATTTGGTGGCAGAAAATATACACAACTTTCAACCAGGTGAAGTGGCCAACTGTCACATTCTGTCCGAAGCGATAACTATCGCTTCGTGCAGAACAATGAAATAAAGAGTTGGATCCCCGGAAAACAGACAACGAAAGAATCTTGTCAAAACAAAGGGTGTCTTTAATGACAAAAACAGAAAGAGCCCGACAGGGGAAAAATAAAACGGTAACACAAAACGCTGGTCAAATAAGGACCAGGGAAGAAATAAGGAAACAACCGAAAACGCTCGCCGAAAAAACAAAGTGCGAGGAACTACTGAATAGGCAATATAGGAGAATACAATTTAGTGACTAATCGCGAATGGCAAGAGTAAAGGCCGCAAGGCAAGAAGGCAACGAGTAATCGATAATCGAGGAATTAGCACGAGAGAACGATGGCACGGCGTGGAATTCTCCGGCAGCGAGATGACTGTCGGAGTCTCTTAATAAAAGAGGGTAATCAGCCCGAAATTACGGACAGGTGCGCAGATGGCGGGGGAGAAAACCCGCCACCTGCTGGCGGACACGCGACGTGACAGTACCCCCCCCCCTCAATGGACGCCTCCCGGCGGACTACCCGGCTTGGATGGATGTGCAGCGTGGAAGTCGCGCAAAAGGGACGGATCAAGGATCCAGGAGCGAGGCACCCACTGCCGCTCCTCAGGCCCGTAGCCCTCCCAGTCGACCAGATACTGGAACCCCTTTCCCCTGCGCCGAGAGTCCAGGATGGCACGAACCGTGTACACCGGGTCACCGTCGACGACCCGCGGAGGGGGCGGCGGCGTGGGAGGAGGAGCCAAGTCACTGGAAGACACGGGTTTGAGTAGGGAGACGTGGAAGACGGGGTGAACCTTCATGGTGGGTGGCAGCCGGAGCCTGACTGCAGATGGACTGATGACGGCCTCGACCTCGAACGGTCCAGTAAATCGGGGTCCCAGTTTCGCAGACGTGCCGGCCAGCCGAAGATCCCTCGTCGCCAACCACACCTTCTGTCCTACCACGTATGAAGGAGCCGGGCGCCGGCGACGATCCGCGATCCGCTGGTTCCTGGCCGCCGTGCGGGACAACGCAGCCCGGGCCTCCTTCCACACGCGATGGGCCCGCTTGAGGTGGTGCTGCACAGAGGGGACCTCCACCTGCCCCTCCTGGGACGGGAACAGCGGCGGCTGGTACCCGTAGGCGGCCATGAAGGGGGACCTACCAGTGGCAGAAGAGACGAGGGTGTTGTGCGCGTACTCCACCCAGGGTAAGTGGTCGACCCAGGATGAGGGACGGTGGAGGCACACACAGCGGAGGGCCGCCCCCAGATCCTGGTTGGCACGCTCGGCTTGTTCATTGGACTGGGGGTGGTACCCCGAGGTCAGACTGGCCGTGGCCCCGAGGGACCGGCAGAACTGCTTCCAGACGCGGGATACGAACTGGGGCCCCCGGTCCGAGACAATGTCCAGTGGAATGCCGTGGAGACGGAAGACGTGTTCGACAAGGAGGTCGGCGGTCTCCAGCGCCGACGGCAACCTGGACAAAGGAACAAAATGAGCCGCCTTGGAGAAGCGGTCCACGATCGTGAGTACGACAGTTCGACCCCGGGAAGGCGGGAGACCCGTGACGAAGTCCAGGGCGATGTGGGACCACGGGCGAGGAGGAATGGGCAACGGCTGGAGCAGTCCCGCCGGCGGCTGATGGGACGACTTGCCGCAGGCGCAGGAGGTGCAGGCCTTGATGAACTCCGTCACGTCGTTGCGGAGCTCCGGCCACCAGAAACGCTGGGCGACGAGTTGCACAGTCCGGTTCACCCCGGGATGACACGCCACCTTGGACCCATGTCCCCACTGCAGAACTTCAGATCGTAAGGAAGGAGGTACGAATAGCCTCCCTGCTGGGCACTCCGTCGGCACCTGAACCCCCTCCAGGGCTGCCTGGATCCGCTGCTCAACCTCCCACTGGACGGCCCCCACGACGCACCGGGTCGGGAGGATGGTCTCCGGGGGTCGATCCCTCCCCGCAGGCTCGTGGAGACGGGAAAGGGCGTCGGGCTTGGTGTTCTTAGACCCGGGAGAGTAGGTGAGGATGAAGTCGAACCTGGTGAGGAAGAGGGCCCACCGGGCCTGACGGGCGTTCAGTCTTTTGGCGGAGCGGAGGTAGGCGAGGTTCTTATGGTCTGTGTAGACCGTAAAGGGTTCCTTGGCCCCCTCGAGCCAGTGCCGCCACTCCTGCAAGGCGGTCACAACTGCCAACAGTTCACGGTTGCCCACGTCGTAATTGGACTCGGCGGCACTGAGTCGACGGGAGAAGAAGGCGCAGGGGTGCAACTTCTGGTCGACCGGAGAGCGCTGGGACAGCACAGCCCCCACCCCCGAATCCGAGGCGTCCACCTCCACGATAAAGGGGAGATCAGGATCAGGGTGCTGTAATACGGGGGGACTGGTGAACGCCGCCTTCAGGTTTGCGAACGCCGCATCCGCGGTCGGATCCCACTTAAATGGGGTTTTAATGGACGTAAGGCGGGTTAAGGGGAGCGCCTTCTGACTATAACCGCGGATGAAGCGTCGGTAGAAGTTGGCGAACCCCAGAAAGCGCTGCAGTTCCTTGCGATTGGTTGGAACCGGCCAGTTAGTGACTGCACGCGTCTTAATGGGGTCCGCCCTTAACCTGCCCTGTTCAATAATGAACCCTAGGAAGGAGATGACGGGGACATGGAATTCACACTTTTCTGCCTTGACGAAGAGCCGGTTCTCCAGTAGACGTTGTAGCACCAGCCTAACGTGTTGCTGGTGCTCGTGTAATGACCGGGAAAAAATTAAAATATCGTCAAGGTAAACGAAACAAAAGATGTTAATCATGTCCCTTAGCACATCATTGATTAGGTTTTGGAAAACGGCAGGGGCGTTGGTGAGCCCAAAAGGCATAACCAAGTATTCAAAATGACCCAGAGGGGTCTTAAAAGCCGTCTTCCACTCGTCACCCTCCCGGATGCGAACCAAGTGGTAAGCGCTGCGCAAGTCTAATTTGGAGAAAATGGTGGCTGACTGTAATGGGGCGAAGGCGGAGTCCAGCAAGGGTAGCGGGTATCTATTCTTAATAGTTATCTCGTTTAATCCCCGATAGTCTACACAGGGTCGCAGGGTCTTGTCTTTCTTCCCTACGAAGAAAAAACCCGCCCCTAACGGTGAACGCGATGGTCTAATAAGACCTGCGGCGAGCGAGCTGTTGATGTACTCCGTCAATGCCTCGCGCTTGGGTTGGGACACCTGATACAGCCGCGAGGTCGGCAACGGAGCGCCCGCCTGCAGGTCTATAGCACAATCGTAGGGGCGGTGTGGAGGCAAAGAGTGGGCACGATCCTCGCTGAACACCTCCTTTAGATCCCGATAGCAATCCGGCACTCCGTCAAGGCAGATCTCCTCGGGGGGTGTGACACGTTCATGCTTCCCGACGGCCGATTGCAGACAGTGCTGGTAACAGTACTGGCTCCAGCTGTCTATCGCTGGGCGCGCCCAGGAAATCACGGGATTGTGTGTCTTGAGCCAGGGTAACCCGAGAACGATCGGGGCGTTGCGAGACCGCATTAAGTAAAAACGGCGATGTTCGACATGGTTGCCGGACAGTAGAAGTTTCAACGGCTCCGTCCTATGCGTAACTACCGCCAGGAGGCGCCCATCAAGATCACAAACCCGTTTCCGATCTATCAACTTCTCCACGGAACAACCCAGCTCGGATGCGAGATCGGTGTCCATTATGCAGTCATCTGCCCCCGAGTCTACCAGAGCCCGAACCCGCCACGACCGGGACCCCCCTAATATCTCCCCCTCGAGTTCGAGTCTGTTGGGGTGTCCAGGCCGCGAGTCGACTTGCCTAGACTCGAAGGGAGGCGCGCGCGGTCGTGACTCACAGTACTCCTGGTGGGCAGGGGGTGACGACCCCGGATGGCTGGTTGCGGCGTGAGGAGATGGTGGAACGCCGTCAGTCGTCGCTCGATCGCTGAAACGACGCTTTCTTTCCTCCGCACCAGCGTCCCTGCCTCCCAGCTGCACCTGTTCCTCCGTGGGTGTTCGTCGGAACTGGGGCCGCTCACCTCCACGCTCCCGGCTTCGCTCCCTCAGGCGATTGTCCATGAGGAGGGAGAGGTCGATTAATTCCTCCAGGTTGGTGCTGTGGTCGCGGGTCGCCAGCTCGTCCTTGAGTTGAGGGTTTAGTCCACGGCGAAACAGGCCACACAGCGCCCGATCACCGTATCCACTCTGGGCGGCCAGGATCCGGAACTCGATGGAGTAGTCCGCTACCGATCGCTCTCCCTGGTGGAGGGCGAGTAACCGGCCCTCTGCCTCTCTGCCCCGCACGGGATGATGGAACACCCGGCGGAACGCAGCCACGAAGTCGGGGAACGAAGTACGGAGATTCGGCTTGGCGTCACTGGTCGCAATCGCCCACGATGCTGCCGGACCTGTTAACAGACTCATGACATAAGCCACCTTGGCGGCGTCATTAGCATAGGCAGACGGCTGTTGGTCAAAAATGAGAGAGCACTGGTGGAGGAAGTGTCCACACTGCCCGTGCTCGCCCCCGTAGCGAGGGGGGTGTGGAAGCGATGGCTCCCTCGTCATAATGGGATATGAGGAGGGCGCTTCGGGAATGATAGAACGAACCCCGGGGGGAGATGGTCTCCGCTCTTCCACCCGGACCAACCGAGGTTCTAAATCATTGTACCGATGAGCCAGCATGGAGACCGTGCCACGGAGTTCCCTAATGGCTTGGCCCTGCTGACTCGTCTGTTGCTCTTGTCGGGAAAGAGCGGACAAAATTTTTTCGATGTCTGCGGGATCCATGGTGGCCGGAGAATTCTGTCACGTTCTGTCCGAAGCGATAACTATCGCTTCGTGCAGAACAATGAAATAAAGAGTTGGATCCCCGGAAAACAGACAACGAAAGAATCTTGTCAAAACAAAGGGTGTCTTTAATGACAAAAACAGAAAGAGCCCGACAGGGGGAAAAATAAAACTGTAACACAAAACGCTGGTCAAATAAGGACCAGGGAAGAAATAAGGAAACAACCGAAAACGCTCGCCGAAAAAACAAAGTGCGAGGAACTACTGAATAGGCAATATAGGAGAATACAATTTAGTGACTAATCGCGAATGGCAAGAGTAAAGGCCGCAAGGCAAGAAGGCAACGAGTAATCGATAATCGAGGAATTAGCACGAGAGAACGATGGCACGGCGTGGAATTCTCCGGCAGCGAGATGACTGTCGGAGTCTCTTAATAAAAGAGGGTAATCAGCCCGAAATTACGGACAGGTGCGCAGATGGCGGGGGAGAAAACCCGCCACCTGCTGGCGGACACGCGACGTGACACCAACAGCTTTGACATTCAATCATCTTTTTTTCTAATCTTTCAAAAATGTGGATCCACTTGAAATACCGTACTTCCTGTTTGTACTCTTCGTCTTTCACACTTAGTGTTAACACAATAGTGTGCCACCATCTAGTGGCCAACAGTGGAATCACACCCGAATAAACAACAAGATTTAATTATAACCAGACACACACTAAATAAAATAGACCTCTAAGCCTCTATTTTGGTTTCACATTAAATACGATGACAAGGGACTGAAAATAATTGATTTTAATGTCTACAAATGAGTTATGGATCGTACCATGGGTTACTACTATCGCCCCACCCTGACTTTAAAACCATTTAGGAGCTACTCACATTTTACTCAGAATGTTTGAATATTCTTGTCTGAGATAATTGTCACCACTGATCACAAAACTTTCACAATCTAATCAGATGCAATGCAAAATATGAAAAATTCTATTTTTACAAAGATAATGCTTAGTGTTGATTGATGATCCACATGAGAGAGGCCAAACATTAGAAACTTCTATCTGTAGCAGTGCAGTTATATATTGCAACCAAAAACCACAAAATCAAATGAATACAGAATTTATAAAATGAACAGCTCTCTGACATCGTCAGTCAAAACAAGATACTACCTTTGTTGACTTTTAGATGCACCTGTTGTATTGCTTTTCCCTCTGCACCATCAGTATAAAGAGTGAAATACGTTGCATACTACCCGTGTTTGAGTGTGAGAAAAATAGAGCACAAATCCGAGATGAAACCTGGCCAGGGATTTAGGGATTGCATATTGCCTTCTCAATCATAGAAAAGAACATGAAAACATTCTAATCAGTGGAAATAGAATGCATTGTCCTTCACTTCAGCCCACCTCCCTGATGTATATGTATCCTGTGAGTTATCACAGCTGATCTTCTAGTCTCACTCCACTGGATCCAGCTGCAAAGCGTGCTAATGAGGCCCTCAGGGGTCACAAGGTATGAAAACTTCCATGATACGGTGTCTCCCCTCCGCGCCCCAAGTCCCCCATTAACTGTTTTGATTAGCCAGTCAATCCCCATTCAAAGCCAAAGCATAGTGAAATCAATAACTGCTACAGAAATGTATTTCATGTGATTACTGTGATGTAATAAATTTGCCAGACACTTTATTGAGCACAATCTAACCCAGTTGTTCGATTTTGGGCCTCCTGTTGGCAGCTTCATAAGGTTGCTGTGTCTTTACTGGGACGGTGGTAGCTCCTCAATCGTGTACGTATAAAATTGAGCACCTCATCGTATTCTTGAATTGTGTTGGATTGAGGGTTGGACTCCGCCAAGGTTGACCTTTATCGCCGATTCTGTTCATAACCTTTATGGACAGAATTTCTAGGCGCAGCTGATGCGTTGAGAGGGTCTGGTTTGGTAGCCTCAGTGTTGCATCTCTGCTTTTGGCAGATGATGAGGTACTGTTGGCTGCTTCAAGTAGGGCTCTCCAACTCTCACTGGACCGTTGGATAGATAAGTGGTAGAAAATGGATGGATGGATCTGGTGCTTAGAGAGCAGGAATGCTACAAGATGAAATATATAATATAATAAAAATGTATTGGATTCCATAGCTACAAGCCACAGTCTGGTATGTTCGATTGTATATTAGGTTTTTAATTTTATTTGCATTTTCAAATATTGAGTACCGGTAATTGTTTTTTCAAAATTGAAGTACTTGGTGGACTCAAGCATGCCTACTAAGCAAAGTATGAAACTAACACTACTTCCTACAAATAAACTAAACATCAAGCTTAACCCTTTCATGCACTCTGTAACCTGATAACATGATATACTGCCCCCGAAAGGGTTAAATACCATTGAAGAGATTTCCTAATTTGTTATTTCAGACAATCACAGAAAAATAAAACTATTGTGTGAGATCAAGATACAGCAATGAGAGAGAAATTATGAATTTCACAAACGTCCAAGTGACTTTTTAATATTTTTGTGTCTGCAGTGTTCCATCAGTGACTTGTTTATATCTGAAAGCACAGATGGTGACACGGGCCACCTATGACATTGTGTGCAGCTGAAGCAGTGAGGTTCGGATAAAGCAGGAGGGAGGTGAAGAGGAGAATGATCGCAAAGAAATTGAGTTCAGATTAAGAGCCGAAGATAGAGAGGGCGTGGCTACATCTTGACATTGTTTAGCGTGCATTGTAATGACATGCATGCTCATTTTTCTTGTTTGTTACTTGCGGGCAAACCAGAACAGTAAATGATGTATGATCCTCGGTCCTTTGACTCATTCTCACAATAATGTAGAATGAGGGACAGAATGCTCCAATAAGCATCAGTGGAACTGCCCACTTTCACTCTCTTAGTCAAGAAAACACTCATTACACACTCCAACTGCTCCCAAGTGCTGGGATTCATTTCTTCCGCTCCAGCAAATCCTGCTGCTGAAAATGTCACTTTGGGATGAAATATCCCATTCTGAACACATGAGAAGATTCTCTTCATGTCATCACTTTTAAGAAGTAGCTGCGGCGGGCTGGTTTAGTGGTGGTTTAGATCTTTTGAGGAAAAAAAAAGAAGTGAAATTTGCCAAATTGAAGTACTGGCCTAACAACAGCGATATAGAATAAAATGCGGAGGTGACAACAATGTTACATGGTTACACTACCGGCCTTCCGAGGGGAAATATGAACTACAATGTGTCCTACAGAGAACCTGAAATCTGATTGGACAAAAAAATAAAACAATAATAATTAAAAAAAAATAAAAAAAGAACATACACATACACAAACTGGAAGCCTTGCAGCCAAAAGAATTGTTTGGGTGTAAATGAATATAATTTGATGGGACAAATAGTATAATTTATATTCATTTGTAGGTCAGTGATTCTGATCGTTTTTGGGCCTTTCTGAAGCTGAACTTCAACTACTTTTTGTCAAATAGCTGATAGATTGTGTAAAACATTTCCCCTGGTGATATAGTAATACTGTAGTGATTTAACACCAGACATGAATATTAATGCTTCTAGAGACAAATTAACATAAAAGATTCATGCTCTGTGATAGACTGCATGCTGTACGCTCTGATAGACACCCGTGCCACAATTAGTCACCGGGCGAGGCGTTCACTTGAAATTGATGCCTCGTTAATTTCACGTCAGGGGAAAAAAAAGCAGTTGTTATCAGGTAGAGCGTACTAGCACAGAAAGCCAGAGGTCAAATATAAAACAAACAAACAAAAAAGCCTTGAAAATCGGGTTAAAATGAACAAATCACAATTAAGTACACTTCAGCTAGTGCAAAGTAGAATATACATATCACTATTATCGTATTCAATGTAGAGCAGTGGTCACCAACATGGTGCCCGCGGGCACCAGGTAGCCCGTGAAGACCACTTGAGTAGCCCGCCAGTGCCTGGACATTGTGATTTGCTAGTAGAAATTATGATTTAAAAATGCAAACATTGGCAGTACTGTGAGACATTTCGAAACACGATCAAAGTCTGACAATTTAAATCATCAAGTATTAAAAATAACACATCCTCATATTATTGAAGGTATTTTGGACAAATATGTTATTTCAGACGTGTATCAATTTGGTAGCCCTTCACACAATCGGTACACATGAAGTTGCTCTCACCCTCAAAAATGTTGGTGACACCTGATGTAGAGTAATTCATCATAAAAGTGTTTCAGAAATACCTCACGCGTAATATTTTGGTGTGGACTATTTGCATTGGCCAAGATATAGAAGAAAGCGTGTTTTCCAAAATGTGACGTTAAAACAGGAAAAAGTTCTACCTCCAATTACGCTGCATTATTGGAAGCAAAAAAAAAAGTACAACGAACAAAAAAATTCTCAGTTGTGTTACCCAAACACAAGTGTTTTTACACCCACGTTGACACCCCTTCCAATAAATGTCTGGTGTTGATTAAATAATTTTCCACGGCTGGAATTTGCTTTTTTTAAATATATATATATATATATATATATATATATATATATATATATATATATATATATATATATATATATATATATATAAATCAAATCTTCTGCAAGCCATTTATTTTAAGGGCATTGTAGTAGGATCAATTTGAAATGATATTAAAGTGTTTGGGCATTATAGTTTGTGGTATATTTACAATTTAATTGGTAAATTCGAGCAACTATGAGCATTTCCAGCAGCGACATGAAATACTCGGTTCTCTGTTCACAGCAGGGCTCAGTCCCTATCCCCACGAATACCGGTAGTGAGGGTGTGGGGCGGGGGTACAATACTTTGTATGAAATGTGATCTGTAATTCTATTTATTTAGAGTACAAATCGCAGGGCTTTGGGATAGCTAAACACAAAGTGTGTATGCTCTAAAGTGGAAACACTTCCACATCATTTAAATGTATCAAACAAATTAGCGAGACTTGAAGCTTTCGAAAAGTTTCATAAAACTTAATTTGTCCCTCTTGCATTGTGCAGGAAATGGCTACATTGAAGGGAAGGAATTGGAAAACTTCATTCGAGAGTTGGAGCTGGCAAGACGGGGAGCAGGCGTGGTGAGTGCTCGGGGTGCATTTCCCGATAAGCGGCTCATCATCTAGGTTTTCACAATAAATTGTCCAGGCCTTGAACTAGTTTTTAATTTTTTTACACAACAAAGACACGACTGTTTACGAACATCATATTAAAAACCTCCCGCTTTGAATCCCTAGCAAGACCCCACTTTTAGTGTCCCATGTTTAGTGGACTGCAATATCAAGTAAATTAGCCAGTTCTCTCAATAATTGAGCAGGATTGTGTACAAAAACGAATACACTTTCCCAGTGGAAAAGTAAAATCAACATAAAATAAAGATAATTACACTTTGTGTATTTGAAATAACCACATGACGTTTCCTCAGAGTCCACGAAATTAATGTTAACACACGTCAGGTGGAAAATTAATTTACCGGTACCCAAATAGGGTCAATTTCATTTTTTTTCACTAATCAATACTGTTGGCCTGACCCCACTTCATCAGATATTTGTATGCATTATTCACCAATTTTAAGTGTTCATAATAGTCTGAGAAAAAAACATCTCTTCAGTCTCTTAAACACCCCACTGTCTAAAAAGTGTCATCAAACTCCGCCTCTTCCTGCACGCCACAGGAGCTCTGTGGAATTTTGTGGCCATTTTGTGTCTTTACCCTTTTAGGCAGTGACAGCATAATACATTAGTGTTTTTTTGTTGTTGTTGTTTAACTGTATTAAATTTGTGACCAAATATGATTTTGGGGTGCTGTTGTGTTGATGTTGTTGCGCAACGGTATATGATAGCAATACTGTATAAGGCATTATACCCGGTACTTAGTAAGAGGACATTTTTTTTATTATTTCCTGAAAAATAGTCATTTGGGAGATGTGAGGATTCCGCTCAATGGCAATGATATGAGGCCCATTTGCATGTTTTTACTTTATTGCCTTTGCAGGATCCTTCACATGCTGCATTCAAGGAGAAGATGAGGGCGTTTATGGCCAGTTTTGACAAGAATTCTGATGGCAGGATTGAGATGACAGAGGTGAAGAGCATGAGGAAATATGACTTGATTTCACTGGGACACACTTGCCTTATAAATGCATCTCTGGTGGAGTACATCTGAAGAAGATAACACTCAAGGTCACAAAAACAAAAAAAACAACTAATCTATCTCTCATTTTCTCTCTCGCTCTTCAGCTGGCTCAGCTTCTGCCCACAGAAGAAAACTTCCTCTTGTGTTTCAGGGAGTTTGTGGGATCCAGCACTGAATTCATGGCTGTAAGTTAGTGTCAATCAAATCTGGATTTATCGGCATATGTATTACATTTGGACAGAATTCTCGGGGTACAGCTATTTATCATTTAAGTTGTTACTGCTGGTTGATGTGAATCTTAGTTCATCTGACGGAAGTATTTTGGACAATTCCACTGTGTATGCAAACAGTTTGGTGAAGGCCTTTTCTGCTCTCGCTTACATGGGCGTTTACAACATGATGTCACGTGTACTGTGCTTCCAGTGAGCAAAAGACCCAGCTTTCTCCAATGGCACGACGAGCAAACAAACCCTTACATGTCATTTGACAATGGCAGTGCGAATAAGAAAAGAGGCTAAATAGCTTCAATAATGATTTAGACATTTTGGTCATCACTGCAGTTTGAATATGTAAATTGCCAGCGGAAAGTATTTGAGAGAATTTGCTTACACTGCTTGTAATTGACATTTCAACAGGTAAATTCAAATAAACTTGGTGCTAATTCAGACACACCGTTAGTTGACATGCTAGTTTAGGGACTGACATTAGCCAGTTGACGTTTTTGTTGCGGCAACTAATAGCATGCAGGCGCCCTGTTTTGATGCTGAAATGATTAGCACGCTAGCACGATAGCACGGTCTTCTCTGTATAAGTACTTATAAGGTCCACACATTTATCCTCCGAACAAATCCCGCCGAGTCGTTTAGGGTAACACCAAACACAAGTTTTTGTTTTTGTTTCAGTTCAGATTAGCGGCAGTCAAACGTTTTCTACCACCCAGAACTACTTCAGATTCGATTGTTTACAAACATTATGAAATTAATAACACACATCATTGCAGCAAGAATCGTTCCAATTGTGATTTATTATTATACTTATAGTTAAATAATATATATTAAATGTATGATAGTAGTGATATAGTATTATAACTTTGAATGCAGTGATTTTGCTTGCCTTTCTTGTACCTAAAGAGCTATAATACCTACAGACATTCTTGTGGTACCAATATGTCCACAATAGCCATATGCTAGGCTACTTTTATGCATCAAAATCATGGCTCATAAAGCCACTTTGATATCTTGCGGGTTTTTTTCTTCCAAATACTGTACTACAAACAAATCTCTTCTAAGTTGCGATGCGAAATCTGATATTTGCCTCATGTCCATTTATGCAAAATGCAAAAAATGAGTGAACAAATAGCATCTGTGTCATAGTGTTGTAGCCCTTTAAGCGATGGCTATTTAAACACAAACCATGCTGCACCCAATGTAGACAGATGATATCGCAATACCCAAATATATTCCTTATCCTCTGCAAAGAATGACCTGTATCCTATATGACCTGCATCTTACTGAGAGGCTGTGACCGTTTCCATATACAGTAGCTGTTTAGCTGTTTTATCCAGGTAACCATTACATGTAGATCTGAAGGAGCAGCACAATATCCATTGAACTGTAGCAAATTTGACAAAAACGGGAATTGTTTGCATTTGCTTTAATGAAGTCATTGCTGGTATCATAGTGGTACTGGTGGTAAGGTTTCCTTCTTTAGTGTGCAGTTCGATGTTCACGCTGCCTGGTGCAGTCACAGCATTAAAGCCTATTCTGAGACAACCATACATTATGGATGAAGAACAGCCTTCAGCAGAGGAAAGGCATTTAGCGTGGGCGCTTCTAGTATCCGTCTTGGAGGAACTCTATATTTACACAATATCTAGTGGCTGCCAAGCTTTTCTTTTACAAGTTAGTTTCTTAGTTATTTGAAGTATGATTTATGATGTTGTCATGTTTGCAGCTTGTGTAACCTCCCTTTTTCTCTTTTCCTTCCCCGCAGGCTTGGAGAAGGTATGACACCGACCGTAGTGGATACATTGAGTCGAATGAACTGAAGGTATGATCTGTCATTGCGAAAACCTCTCTATGTTGTTATTCGTAATCAGAATATGACAGAGTGTGTGACACTAAAAAGCCTGCCTACGTTATAAACGCTTTATTTCTTTCCACTCAACAAAATACAACAAGTGAATCAAATCGAAGCCGTGAGGGGAATGATCTTTGTTTAAATCTCATTATTTGTACAGGAATCACTAATTATGATGAAGCCAGCATTCTCATCAAACATTTTTATCTTTAATATAATCCCAGCGTTGTGCCAATGCAATTTATACAACAACATGTATTCGCTGACCTTGCCAACTCTTGTCAGGGCTTCCTGACAGACCTGCTGAAGAAAGCCAACACGAGCTATGATGATAAGAAGCTCAATGAGTACACGCAGACGATTGTGAGTATTTGTCAAACACTTGCTGTTTTCACATATCACACTTTCTGCTTGGGCAAAATAAGATAATGAATTCTTCCTATCTCAACATTTATATGCAATGTTGAATTTACTTATTGGTTTCTGTTTCATCATATTTAAACATTCATTCATTCATGAATGAATGAATGAATGAATATTTAAACAAAAAAGAAATTACAGGCTACTTAAGAGGCAAAAAGAACCTTTGCGGAGCAATGACATTGCATTACGTCTTTACTTTGAAATATGAAGATGTTGCCATGTGTTTTTCCTGTTAAATTTACCTGCTCAATTGTTGCATTTACATGTAGTAATTTGAATTTGTATTTGCTTGTTTGTGTTGTGTGTGAAGGATTTTGTGTGTGTGTGTGTGCACGCGCATGTTTGTGTGTGTGCGCGCGTGTGTGTGTTTGGGTTAGGATGACAGATTTTTAGGTGGATTTTTGTGAGATATTTTTGTGTGAGTGTTTTTGGGTGGGCATAAAAGTGTTTTTTTTTGGTGTGTGAGAGATTTTCTGGGGTGTGCAGTTGATTTTTTTATGTAAATGTCAAGTCAAGTCAACAGTATTTATAGAGCACTTTCAAACAGCCATCGCTGCATACAAAGTGCTGTACATTGAGATGATTTAACATTCACAATAAGCAGTAAGACTAATCCGTAATAAAGGCGGTAGAATCACATTGGTGTGGGGGCTTTTTTGTGCATGTGAGTTTTTTTGTGTGTGTGATGTGTTTTTAATGTGTGTGCACATGCGTGTGTAGGAAAGGTTTTTTTTTCCAGTGTGAGAGGTAAACGATGTAAATGTAACATACATGTGCATGTATACTTGAATCCCTGCTGATGAACGTGTTAATCCTCTTTCTCTGTAGCTTAGGATGTTTGATCTGAACGGCGATGGGAAGCTCGGTCTCTCGGAGATGGCAAGGTATGTCTCCAATTCATAAATATTCCGCGTTCCCCCTACAAACGACAATTTGTATTTTGTGTCTTCCCCAGGCTCTTGCCCGTACAGGAGAATTTCTTGATGAAGTTTCAGGTAGGAAGACACACAAATTAGCTATAAAGTACTGCAGGTGTATGTTTTGGAGTAACTCAAGTCATGTGTGAGATGAGACCCAGGGCAATTCAGCAAAACTGGAGTCACTATACAAGAGGATTACAGGATATGGCCTTAAAGTGCGAATGGACATATGGCACATTGACACAAATACACGGTTACTTTAAGTCTTGTAGTAATCACGTTTCATAATGTTACATCTTCCAGGGAGGTTGTGGTTTTCCCTTGGCTAGTGAGATGATGCAATCATGATTTTTACTCTCGTACAGTATCAGAACACTACAAGCCATATTTAAAGGCAGAAACAGTGATGCTTTTCTGTTTTATTGACATTGCGAGACAATTGGTGAAGCTATGACGTGCTAACCAGCCGTGCTGCCCAGAAAATGAAAAATAAAATAAATAAAATAAAATACCGGTAAATGTTTAAAAAATATAAATCAGGTCATTGCCGTAGAAGCCGGAAAAATTCAATTTCAGGGAAGGCGTGATAGCTGGGGATCATATCAATACCCCTGAGTAAAGCAGGGAAAAGTTCAGTCATACTCAGCTTTCGGAATTCTTGCATGAGTAAAATCCCATTAACAATATCTACTCAAATTACAAACAGATACACTATGTAATCCACAGGCAGTTATATTTGGCGATGACAATGATAAAAGTTTGTAGCACAGATACTATTTTAATCTTCCCGAAAGGCCTACCGCACGTACTGTTTGTTCCCATATATGCAGTCCAGTTTTTAAAACCAGATCAACAATTCCTTTCCGTCAAAGGATTAGCTAGTCTGGTCAGGATTAATTCAACACTAGGCCCTGTTATCATAATCTGCATGGATTAATATCAGATGTGGCTTTGCAATGATTTTTTTTTACTGCTCTCTAGAAATGTCCTGCAGCTTCTAACAATTTTCTTGCTCCTATGCGCGCAGGGTATCAGGCTCACAGTCAAGGAATTTGACTCCCTCTTCACACTCTATGATAAGGTGAAAAACACTTGCTTGTTTTTTTGTTTTTTATTTTGTGTATGTGTCTTGGATTTCTGACGAGATACATGCATGATTCTCAAATATGAGTGTTCATAATGACGTGTCGATGAAATACTGTTGATAGTCACAGAAAACGCATACCCACTACAAAATAGCAGCCGATGTTAGCCATGCATGCATTGTCCACTTTTACAGTCAATCACATACAATTTTGTGACGATATCATAGCAGACCCAAAAAGAAAAACTTTTTAAAAATTGATATTGACCCAGTAAACATGAAATTCTGCATGATGACAACCCACGTTATCTATTCTCTATTTCTCAGGACGGTAATGGCTACATTGATGAGCAGGAGCTGGATGCTTTGCTGAAGGACCTGTCTGATAAGAACAAAATGGTAATATCGACATTAAAGTGCAATCTGGATCAACGTGTGAACTTTTCTGACCGAGAAACTGCATTTTGGTAGGATGTGGACATCACAGGGCTCTCGGGGTACAAGAAGAGCATCATGGCTTTGTCAGACGGAGGAAAACTGTTTCGCACCGAGCTGGAAATCGTCCTCTGTCGGGACTCGGAGCTGTGAGAACCCCTCCTGACTCCTTCCTACCTCCTGTTGCAACCTGGTGCATGTATGACCTGCTTACACTGCTAGAAAGAAAACTAAAAGTGCTCCTAAAAGCACTCGGTCAACTGCTGTCCCTTAATATTTAATCTTTTTATCATGAAGCTTCCATGGTGAAATAGCCCTAGCAATTAAATAAAGTATATTGTGTAATCACCTTTTGTTTTTCAAACGTTTTCCATTTTAATATACATTTGCAGTTTTACAGTCATCCATCTATGACCCTCTCACTTCATACTTCTGTTCATGTATTCTATTTATTTTAGTCTAAACTAATTCACTCTCATTTATTTGATGAAGCTTGTACTCTTCTATTAAATATATTACTGACAGAATGAATAAATATAACATAAGACTCTTGTGCCACTTATTCCCTCCACATTAAACAACTCTTCCTCCCCCCAAACAGCAGGAGGATTATTTCACCTTGCAACAATGCAATGTGAGAGAAAATAATTTCATCCCGCTGGAGCGGAGGGAAGATTACAGTCTGGGACCGGAAAGGTAACCGCAGCAGCTGGAGTGATACAACTTCTCTGTCCAATCTCCTGGTAACAGAAAGCTTGATGTAGGACTGGGAGCTCCTCCATTTTTCATGCCAAGGCTTTTGTGTCGCTTTTAGATAATAAAAAAAAGAGCAGAGTTGGCAAAACACAGAGGAAGAGGATTGTCTCACTTCTACTGCATAAATACAAACAAAGTGGCAACAAAATCTGAGGAAACTGTCAGGTATTTTTGCATGTGTTTATACAAGCTTTTAAATGACATAAAATATACCACAGGTATGTCCTATTTTCTCGATTAACCTACACATACCCAAAAACAATGCTGGATTGTTTTCCTAACCCACTCGCTGGGAAGCAGTGGATTTCTTATAGCTCATTGTTACTTTTACCCAAAGTTGTGTTAATTATTTTGGCACAACAGATTGGGTTGTAGGAGTTGGGGAGTGACGGGCTTTAAAGAACTAAAGCTGGTTGCCACTTTAGGGTACCGGATAGTTAAAGTCAATTTAGTGTAAGATTCTTCATAAATGTTGGCGGCTGCTGGATGTTTTAGTGGGTAAAACCACTGACTATATGGGCACAGGGATTAGTAATCAAATTCTGGCCAGCGTGGACAACTCACCCAAAGAAAAGAATTTGTGGTAACCCTTTTACAACAGGAAGATGCTTCTTCCTCTTAGAAAATGTTGGGAATGAAATGTGTTCTTTTTACCACAGCTATACTAATAACCTGGTAACCCTCATCAATATGGGTAGTTTTTACCCCTTATTGGATCAAAAGGTTGTATAGGGTCAACTCCTCAACTCAACGTGGTGGGTATTAATAACCCAGCGTTGGCTCCGTCCCTTTTAGACATATCATTGGGTGAACTATTTCAACCAAATTTTCAGACTGTAATCTGGAATTCAGATATGAGCAGTTGCTCTTTTCACCCACAATTTTCTTAATTTCCACGTAGAAAGACGCAACCCCCTCCTTATGTATACCCCCATTGTGGAACATTCTACTTCCATCCATTAATCATCAGCATTTTCATTTTTAATAAACTCACTATCTTTGAAGCCAATCTCTTCACACACCATTGCAGCGCTGCACACATGTACACACTCATTCTCGCTTAAAAACAACAAGAAGAGGGCACACCTGTACAATTGCACACAAAAACAAATACACTAGGGAGTTGGGGGGGGGGTGTTGGGTGACACAAGGCAGCGTAAACTCAAAGCTGTTAACTGCTGACAACGACGATAGAGTTTTATCCGCTCTGATTCCTTCAGACACATCAGACGCTTGCAGTGAGGAAGATGAGAAGACGAGTGAAACACAAATGATGAGATTCCCTCTGTGAACCCCCCCACCCCCCACCCTGTCACATACATGAAGGCATACTCACTGGGCCAAACAAAGAGGGGGCATAATCGGTGTAAATGTGCAACAAGGCACTGCTGATTCCTAAAGTGCTCCAAGTCACATGCAGTATAGATATGCAGTATGTAAACATATATTACACCAGATTCGTTATTTATTTACAAGGGAACATTTTTATTGATTTATAAAGGAGACTCTGACCCATTTTGACATTTGACAGCATTTTAAAAGTACCGCCAGAGTCACTCTTTCACTGTGAAATGTGAGGACTTGTCCTGTACTCAAAATACACAACCATGAAAAGACAGTGTTGCTTTGACATGCAAGTTTCATTCCGGGATGACGGCCGTAACTCAAAATGCTAGTGTCTCAAATAATAATAATAATAATAATAATAATACATTTTATTTTTCTTGATGAATAGAAATATCCTCAGTTCATTGCAGCCCCCAAAAACAACCAAAAAAAAATCACACTTTATAAAAACATACACTAAACACATAATTTATTATAATGTAATTATAAATTAAATAGTTTATTGCCACATTATTGTCTTTTGGGTTGAGTGAACGCTGGCGCGTTTTGGCTGCCGCTGCTCAACCCGTATCGTTTTGTGTTTTTTGTTATTGTAAAGCGTCCTTGGGTGTCTTGAAAGGCGCTTATAAATAAAATGTATTATTATTATTATAACAGTGTATTAAATCAAGGAAACTGGTCGAACAATGTTAATACACAGTTCATCGTTTGACAGTTAGATCCAACTGATTGAATTCTTAGTGATCAGAAACATATTACTGATATGTGAGATCTTAACTTTTGTCTACCTTTTAGCTGGCAACAAATGTAAGAACACTGCAACTGACAACCAATATCCCTGCGCTGAAATGAAAAAAATGTGTGATGTTGCACTTCACAAACTCTAATTAGGAGGAAAAATAAATAAATCAGAGACCTAAGTGCTACTACAAGACTACTAGTGCAATTGGGTTGTATTGGTTTAAAAACAACATCATTGTCAAAGCTGTATACTCTGCACTTGGAAATATATCACAGGCATCGCTGTCAGGAGAGAAGCTGCATTTATTACTATCTTAATCTGAGTGTTGGTGCCAAAATCAATCATCTTTCTAAAGATAATACTAAGTCATGACTTTTAGCAACACACCCGCACACACATGCATGCACAAGTTGAGAAACATCCCCTGGCATTAGTTCGTACCCCTTCCCTTTTTATCACTTTGTCCTCATTTATTTTTGCAGCACCTTCATTTTTTCAGCCCTGCTTCAAAAGATCAAATTTCTTCAAAAGTATTCCCAATTTGTGGTTTTAGGGTGAACACATTTGGAACATAAGTATCTTTGATCAAAGTTTCTGTTCATATTAATGTTGACTAAGCTTACACGCAGCCAAGTAATAAGAGGTAGTGTACATTCAAATTCTGTAGGCTTAAAAGGCAAGCCAGAAAATACTTAAAGTGTCAGGATTTTAGAGAATAAATCTTCTGCATGCATTGAAGGTATTTGCAGTTTTCTGAATATGGGAGGGGAACAGGGAGGACAACATCTGTGCTCTCCTGTTGGCCTGAGTAGTGAGCAAAAAAAAAAAAAAACAATGACCTTTGCATGATCCCACACTGCAGACTTCAGCTGCATACTTTAACTCAGTCTGGAACAACTTGAAAAAAACTAACCACCTCAAAACACGGTGCTGTTTGTGTCATAGTTTAAACTGCAAAAGCTCACAGCCTCAAGTTTGTGCTGCTCTACCACATAAAATAAGATAAGATAACCTTTATTTGTCCCACACTGGGGAAATTAGCAGTCTACAGCAGCAAAATTGTGTGTGTGTGTGGGGGCTGGGGGGGGGGGGGAATAAAAAAACTGTGTTTCAGTGCACAAAATAAATATTTCAGAAAGAACTGTACACAGTTCAATAAAATGCAATATAAAATATAGCATTAGCAATATATTTGTAGAATAAATATAATAAATTAGCAATACCATAGAAAACACAGCATAAGGTGGCTGTGCTATTTACAATGGTTACAGGTTTTCAGCAGTCGGTAGGAATGAGCGGCGGTATCTCTCCTTCTTGCAGCACGGGTGGAAAAGTCTCCGGCTGAAGGAGCTACCCAGTGCTGTCAGGGCGGGCTGGAAGGGGTGGGAGGGACTGTCCATCATTGCTTTTAGTTTAGCGAGCATCCTCCTGTTGCCCACCTCCTCCAGAGTGTCCAGGGAGCAGCCCAGGACAGAACTGGCCCTGGTCACGAGGGCCAGAAGCCTCAAATAGGAACAATGTGGAGTTCACTTCAAAATTCCTGGGAAAATCAGGTAAAAAAAACCCCATCAACATCAGCATGCCATCCAAGATGCAATGACAATATTTCCCTTTATCTCACAGTGCAAAGGTGTAGGGTTCGATTCCTTCCCATGTGGGGGTTGCATATTCCCGTGCCATACTCTGGTTTCCTCCCACATTCCAAAAGCATGCATGACAAGTTAATGGATCACTTTAAATTGTTCCGAGGCGTAAGTGTATATTTTAATATTGAACAAGATGTTTAATATTGAACAAGAGACCATTTTTTGAGGCGGCACTGATCAACAATCACTGCTGTATTAGTGTGTTGGATTGTGACATCTAGCGGGCAAATCGTGTCACTATATAAAATGAGGCAAAGAACGTTACTTTTTCATTTTTACCGTACAGAAAATATCATAATATTAAAATGGATTGCAGTGGCTGGTATACGTAGTTGATGCTGTTAGTGCACACACAAAAATATGCTATAATAATTAGGTCCCTTCATTCATCAAATCACATTACAGTATTTCAAGAGCGGACTTGCCACGTGACCAACAACATCCGGCGTCTTTACGTCATCACGGCGTCATTACGTCCTCGGAGCTTCTGCCGTGACTGCCCTTCATCCGTCCACATCCTCACAGGCTTGACCCCACCAGTCACGCAGAAATGGCCCTGCTGAAGTCCAACAAATTGTTCGTGTGTTTTGGAAACATGACTCCGTCACTTGGGGTTATGTCCGCCCGAAACAGGTAAAAAGCGATATTGTGTTAGAATGCTAACTACAGTCGTATATTCAATGTTTTAACCACAGAAGTAGTTGTCGCTCATGCTAGCCTGTTTGCCTGCAGTTGAATGCAATATACTTAGTCACATTGACAGAAGCTTGCTTACCCCGAGAAGCTAATGTTAGCCGCACAAACTGGCTAGGTAGCGCAATCAGGGGTCATTGGTTGACAGCAGGCCTTGGCAGAGGAAGCGTTTCCTTGTTTGCGCCAGGCGCTTTTGGCGTCTTTCTACACGAGCCTGAATGACTCTTGTTGTGCCAATTTGGTATTTAAAATCAGCAATGTCTTTGAATACATTCATAAATCAATGCCACTTCCCGTAAAGCTTGTCTGCATGAAGACGTTTTAGTGCAAAATGCAAATAAAAATGCTATCATAACATGTTCCAATCTGATGTGTTTAGTTGCTCAAGGGTCTTAAACATAGCATCTTTTAAAAATGTATTTTAGTGAAGTCAAATTTTTTTATTTTATTTTGAGCGAATCTCCTTGTCGGCACATTCGCGGGCGCTGATTGGTTGTTGTAGGTCTCTTTCCGTTGTTGATTGGTTTAGTTGTCGATGCGATGTTCACGCAAGTGGCGCATTTGCGGATTTTTTTCTCGTGCAGATGTAATCGTAGTGGGTTACGTGTGTGTATATATATATATATATATAATATATATATATATATATATATATAATCAGTATATTAGTCTCGTATTTATTGTATACATTACTAGGGTTCTTTAATTTTGGAATTTCCACTATAGCTATTTTTTTCCTTTGGAGTTTAGTTTAATTCGTTTTTCAGGATGTTCATTTATTTCATTTCCTTTTAATGCTTAGTAGTTTCGTTTTTTTATTAGTTTTAGTATTACTTTTCATTTTGAACAATTGTATATTAAACATTCAACAAAAAATAATTATAAAAGCTGTCCATCCACCAAACAAAAATCAATTACTATATAACAGTTCACAGACTATTGATCAGTGCAGTGCATAATAGTGCTTCTCCTGTTAAAATCACCACAACTTAATATATACTGTCTATATTTTTTTTCATGTATGAACCAAAAAAGAAAAGCACTGTTTAAGTTAAATGGCAAAAGCTGAGGAGACATTCCAGCTAAGAGTCAAACATGCAAAGCTGTTGCCAAGGAGCGATGTCATGTGGGGACACTTTTTTTTATTGGTTGCTGCTTGATGATAATTTATTGGTTTGACACACATTATTGAAAGGGCCACAACTCTCAGACAACTGTTCCAATGTCCTTCTTCTGGTTTATACCAAAATAAATACATTTCAATTCAACCACAAAGGCTCATCTATTAATTTCTGAAGACAAAAACAAATGTTTTTTTTTTGCTATATTTACAGTTAGTTTTGTAAATACAAAATGTTGTTGCAGTGTATTATTTAAAAAAAAACATTTTAGTTTTATTTCCTTCCCAAAAATGTTTTTTTTTCTTTCAAAGACAGTTTTAGTTAGTTTATTAGGTTTCGTTCACTAAAATAACCTTGGAATTTACAATTTTACATTACTCAGGACTCTGGTTTCTGTGGGTGTGTTTTCTCCAGCTTTAATATTGTCCTACTTAATTTAGTTTAAATGCTTAAGAAAGATGATCTTGCTTTGGAGTAGATCTCAGACGTGTGATTATATATATATTTTTGTAGATGTTTGTAGCAAGAGAAAGGACCGCATGGTGGCCTTTGCGCTATTGATCCTTTAACTTGTGTTTATAAGCCAGGGTTCAAGTGTGCAAAGGTTCTATGTGTATGTCAACTATAATGCATCACTTAAAATTGTATTTATTATTCTTTCTGGATTCTCATGAATACTATTGAGAAAGCCCTGAAAAAAATATTTAAGAGCTGAAAAACAAGTGCTTTGTTTATGCAGTTAATAGAGTTTGAAATTGATTATGTACTCAGGCTTTGACAGGGATTTAGCTTACAATTTCATTCTTCCACATTATTATTTTGCAAATTTATTGTTATGAGGATATGCTTGAACTGCCCTTTGCAGAGATTTCAATTCTAATTTTAACTGCAACGTTAGAGGGTTTACAAAGCGGAAGAAACTTGAGACCAATGTTAGCCTCAGCCATCGTAACAGAACTGCACCTATTTCTTTTGAAAGAAATATTCATGTCGATACATACCTAATGCTGTGGTTTTGAAAAAGTTTACCTTTATTTCAGTTCGGTATCATTTTACTCTGATAGCTTTTCAGGATAAAACAAGCGTAATATTACTGAAATTCTTGTGCCTGTCACTCACATGATGTTCATGTGCTTCTACGTAAGCGCGGTCTCCTCGGTTCCCCTGATTTGTTAATCTCAAGCATCACAGGCCGCACTTACTACATTAGCATGGCCCGTGTGACTTAAGGCCCTCAAATACTTACGGTTGGACTTTGTACGCTTGCATTAGTGCTCCTGTTCATAATAGATATTTTGTCCTGTGCCTGAGCAGTTCATGGTGGGGTGGAGTGCAGATGGGCCCCCCTGATCCCATCCTGGGGGTGACGGAAGCCTTCAAGAGGGACACCAACCCGAAGAAGATGAACCTAGGGGTGGGAGCTTACAGGGATGATCAGGGCAAGCCCTTCGTCCTCAGCTGTGTTCGTAAGGTAAGACTGCACCCAAACACACTGCACTGCCTTGTTATCACAAGCGAAGTTTTAATGTTTTTGTATTTGTGAATGTAACCCCCACCCGGGCATGTTTTTCAGGCAGAGGCCTTGATTGCAGCGAAACAGCTGGACAAGGAATATCTTCCCATTGGCGGTTTGGGGGAATTTAGCAAGGCTTGTGCCCAACTTGCTCTTGGAGCTGACAATGAGGTCTTGAAGAGTGGCAGGGTAAGTTGGTGTTGGTGCGCGAATTCACCATAGAGATGTTTCAAGTTGCAAACTAATGGTCTCCCAACAGAACATCACTGTACAGACCATCTCTGGAACTGGATCGCTGCGTATTGGAGCTAACTTTTTGGTAATACACTCTTGTACGGTGTAGTAGGTCTATCGGTCCAAATGAACAGTAAGGCAAGATGGATTTTCTCACTTGTTTCTTTTTTTCTTGGTCCAGTCTCGGTTCCATGGAGGTCCTCGTGACGTGTACTTGCCCAAACCCTCTTGGGGTAATCACACACCCATCTTCAGAGACGCTGGAATGCAGCTCAAAGCATACCGCTACTATGACCCATCCACATGTGGGTTTGATTTCAACGGCGCTCTGGAGGACATCTCTGTAAGACACGAAAAGTCGCTTGGGTGGGCTTTATAAGAGGAACATTTTGAAAGTGGATCGTGTTGTGTGACACAACTAACTGACTGTTTTTTCCTTTTGAATGTTGTTAAATAAAATGTCAATACCATACATCTCTAGTCATTACCAAAACAATGCTCCGATACTAATCCACTGATACCACTTTACTAGCCTGACATGTAACTTCCGGGTAGGTGCAGTTGGAGTCCTGTCAACCATGTGGAGAGGCTTTAAGCTAAACACATAAGCAGCATTCTGTTATCTGCCTACAAATGATCTCCGGCGCTAAGATGGGCTCATCGATTTGGTAGCACTGCTCATCTCCGTCCAAGGCAGCGGCGCCTGCGTCACAATGCCTCTGTAGAGTGACACGTTGAGTAAAGGGAAGTCAGCGATGGTGTGAGAAAGTAGCACTTCGGTTATCCTGTCAAATGTGATTTGTGGCACTCTCAAAAAGTCGACAAGCATTTGTATTTTGTAGTTAACGCAGAGAGGTAACTTGGCATCCATGTTACGAGTTGTACAGCCACCAAACTCCACATTCTTCTCCATCTCTTTTTTTTCCCCGTCTTTTATTTACTGCAGTGCCCCTAGTGTTCCGTCTGACACTGCATAACTGAAATTCCTTATTACAGATTACATTTAAGGGACATACATGGCAAGACTCTTCAGTGCAATGTTCGAGAACATTTTTATGCTCTCAACTGGGTTTGATGAAATCAAACATGTTCTCATCACAACTGCAAGTCATAATTGTGTTCTGAAGTATCTATAATCATTGTTGGCGAGTACTCGGTCTTAAAAAAAAAGTGATGAGGTGCATCTCCTCTTTAAAGTGCAAGTAATCTTAAATGGTTCGTTGTTTTTCCACAGAAAATCCCAGAGCAGAGTGTGATCTTGTTGCATGCCTGTGCCCATAATCCCACCGGTGTGGACCCCAGGCCTGAACAGTGGAAGGAGATAGCTGACATTGTGAAGGTGTGTCTTTTCTGGCACGCACGTCACGCAATCAGAATTTGTGATTGTTCCAATGGCAGCGTAGATAACCACACTGTTCACTTTGATTGACTCCTATCTATCCCCCCCCCAACCCCCCGCTCCTTTCTTATTCACCTTACAGAAGCGCAACCTGCTGGTGTTCTTCGACATGGCCTACCAGGGCTTTGCAAGTGGAGACATTGATCGCGATGCCTGGGCAGTGCGCTACTTTATTGAGCAGGGCCACAACATTGTGCTGTCCCAGTCCTTTGCTAAGAACATGGGTCTCTATGGTCAGTGTCAATCTTTTTTTTTTCCCAATAGTGTTTACTTAAGCCATTGATGAACAATTTCTTTACGCAGAACATTACACTTTTTACTGCAGTAAGAGTAGGACTTGGCCACCTTTTCCTTGTAATCCACCGGATGTTGCAGCGCCACGGTCGTCCTTGCCCATTTGGATAGAAGCACCATAGATTAGTTGAGCTTGAATTCTCTCGCTCGATTCCCCTGGCCCTCCACATAACTGATAGCTTGCAGTTTAAACTGTCCTCCGTAGGTGCCATTCTCGGGATGTTGTTTTGGACGATGCACATACCGGCACCTACTGGGGGCATGCCTTTTGCGTCCTCTTTCAGGCTCACCCTTCCCACTTTAACGTCTCCGTTACCTCTGCTTTTCCTCTACATAAGCAACGTGTCGGCACAACCTAAGTATGACAATTGGACCCGTCATCAAAGTCACACAACAGCAAAGTTGTATGGAAGTGGTGGAATTAATTTTCATTCATCAGACTTCACATTCATCAGAAAACACTATACTACTATAGGACAATGGGTGATTTTCAAGATATATCTTAGTCTTATCACCTCCTAGTGGTTAAATCTATTCATAGAAGATAGAATCAAAAATGTATTCCATCTCAAAGTAGCAATAAGAGTTTTTTATGGTCTCGTTGCATTTTTTTGTGGTGTTATTTTCAAGCCACTGTGGTGAACACAGTATGGCAATATAACATTCAATGTGAAGTTTATAAAAGCACTCCCCTCGACCCTGATGTTACCATTGCTGCTCGTAGTAACAAAACATGCTAAATCCCTTTGCATGCCCATTACTTTGTAAGAATGCTGAAGTGCCCGCAAGTGTTCCTTCAAAACAAGGCTGACATGCTGAAACAAGTTGATCTTGTGGTGGTGTTTTTGTGTTGCCAGGCGAACGTGTGGGAGGCTTCACTGTGGTGTGTAAGGACAGCGAAGAGGCGAAGAGGGTGGAGTCTCAGCTCAAGATCCTCATCAGGCCCATTTATTCCAACCCGCCAATGAACGGAGCAAGAATCGCCGCCACTATTCTCAACACGCCAGATCTGCGCGCTCTTTGGTAAGAGTAGTTAAGTCATCGTGCAGAAATCATATGCCACAAGTCTTTGATTGTGTTTCTTCAATGCAAGCGCCACAGCTGATTGCTGTCATCAATGTGTGTGGCAGGCTGGAGGAGGTCCATGGGATGGCCAATCGCATCATCAAGATGAGAGAACAGCTGGCGGCCGGCTTGAAAAAGAATGGTTCCACCCACAACTGGCAGCATGTCATTGACCAGATCGGCATGTTCTGTTTCACAGGCCTGAAACCGGAACAGGTACGCAAACGAGTTCAGACGGGCATTTGATTATAAAAGTTGATGGTGTCCCAAAAAAACTAACAATGAAATTAAGAGGTCCACGAGCTTATCTTTCTCTCAAAAGCATTATTTGTCACCATTATGGAAGACTGCAACTGAAGAAATTACATGTATGAAAATGGCTTGAGACTGAACTCTGAGTCACAAGATAAGAAACCCTTTATTTGTCTCACAATGGAGAAATTCCCAATTTACTGGAGCAAAACTATGAAGGGGAGAAAGACAAAAAGTACATAAATGTAAAATATATATATAAGCATATTAAAAATGGGTGAGTGGGGGCGAGTCGAGGTTTTCAGGTTTTCTCTATTCAATAGCTTAACGGCAGTCGGCAGGAACGAGTGGCGGTACCTCTACTTCTTGCAGCGCGGGTGTATCAATCCCTGCTGAAGGAGCTGCCCAGTGCTGTTAGGGTGCCCTGTTTATTGTGGTTTTGATTCTAAATGTATGGTCTCAAATTAAATTGCAAACCTGAAAAAAAATCTGTTACATTTGTTTTCGAAATCATTCAATCCTAGTATTCATCAATGATGGGAGTAAAAATGTAACATTGCTAAATGTTGGACTGTAGTTCATTAAATTAGTAATTTTAGTACATTTAGATAATGGGTGTATAAATACTAGAGTGACTCCCATTTTTTATTTTTATACTTCATTTTAAGAAATAAAAGTTCATATTTTGTTTTATTAATTTAATATTTTACACATTCATTAATTTAGTCCTAATCGAATTTGACCTTGTTGTTATTGATGCATAAAGCAGGTGTTCATCATGACCTACTGTTGTACCTCCCATAATGCATCACCACTGCAAATGTTCTTTTCCAGGTGGAACGCATAACGAAAGAGTATTCGGTGTACATGACCAAGGATGGCAGAATCTCCATGGCAGGCGTGTCCTCCGGGAATGTGGAATACCTGGCCGAGGCCATCCACGCCGTTTCAAAGTAGAGCGGATCCCGCTGGTAGAGCGACAACAGCCATGGGGCAGAGTTGGAAAGATTTGACACGTCCCTTGTCTCCTCTATTCATTACCAGTACCCAGTTCGAAATTTTTCTTGGACGTCATCGGTCTACTGTCCAACTCGTTGCGGTTAAAATAGTTCACTTTATTTTGTTTGATTTTGTTTCAAAACAATGTCACTCAACCAGAGTTTCCCCTGTTAAATTGTTCAACCTAGTCACTTTGAGCTGACTGAGATATCTATTGTAATCTTGTCTTATTTATTGTGTAGAACAAACCCATCTGCTGTTCTTTTGCTTTTGACTCTCAATGTTTAACCATCAGGGTAATATTTAGACAGCGGTTTCAAGAACAAATGAAGAAAGATCTGGCTTTGGGAAAATGTGCATTTTTGTTGCTTTTTACAGCACTTTATGACTTCATTCAAACTGAAGCACTGAGACTTTCAGGATTATCCTGATGCTCTTTGTCATTGGCAAGAAAATTATCTGTTGCCTGATTAGTTCTTCACCTGACCTAATCAGTCATTCGGTAGTTTTTTGTAGTATCACTCTTCTTTTACGTCTTTATTCAAATACTGTAGTAACTTTGAGTGTCATCAGTTGCTGAGCAGCAGGTTCTCCGTCAGTTGTGTCAGGTTGTCCTCACAACAGTAATGCAAGTCAAAATAGAGTTGATAGAGGATTGGTTTTTTTTTTTTTGGTTTTAAACTACAAAGCTACAAAGCACTTATTTTCGTGTTTCCAAAATAGGGTTTTACATCAAGTATGGGTACAGTTGTCAGAGTTTGGGTTGTAAAAGGTGAAGTGTCAGTCTATTCATAAGTAAGACATGACCACTGAGGGTGTTCGAATGTCAAACGTTACCATTTGCCTCTGTGTTCTGCATATTAAAAGATCAGTCATGTGCATCACAGAAATACAATAAATCATTACAGAATATGTCTGCTTCTGTGATTGTTTTGTTTTCTGTACTACAATGAGATGTGATCAAATCCCGGTTACTGCAATACCGTATTGCATCTTTAAAAGCCCAGTTGTTTTATACAGCTGACATGTGGTTATAAATTTGATCAGCAGTATTGTGCAATATAGCCGGAAGGAAACAATCCGATACTGTAATCATAGTTTCTGTTGCTCAGTAGACGCCAACATGCAATTTCTGTAATACTTTAAGTAAATTACTGTACAGGGTATCCACAAAATTGGTCATTTAAAACAACGTTTTTTTTTTTTAAAAATGCATCCATTTACTTTAATAAAAGTATTATAGAGATAATAAGGACATCGTGTTAGTGTTCTCGTTAAATATAACAAATATATATAACTTTTTTTAATTGTAAAACCTCCAGTATCACAGTCAAATTATTACATTGTATTATTTTGTTATTTGTATATAAAGCTTTCCAGAGTTTCCTAAGGTTCAAATTGCTTCCTAGTAGGCCAAAAATGCCACTCGTCGAAAAAAACATTCCTAGTAAGACCCACCCATCATCCTTGTGTGCTTTATTGTCTTACTAGAGAGGGCAAAGAGCGTTCTATGACATATACCTTAATAAAATATTGAACGACTTTCCATAGTTTTTACTTAAGTTTAAATTGCGTACGAGAAAGCGAAAAGTGGCACAAGGAGTCGGAGTTGGGGTGGATAAAGGGATCGAAGAGATATAAAATACTACATTTCCCACAATCCCCGGTCACGTGACCAAGCATCACGTGCTCCTCAATTCTTTATGAAGGTACCCCACGGTCTAGTTGCCAAGTAGGATGCAGTAGTTACAGCAGAGACACCTGGATGATCGAAGGTTTTCTTTCATATTTTCCCCTTAATCTGTCATTGACACGCCGCTGGAGATTGTGACATTTAGCGCAGACAACTATTGTTTTAGGTGTTTTTTTTGTTTTTGTTTTTAGGCGAATGAACGTAAAGTCAACAAGGGAGCTAGGTTCGCTAGTACGAGACGAGTGGTTTTGAGAAACAAAAGATTGAGTGCACTGACAGTCATGCATTGTGTTTGATAACCTTATTCGATAATTTTACGTCTAATCAATTACGTCAGCCTGGTCGAATCACTCATGACCTCCATTCAATGCCACGAACGCAAGAGTTTCTTTTTCGATGCAAACAGTATAGATTGATTTGAGGTCCTCAATCCAACCCTTCGCTTGTCCTCCACAGACTCTGCAAACATCACTGACTGGATATCCACTAGTTTATGGAGGTAAGATTTACCGTTTTTGTCAGATTGTTTTATTATCTTACGTTTATGCTTGTTAAATAAAATATATCTGGCTGAACAATGAAGACATTTGAAAAAAACCGACCAGTTTTATCAGATTCCTTTGACCATTCATAAGATTTATTTTAAAATGTATAAATTAATATTTGAGCAAAATTAGCATTTTTGTTTTATTTAGGAATGTCCCGATCACGCTATTTTGAGTCAAAGTGATAGGTAACGGCTGATACCGAGTCCCGATCCAACACCGCGGCAATGCATTAAGAAAGAAAGCGCGTGCATCACATTTTTCTCACATTCATATAGACATGCACATACATGTATGTTTCACGTTGTTTTATCTTTCACCGCAGCATCGCTGTATCACGGTTTTTTCATGCAGTTTTTTTAAATCGTACGTTGTATTCTGCATCCTGATTGGCTAAGGGACTGAAACCTAATGTCAACAACCTCCGCGTTTCATCGCTGGACAGCTTGTCAAATGTTCTCCACGACAAAATCTCCAATGTTGACGAAAGGTTCTGTGCAATATTTCTAAAAACTGTCAGTTGTTTCTATGAAAATAAACGAGGGACTACTATACCCCAAAAAATAAACTCAAAATAAAGTGTTTTCAAGAGCATTAAACATAAATGGCACCAATTTGGTAGAATGACCCATGTAAGCATTACCACCGAATGACGGATTTCACTTTTTTTTTACATTTTATTTATCTAATGTTAAACAATTCTTTTACATCAGTACGTGTAGGATTGTGTGGGGTAAAATGACATGTCCGCACAGTCACATATTTGTTGGGCACATGTGTGACTTCTCTCGAAATGTCACTAGTGGTGTGAGCTCGTTAAATCCAGCAGTGGGGAACAAACTCACTTGTCACCAAATAATTTACACTCCTTAAACTTCTGTTTGAAGTTATGTCGCTTGGACGTTTTTTTACAATCCCCAAACCTGTCTGTCGCACTCTCAGGCTCTTCAACCCTTTTACGATGCCGTTTAGCAAGGATGCTTCTTTATATCAGGCAAGGCAGACTTATTTAGGCTTTCTTCTCCCTCCAAACAATGTATGAAGACAAACCCATGGCTCTGTCTCTGTCTGCAGGAGAGCTGTGCTAGCAGAAGAAACGTGCATGTTGGTGTGTGCGCATCACACTAACTGTATTGTTCCTTAAAAAACAAACAAACAAAAAATAACATTGTGAAATATAAGCCATTACCGGTACTGTTCTATTTAGCATCCTTAGTTTTATTTTGTTTCATACTATAAACGGGTTACTCTGTTTACTACTGCAGAAGTCCTAAATCATTTCGAACATTTATTTATTTGCAGAAGATGAAAAATTGCCAAAATACCTAATACGTTTTTTTTCAGTTAAATTCAAATTCTGATCTGGAGTACAGACCCTTGTTTTTTTGTGTATGCAAAATAAGAAAAAAACTCTTTCAGTTTTAATTTTATTTGTCTTAATTTAACGACTATTGCTTAACCAAATATTAAAGAAATGTATGTTGGACCAATTTTTCATCCTAGACTTGAGGTGTGGCGGCAAAGTCTTACGCCTTGTGTATTTAAAACGACCACATATCCTTGCCTTTCAACCTTGTCTTGTGTGTATAACTATGTTTTTACTCGAGCACACCCACAACCTTAACAAGGAAAAGAAATGGAGGGATGAATCAACCTCAAACACCCAAACCTTTTAAATATATATATTTTTTATTGAATGAATGTGTGCCATTGCTTCAAAATGTGACATTTTGCACCCATGAAACAACCCTGCTGTACTGTAGAGATTTGTACGTAATCCATACAGTCACTGTGCTTTGGTTTATTTACTTGTTGATCTCAGAGTCTAACTGTATACTGTATTTAATTCCAGATTACCAAATGGATCCTCCTGCTAACCAATACTAATTACACCTCAATATTGGCTAGTTACCAAACCCTGTGGAAAAATTATATTCATATTCTTCGAAAGCTGTATTTAGATAGTCGGAGATTTGGCTGTGTGGTGCGCCTGCCAATTAGCTCATGGCCATTAACACTGACATGGATGACTGGGGAGGACTTAGCAGCAATGACTCGGGAGAGCGAGCGCGGCTCTTGCAGAGTCCCAGCATGGACTCGGCACACCTTATGGAGTCGGAGAGGAGGCAGAGTGGCAGCGTGTCATCGTTGGGAGCGGTCTTCATCGTGGTCAATGCAGCTTTGGGAGCTGGTCTGCTCAACTTTCCGGCAGCCTTCAATATGGCAGGTGGCGTCACGGCTGGAGTCATGCTTCAAATGGTGAGGCGGCAACAACACGGCTCCCTTTCATGACTTCATGCAACCCCATTTTTGTAAATGAATGACGTACATGAATTTTATTTGGTTCTCCAGTGACCGTCTTCATAGTCTTTCGGGCTGTGATTTGAGTGGAAATACACCAAATATTTGCAATTTAAAAATAGTAATAATAATAATAATAATTTCTTCAGACTCTATATCAGTATAAATCCTAATACAGGTACACGGCAATATCAGTAGTACCAAACAAAAAGTTGAATTCGTATATTGCACAGATTCACTACACACACAGTTAAATAATTCACGTCATCATTTTGATTAAAAAACTGGGCTCCCAGATAACATAAACTCCGAATTAACCATCTCAAGAGTTTGGAATATTGAATAAGAAACGATCAACCTTATTTTAAATGTAGAAATTGGTGGTCTCAAAAAGGTTCCTGTGTGATGATTGTGTCAGCGTCACTTGAAAGTGCCTTTTGTGTCCTCATCAGAATAATTTAGTCACTTGGAAAATGTGACAGAATAATGAAACGCTTGAGTTCTTGTTGGAAAATGTGACAGAATAATGAAACGCTTGAGTTCTTGTTGTATATAGTATATATTGTATGTATGTATATATATATATATATATATATATATATATATATATATTAGAGCTGTCAAACGATTAAAATATTTAATCTAATTAAAAATGCAACTGTCATAATTAACTCAAATGGACTAAAAAATTAATCGTGATTACTCACACATTTTTATCGTTCAATCAAAACAGAGCAATATAACATTATAAAGTGCACATCTAAGGTAAACTAGTACTCAGCCTATAGTAGATTTAAACCATGGTTACATACTTCGTTTTTCTCAAGTTTACTGTGAACACAGCAGTCTGTTTCTGTACGTTTGTTGAAGAATAACGAGACACCGGGCACCAGTGTTCATTAAATGCCGCTGTATTCAAAACTGCCTCCCGTACAAAAAAGCGCACGCACTTCTCCCGTGCTGCTGGGGCAAACCATTCTGAAAGAGGGAGGGGGGTCACTCCCCCTAACACAGTCAGGCTATGTTGATTGTCTTGGTCCTTCTTGTGCGGAAGTCTCTCTACAGTTTTTCTGTAGACCTCATTTCGAATGACAACACTGGAGACGTTTTATTTTCGCTAGGTCGCTACCACTGTCAGACAAACACAGAGAAGCTCCACCCGCTCTATCTATATGGACGCAGAACACTGTAACCTTCCACACAAAATAGTTCCAAACAAGTAACATCCGCTTGTGACGTGTGCCGCGTTAATCTCGCGAGAAAAAATGTAATCCCGTTAAAATTCATTTAAATTAATGCCAATAAAAACGCGCTAAACTAACAGCTCTAATATATATATATATGTGTGTGTGTATGTATGTATGTATATGCCATAATATATATTATATATGTATATATATATGTATATATATATGTATATATTTGCGCACATCACAGCCCAATGTTCAATTTCTTAAAATGTCTCTCCTTCATTTTATACCTCCCTCCCCAAACTTCATTGGACATGCATGATTTTGATCCCACACGCTGCTCCGCTAACTACAGTGTATAAGTGGCTAAATGGTCCAAATATTTAACAAAATAGTTTCTACATCGTTTTATCGTTCACTGCAAGTTATTTGATGAGTCCATTTTATCATCCGTATTCTATTTTTATCATCATATGAACTTCTGTCATCGTGAAATGTCAACAAAAAACTTTCTGAGATGCCAAATATATTCGTTAAAGACCACACAGTCCGCTTGCTAACTGAATCATATTGCCCAGTAAAAGTCAAGTATGTGCTCATAAAATGCTAACATTGGCCAAAATCTTCAGTGTGTCAGTAAGCTCGATTATTTTGCCGTTTGCTTGTACAAAGCACGTTGTCTAATTGCAGTTAACTCATTAAAAACAAAGAAAAGGATGGAATCTTGACCCATAAGCAATCTCTCACCGCATAACAGCTACATAATACAATAAATATGACTTTCAATGGAAAATGTAAACTTTTGGGGGGCAGAATTGTGGCATTTTATGTTGACATTGACTCAAAATTGTATAAAACTGAGTTTCACTTTTTGAATTGAGCTCCTTTTCAAGAATTGTCAGTAGACTACGATATTTAATCTAATTTATTGAGTGCCCAAATAAAAAATGGGATTTGCGGCTGCCTTTCTTTATTTTTCAGTTCATGCTGATCTTCATTATCAGTGGTCTGGTGATTCTGGGTTACTGCTGTCAGGTTAGTATGATTAAAGCCCTTTCTCTCACTGTAGTCTTTCTGGTCATCTCAGTCACTCGTTCTCTCTTGTGCTTCCATCTGCAAGTACATGATGTTTTATTTTTTATTTTTTCCAAAAAGTTGTAGTCGTAGTAGCAGAATGCTTGGATCAGCACTGTGCACTCAGACTTTCACTTCCTGAATGGCATATTGAGTCAGCTGATGTTTTAGTGTTTCCTTTGTTACATTTGAGCCACATCAGCATATTAGCTTAAAAAGAACATATCAGTTGGGGCCCAGCAATATTTAATCACACTTATTTAGAGGATAAAGAATATACACATGTGAGCATTGTATTTTATGTCCACGTGTGTTGTTGCACCATTTGTGTTCAAATAACTGTGATTGAAGGTGTGACAACACCGCGTGACACTTAGATGCTTTTCATTAGTTCGTCTGCGGCACGTCTCCATGTTTGACCTTAAAATCTTGTTAATCGAATTGCCATTGCTGACTCCATCGCGTCAGCTGCTTTGGTTTCCCTCAGGTCAGTAACGAGAGCACCTATCAGGAGGTGGTGCGAGCCACTTGCGGAAAAGTCACGGGAGTCCTGTGCGAGGTCGCCATCGCTGTGTACACTTTTGGCACTTGCATTGCTTTCCTCATCGTCATTGGGGACCAGCTGGATTTCCGTGAGTATGCTCGCTAGTTTATCAGAGGACTGTCATGCTTGCCACTGCCGCATCGGCTGCTCTGACAAATCTTGTCAAGATTCTGGCGGTATGAACGCACATTCCCAAATTGGTCCGAACAGAAAACGTGACAGCCGATCTGATCACATGACTAAACATACCTCCATATTGATGATAAATGGGCGAGTGCATGTGTGAAGTCTACCAAGCTACTGTTAATAGTCCTTATGTCACTGAGGCCTGCCCTGCTTTGCCATTGCTATTAGCTGGTTCAATTCAAGGTCCAATGACTGCTACAAGTTACGAATGAGGCAAAACTGTTCGCTGGGTGACATCTTTAGGCTACTAGTATACAGTTACAGTATACTAGTATACAGTTTACTAGTTATTATTAACTAGTCGAATTGAATCATCTCACTTGTGTTACTAATGGCACGCAGTTGTCAATTAGTGCAGTGGTTTTCAAACTTTTGACACCTCCTAAAAAAAATACACGACCAACGTTAAAATAGAGTAATGTAGTAGGCCCAAGTGTTCATCAAAAACGAGGTGCCTTTTTTTTAATCACGTTTCTGATGATTCTGATTCTGATTTATTTCTAAGGTACAGTATATATTTCATATTATAATCAAGCCACTGTAACATTTCACACAATTTGAACATTAACAATGTATTTACGGTAAATGGGAGGCGGGGGGTGGTTAAATAAATGATCCAGTTAAAATGTGTTGTACAAAATAAACACAAATTTTACCTATAAGTTAAAGTTAAAAAAAAACAGCGATTGAGTGTAAAAATATTGTACTAGTTATGAGTTGAATCTAACTGAATTGTATAGGCAGGTATTATTTTGCATACCACAAAACTTTGAAAACCACGGAACTAATAATAATAATAATAATAATAATAATAATAATAATAATACATTTTATTTTGCCTCACGAATATGCACCTAAAGAGTGTACTAATACATGAATGGACCTTACATTGGATCATTATTATTATTCTTTTTTTAACGTTCCGAATCTGGAAAGCAGTTTTTAATTCAATATTGGATACACATCTTTCATTTTACAACTTTAATTGTTTATTAGTGGACCAAAAGCAACACTAGTAGTGGACAAAATAATGAGTGAGACAATTGTTGTTCTTGTGTACCCTGGTTGTTGTAGTTCCCAAGCTGGAAAGTCAATATTAGTATTAATTTTATTACATGCAAATTTAAAAGTGCCGTGCACCAGTGTTGATAACCTCTAGCAAAAATATGGGGCTTTAGCTGGTGAAGACAAAGGGTGCACGGGATGACAGAAGTGCCCCTCATGTGACCGTGTCATGTGCCGCGTCGTTCCAATATGCTGACAGCGACTAAATTTGTCTCCCACTTGGGTCTGAAATTTACACTTTGGCCTTGTGTAGCTCTCGTACTCCGTGTGATTTTTTTTTAAATCTACTCATCCATTAGATATAAATCTTTACAAATGTTTTTTTTTGGGGGGGGATCACAGTGATTGCGGTGGCATTTCAGGATGGCTCTTTTAGCGGCTTGTGGTACACCGACCGCAAGTTTACCATCACGTTGACTGCGGTTTTGGTCATTCTGCCTTTGTCCATCCCAAAAGAGATTGGCTTCCAAAAATATGCCAGGTATTGCACAACACACAACAAAAATCGCACTTCATAAATTGATGACCTCAGTCAAAGAGATGACATGCTTTTCGCTAAATCGATTGTGGAGGAAGGACATCACCTTCGGCTTGAGTCTGTAACTGTAATTTCAATTTTGTTATTGCAAAATATCCTCAATCTTCTTGTAGTTTTCTTTTATTTCTCACCGAATCATGCAATTTATTGGCTAGTTTATCCACGGCGATCCAAATTGATTTATTTTGATGTGGCCAGATAAAATTGTGATTTTCTTTTTTTCAAAATATTCTGTAATTATCTATTTTTCTGTATTTGTAAAAAAAAATAATACACTGCAGTTTAGAAGATTTACAAATATATTATTTCAGAATAAAAATGAGTTTTGTGTGATTTTTTTTTAATTTATATTTTTTAACAAGCTCCTCGATGAATCATGCATGAAAATTATTCATGTACAATATATTGGAATTATTTGAGGTTTCAAAAGAACCAGAAACTGTTTAACATTTCTCATAAAATATTTTTCAGAATTATCGGTTTGTTTAATAATATTTAACAATCAAACATTCTACAATCTAGTTTTTTTTAATTGAAAAAAAAAACAAGTTTTCCTAAATTTAAAAGCGAATTGGAGGATTCAAAGCTTTCTGAAATAGTTTTTCAGAAAAATATCTTCCAAACTATGCTGAAATTGCGTACAATTTTCCCGATGTATTTACTAATTTGAGACTCCGTAATCTTAAACTACTTGACAATAAAACATTACAGAAACTTAAGAAATTTTTGCAAATATTTTCCTCATGATATCTGCATGAAAACTTGAAGCTTTTTCATAAAACCTGTTTTTTTTAACCATAACAAATGCCAATAAAACATTAGAGGAAAGGTTTTGAGATTCTCTTTTTTTGGAAAAATGTTTTCCTAAATTCCTGAGTGAAGCGGCTATGAAAGCATATGCTTGGGTAGATTATCTATGGAGCGTCACAATTTCGTGTGCGTGAAAATTCTTTATCCTTGAAAGAACCTTGCCAAAGCGAGGTTCTCTACTGAGAATCCATTGAACAGTGTCCATCTCCCTTTTTGCAGTGCTCTGAGTGTGATGGGTACCTGGTACGTTACCATTGTGGTGATTGTGAAATACATCTGGCCTGATGCAGAGGTCATGCCAGGGGTTGTTCCCAGCAGGTGAGGGTGTCACACGCTTGATTCCTGGTCAAGTCCTTGCTCATATTAATCATCGGTAAAAAAATACTGTTAAACTCAACCTCTGTTTAGCGAAGGGGGATTCGTTCCAGACCAGAAAAAATATTCAAAAAGAAAAAAAACAATTGATTAAGTAAATAGTTTTATCCACTCCACATGCTTGAAACACATTTCAACTCACTAAAGTGCACTTCAACTGCGTTGCACCTGTTTAAATATTTTTATTTATTTATTTATTTATTTTTACACAAACCTCCCCAAAACGCTCATAAACATTAAATATACATTTTCCACAAAAATTTCGCACGGGAAAAAAATAACTAGGGTATATATCCATCCATCCATCTTCCGAACCGCTCGATCCTCACTAGGGTCGCGGGGGGTGCTGGAGCCTATCCCAGCTGTCTCCGGGCAGTAGGCGGGGGACACCCTGAATCGGTTGCCAGCCAATCGCAGGGCACACAGAGACGAACAACCATCCACGCTCACACTCACACCTAGGGACAATTTAGAGTGTTCAATCAGCCTGCCACGCATGTTTTTGGAATGTGGGAGGAAACCGGAGCACCCGGAGGAAACCCACGCAGACCCGGGGAGAACATGCAAACTCCACACAGGGAGGCCGGAGCTGGAATCGAACCCGGTACCTCTGCACTGTGAAGCCAACGTGCTAACCACTGGACTACCGGGCCGCCCTAGGGTATATATAATATATATTATAATGTAAGTGGTCTGGTGGTCGACAGGTTAGCGCATCGGCCTCACAGTGCGTAGATGCAGGGTTCGAGTCCGGCTCCGGCCCCCCTGTATGGAGTTTGTATGTTCTCCCCATACCTGCGTGGGTTTTCTCCGGGTGCTCCGGTTTCCTCCCACATTCCAAAAACATGCATGGCAGGTTGACGGAACACTCTAAATTGTCCCGAGGTGTGAGTGTGAGCACAAATGGTTGTTCATCTCTGTGTGCCCTGCGGTTGGCTGGCGACCGGTTCAGGGTGTCCCCCGCCTGCTGCCCGCAGACAGCTAGGATAGGCGCTAACACCCGCCGCGACCCTTGTGAGAATAAAGCAGATCAGAAAATGGACGGATAGAGAGAGATGAAAAGAGAAGAAAAAATAACTTGACGTCAGCGCTCCAGGGCATGTTGTGTAGTGTCACAACGGGGTACAAACTGACTACACGCAACTCGAAATTCAGACTTTTCCTGTACTGCATACTGTAAAAACCCATTAAAAAAGTGTCCTTTTTTTTACCATTTCATTTATTAATTAATTTTGACACATTTTCTTTGTTCCAGTTCAACCTGGACTGCAGTTTTCAATGCGATGCCAACCATATGCTTTGGCTTCCAGGTACTAATTTAGTTGTCATTTTCGCTCAAACTGTTCTGCCTTTCTGCAAATTCTCCGAATTTTTTCTTCGCAGTGCCACGTCAGTTGCGTACCAGTGTTCAACAGCATGAGCAAGAAAGCGCTCAAACCCTGGGGGCTTGTTGTTACACTCAGCATGATTATCTGCCTTTTTGTTTACACAGGGACAGGTACTATTTGCTCTAACCATGTTGAGGCGTATAACTATTGACATGATAAACAGTAATGATTAGCATTGTCAATATGAGACTGATGTCATTTTCTACACATTTGAAATTGATTAAAGGTGAGACTTAAAAAAAGTATTTACATTATGTTCCATGTAGCCCCATTTGTTTGATTGGTAATCATTTGTGGAATATGAGTTAGTTAGTTAAAAAAAAAAGTGGATTTTGCCTCGAAACTCGTATTGCACAAACACAATATTAATCCGAATGACGTGTTTAAGCTAATGGAGGCACATAGAACATAATTGTTTTGTGTTGACCTCCCCTTTAAGTGTATTGGGTTTTTTTTGGTGTAATTTCACCACTATGTTCAGTGTTGGGGCACTGAATGTGTGATTTTTATACCCCTCCCATTTCATCAGGTGTCTGCGGCTTCCTGACGTTTGGTTCCAATGTCAGCCAGGACGTGCTGATGTCATATCCTCCGAATGACATCGCAGTGGCCATCGCCAGAGCGTTCATTGTCATCTGCGTGGTCACCTCGTACCCTATTTTGCATTTCTGTGGGAGGTAAAAACTGTGGTAATCTTAATGCTTCTTGTTATATGTACTGTACCTCTGGAAGAGAGAGGCTAAGAGACGATAATCTTCTAGACATACAAAATTTGACATCAACACTTTCTTTGAATCTCAATCATGATTTGTTGGTATGAATTGCTAATTTTGTAGTGGTCTTACATTTTTTCTGGAGTTGGATGCCACTTCGTCGTATGCCTGGATAATCGAATGAGACCCAACACGAGAGCTGTATCAACATAACATGACTTATCAAATACGCTGCACACGTTGAAACCTTTATTTAAAAAAAAAAGAACAATTTTATAATTTCATTGAAATCAAGTTTCTCAATCTGTCAAATGAAAATGATCATGATGAATGAAATGGGGAATTTTGAGGATATTTCAACAAGATTTGCAAACATTATTTGCCTGTGAAATGTCCATTTTAAGTGTGGGGGGGGTTGCAGTTACCATATTTTCCACATTATAAGGCACTTCGGTGTATAAGGCGCAACTTCAATGAATGGCCTATTTTAAAACTGTTTTCATATATCGGGCGCACCGCCTTATAAGGCTCATAGGATGGAAGCTACACAAGTGGTTGCGGTTCATTATGCATCCACTTGATGGAGCTATGCTAAAGGGAATACAATATAATATAGCTTTATTTATATAGAGCCTTCACAACCGCTATAGCTGCAACAAAGCGCTTTACAGAACATTTAAAGTACTACGTCCAAGAAATCAGAAGGTTGATCCGTATAAGAGGTGCATTGGATTACAGGCGCGCTGTTGGCTTTTGGGAAAATTGAATGCTTTTAGGTGCGCCTTATGGTGTGGAAAATACGGTAGATTTAACAAAAAATCTTAAAGCTATTCAGTCCGACCTCCAGGTGTTTTTGTTTCATTTCTCTGGTAAACCATTAAAATGGGTCTTTTAGTTTTTAAGGTTCAGTTTTTGCTGAACCTCTAGCACGAGTAGGCTCTTATCCAGGGTTGTGTTGATTATTGACAATCATTCCAGTCTCACCGTGTGTTTGCAGGGCCGTCATTGAGGGACTGTGGTTGCGCTGGCAAGGCGAGCATGTGGAGGTGTGCGTGCGCCGCGAGCAGAAGCGGGGAATCGTGCAGACGCTCCTATGGTTCCTCCTCACGCTCGTACTCGCGCTCTTCACGCCGGATATCGGGCGCGTCATCTCGCTCATAGGGGGATTAGCGGCCTGCTTTATTTTCATCTTTCCAGGTATCTTTCCCTCCTTGTTTGTGTATGCGCAGTTGCTGTGTGGCTTAGTGGCGTACAGTCATGTTTGCGGACGTTTTGTGTTTGATTTGAAAGGGGTGTGTTTAATCCAAGCCAAACTGTTGGAGACAGAGAGACGATCTGCCAGGTGAGAGCTTCAATCTTTGACTCATATCATTAGTACACAAACATACATGATTAAATTACCTCTGTGTCTTGCACTGTTGACTCCCCTTGCCATTATCTTATATTTAAAGAAAAAAAATCAACTTATTTCAGCAAGAAATCGCCACGTTTGGGAAGCCTCTTTTTCTCACAGATCAATTATGGTACCCCGACCTACCCTTTGTTTTGGGCCAGGTAAAAGCTCTGTAATGATTCTGTATCATCACTTAAATATAAAACATCTCAACTCAATATGGCATGAATATTAGTTGCTCTTTGCAGAGGATAAAGAATACAGGGCTGAGCGAACTGTTAAATTGTCTTCCCACGTGTGTTCGACTGTGTTCAATCTGTGAGTGTAAAGGGTTATTGCACCACAACATAGATGCAATTTAGCCATAGCATTCAGCAAGTGGACTGAAAGGCTAAGCTTTGTGGTCATTTTCAATAATAAGGTGGGGCACCCATGACAAACATGATTCGATAAAGTTTTTTTTGTTAAGCATTAATTAGGAGTGGCCTTAAATAACCCTAAAATGATGCCTGATTGGTGTTTTCATTTCCAGCTGGCATGGACTGGTGGCCTTTGGTATCGTCATGGTTACACTTGGAGCCTTCATCTTTGGCCTCACCACGACCAATTCCATCGATCAGGATGTAACCAATTAAAGGGGAACATTTACGTCCCAGTTTGTGGAAATGGTTCTGCACTAAATAAGACTTGAGCAGTTTCTCATTTAATCAGCCCCAATCTCCACCTGATTGCACATCTATACTACAGAACCAGGAGTAAAGTGCAGACAGCCCAAACTATCAAGTCAACCTCGGGCACTTTATCCTTCTTGTGTAATGTTTTGCATGTTCTCTGTTTATTTTGTTGATGCTTTTAAACTACAGCTGAAGCAGTATTGTGACTGCAGTCAGTCTACAACTGCTCACCCTGTGACCATGTACAGGTTTACAAGCGCTAAGGGACTTTGTATAGAAAACCTCACAATGAAATAGTTTGGTTAATGGCTTAGTACCAATCTGTACAATTTGAATTGCGTGACGGAGTCAATGTTAATCATTGAGGAACAAGTGCAGTGGTTCACAGCCAATGAATCAAAGTCCAGGCTAGTGACTGTTTACAATGCAGAATTGACATTTGATGATTTGCACCTTTTGATGTTGAAACTGGGTAAGTAATGTTTGAAATGACTCTAAATTCTATCAGATTTAGGCGGTTTTAGCACAGGACTAAATCAATGTACAGAACTGTTGGCTGGTTGGGGTTTGTCAATGTTTCTCTGAAGGTAATACAGAATGTATGAAGCCATAAGAGCGTGTGCAAGATAAACCAAAGCTTGACATTTGTCGTTCTGAGCTCCTGTGGCAAACACTTAATACTACTTCCAGACAAGTCAGGATGTATTTTCTCAAAAGCAATATTTAAGGTTGCATTTATGGACTTAAAGGGATTTTCTTTAAATACAATGTATCCCAAGGGATGAAGCAGGAATATTCATTTCTGTTTTTAGAACTTGAAATTTAACATTTGTCAGGTGTTTTGGTTGTGATTTTTCTTTCTGGTGCTGCTGTTTCTTGAATCACATGAATAAAGAGATGCATTCATTATTTGACTTGTTTTCTGCCCAAAATGCACATCAGATGTGCTCATTACATTGATCGCGATCGACCGGCAGCTTGTGGACTGGTCCCAAGTCGATGGGTCTAGTGTAAAAATAAACAACAATTTGTGTGTCTCTGTACATGTTAGTAATATATTTTTATGTTACTCCTCACTGTACCCTAATAATCCTAACAGCCTCACTTTCACAAAAAGTATAATAGTAATAAAAACAAGGCCCCCCTTACTTCCGGTGTCGGTGACTCCGTCACCGGAAATTGTTAGCCTTCAGCAATTTGCAATTGTACATTGCAATCAGCGCTGTCGCGAAATGGCTTTTATATTATAATTATCAGTCAAAGTTCGTTTCGTGTAAAATTCAACGATGGCACTGGCAATGAATGGCAATCTGGGGGATCGAGAGAAGCATTTTAAAACGGTACGCCTGAGCAACGACAGTTAACAGGCTGCAAAAGTGCGTCCCATACCACCGCGCCTGGTCGCCCACGAAGGTAGGCAGTGATTTCCTTTTAACAAACTTCAAGTCTCGTGTCTACTTTATTTGTCTGTTCATCTTAGCGGCCGGTATGGCTGTAGCTCATCACGGCATGCGCGTATAAGTGCGGGCGTGCGCGATAACGAGAGGAGGTTGGTTGATCGAAAAGTAGATCTTAGGTCCAAAACGTTTGGGCACCGCTGCTGTACGTGTTGTCCACCGCAGATTAGTAAATAAACTTCAGAATGTAATACATTTCCAACACATTTTATTAAAAATGCAGTTTTACTGAATTCAACTTCATTATTGACAAGTCACCTGGCATAAGTGAAAAGTGCAAACTGATTGCAGTATTTTGATTCATTTCGGCAAACAATGACATTGAGTCATTGAGACAACATTTTTTTTTGCACTGTGCCAAAATTGAACAAAGTGGAAAAGGTCATTTAAGTTTTCTTGACAATTAAGCTCAAACACTGCAGCGTGCTCTCTTGGACAAATAAAAGGAGCAAAATGAATTCCAAACTGTCTTTTCCCTCAAAATCCCAAATCCCTGATTTAAAAAAAATATGATATATGTCAATGAATGCACATTAACCTAAGCACAGTATCCACGATTCAGTAGGAGCCATTTGTTATGAAGGACTGGAACATGTGAAGAGCTGGACCTGGAGCCCACTGTGGAACCATGTGACCTGCACCCTGGAAACAATTATTCAGTATTCAGTACAACACTTAAGTAAAACTAAATGGAGTAAAACTATTTTGATTTACCTTCACTGTCAGGAAGGTAACGTTTCCATACTGCTGGTAGAATCCTGCGACCTGGTTGTCAAGGTGCCAGGGTTGATACACAGTGGTGGCCTGGGAACAACATGAAGACATTAGATTTGACTATCTCTGCGCAAACCTCAAATATCACTGGCCTCTGGTGGCATGTTTGTTCAACCATTAACTTGACATCCTCATAGATTGATCATCATCAAGATTGGCCACTAAAGTGGAAAAATAACAAGCATGTTGACTGACCAATAGTATAGATTTGTGAAAAAATAAGAAACTTCCAAAATTGTTAGCCTGATGTCATGACAGCGTCATCTACCTTCTGGCTTGATGCTAATATGCCAGCTAATACTCTTCATGAGCCTCGTGTGTGGGTGGTTCGTTTGTGTAGAATAGCTTCACTACTTCATAAACATGTAAGGTAATTTGGGTTTATACGTGCAATAGAGTAGATGCTTTAGTTTATGGTGTTTTGCCACCATCTTTGTACAATTACAAACTCTGGAGGGAGTGGTACTGAAAATAGGTTTTACAAACCTGCACCTTGTGAAGAAGAAGAAGAAAAAAAATACAGTGGGCGACTGGTTAGCACATTTGCCTTCTATTGCTGAGGTGCAGGGTTCGATTCCGGCTCTGGCCTTCCTGTGTTGGAGTGTTTGCAGGTACTCCCGCGCCTGCGTGGGTTTTCTCCGGGAACTTCGGTGTCCTCCCACATTTCAAAAAAATGCGTGGCAGGGTAATGGAACACTCTAAATTGTTCCTATAGTGTGATTGTAAGCGCGAATGGTTGTTTGTCTATGTGCGCCCTGCAATTGGATATAACCAGCCTACTGCCTGAAATCAGCTGGGATAGGCTCCAGCACGCTCGCGACAAGAAGCGGATTATAAAGTGGATGAATGAAAAATCAAACAAGGGTTAGGGATCAATAGTCAGGCGCTACCTCTATGCCCAGGTCTTCCACAAACCACTGATCTCCCAGGAAGTTGCAGGCCATGTCCGTGTCCCCGTTATAGACAAGTGCTCGAAGGCCAAACGAAAGCAACTTAAGATACACATCTTTCACTGATGCGTACAGGCTGGTGTAACCCTGCCCGACAGTCTCACTACAGAAGAGACAAGAAGCGTTAATGAGTTAACACAAGACATGCATGGAACAGGACAATGAGTGGACCTTTGGATCCTTATTTCTGTGACCATCACGTGACAGATGATCATGAGGTCAAGAGTCACATTCAAGCAACCATGTAGAAAACGTACCCCCCATTTACAACAACATAAAACATTTTATAAAAGGCCCCATTATTGGTCCGCATCAAGCAAACGAAGCTCTGATTTGGTTATGAACTGTTCGATACATTTAAAAATGTTAGGATAGACACTGCCAGCACAAATTGATGTTTCAGATTTTTATCCAATTGCTGTTTTACTACTTAAATCTATTAGATGAATCAAATGTTTGTATCGGTGATGTTTTTTGTGCCCTTCCCTATGGCTGGAAACATCAGTGTCTTGAAAGGCGCTTATAAATAAAATTATTATTATTATCCTACTACTACCCGGTACTACTAAGCCGCCACCAGCAGGGGGCACCCTTAACTACAAAGTCAACTGAGGGGGACTCCATATTCAGTATACTGTATATAGTCTTACTTCTAAACAAAGCGTAGGGTTGTAATTGGCCTTCCCCAAAGTATTTTCTGAAGTTTTTAATATTCTGTGTACTCCACTGCATTGTGAATTTAGAATGCAACATTTTAATTTATTAAGACGTGCCTGTATGTGTAGACACACAAGACAAGTACAGAGTAAATGGGGTGAGAGTCCCTTGTGTGTGTGTTTTGTCACACGTTTTAACAAAACGAAATCTCAAAGCCACAACTACTTTCATTTTGTTACAGTTTAGCACACAGTGGCCCAGTTCGTTCGCACAGCTGCCTCACACCCTTTCAGAGAAAATAGATTGATCGTTACCATGGCGATATTGGCTTTGCTGTCACAATTCCGTGAATGTAACTGGTCAAATAAATTGTGGTCTTGAAATTAAACCACACTCTTTAATAACACCACGCACATTATCCAAAATTAATGACAACAAATAACTTGTCGTGCAGAGTGTGTGCGTTCGAACATACCTGCACAAATCCCACGGTGGCAGCGTGTCCGGAATATGCAAGGCTTTCCTGACATCGCCCCTGTTGAGCCAGTTGACTTGAGCCGTGCTATTAATGCAGGGGGGCACCTTGCCCAGAGAGATGGAGAATGACGGCCCATCTGAAAGCTTCCCGCAAAGACTTTGGTCAACATCCCTTTTGCTTATCCTGTGTGGTGAATTAGTGTGCACTCTCGCTTACATTGTTGCTACGTTTGCGGTAGTTCTTGAACAGGTGACTCATTGCCCTCTCGTAGGCTGGGTGGAAACCACCGCGACCCTCACAGTTCAAGTAAAGCGCATACTCGTTAAGGCCACTGTTGTACACGATATTAAAGGCCACGCCGACCTACAGGGAGATCAAAACAGAGGCAGACATTGCTCATCTGTGTGGCGAGATGAACAATGTACATGCAGGGCGCACGTACATACCAGCGTCTGGCATTTCTGCGAAGTGGAGTTGGAGAAGTCACATCTTTGCTTCTCGCAGCAATAAAGGTTGAGATCACGCCACAAGCTGCACATAACGCACAAAGTTACAATTGCAACCACACCAGGAAAAAGCCCGACTCTGGATGCAGGATCTCTGCTGATGCTGTACATCTGTCTTCATGCTCAAAATACTCTTGATAGTACAACAGATACAGTACGTTAAGGTACAGGTGTCAAACTCTAGGTCCGGAGGACAGATCCACCCCATAAGATCATTTTTACATAGCCTGTGGAGGCAAATAGTCTTCACTTGTAACAACAGTGAGATATTGCAAGATTTATTTTGTGACCAAACCCCCCTACACCCCCTTTTTTAAAATAAACTGAAAACATTTGGGGCGGCCCGGTAGTCCAGTGGTTAGCACGTCGGCTTCACAGTGCAGAGGTACCGGGTTCGATTCCAGCTGCGGCCTCCCTGTGTGGAGTTTGCATGTTCTCCCTGGGCCTGCGTGGGTTTTCTCCGGGTGCTCCGGTTTCCTCCCACATTCCAAAAAACATGCGTGGCAGGCTGATTGGACGCTCTATATTGTCCCTAGGTGTGAGTGTGAGTGAGAATGGTTGTTCGTTTCTGTGTGCCCTGCGATTGGCTGGCAACCGCTTCAGGGTGTCCCCCGCCTACTGCCCGAAGACAGCTGGGATAGGCTCCAGTACCCCCCGCGACCCTAGTGAGGATCAAGCGGCTTGGAAGATGAATGAATGAAAACATTTGAACTGACTTCTGATTTCAAAACTAGTTATCCATCCATTTGTTGTGTATATGTGATAATATATCTTGAATATACTGTTATACCAGACTTGGCATTCTTCTTCATCTCTTACCCATCTACCGTTTACTCTATTTACTCTTGTCATAGTGCCCCCCAGTGTTGACATTGACTCACCACATGTGAAATGCTTTTGTACTCCAGTGAAATGTTTGGAAAGATTGTTCACATACCTGCTAAAATGCGAGTAGTTAAAAAAAAATCAAAGGAAACTGCCGCCATGTATAAGAATCGTTTTTGAACAATATTTGATTAAAATAAAACATTTTCATCATAATTTTAAGCTCGATGGCCAGATCAAGAAGAGGTTGTTGGTGAGTACTCAAATGCAAGTTTAAGCTGTCTGAATATTTACATCAAAGCATTCCTAATTCTGACTGTACCTCTGCAATCATGTGTTTGTGATAGTTCAACTATTCTGAAGCTATTCGTCTATCCATTATTTGAGCCGCTTATCCTCATGGGGGACGTGCTGGAGACGGTCCTACACTGTAAATTACAACCGCAATAATTAACCCCATTAACTTATGTCCTATTTTACAGTGTCAATCAAAACTGGGCATTTTAAAATAAAGTCCCTTCATCGAAAAGTAACTTACTCTTCTCCAAAGAGGCCGTGGTAGTAGGCAAAATATATTAAAGTCTCGTCATTGAGTGCAAAGCTGCTGAGACCATTTCCCACAGCAAATCCCTTGAAAGAAAAAAGAAAACACATAAAAATTAACATACATTTGACAGTGTAGCACAGTATTTATTACCATTTCGTCTTACTGTTTATTCTGTATGTTAAATCGCTCCATGTACAGCACTTTGTATGCAGCGATGGCTGTTTGAAAGTGCTCTATAAATACTGTTGACTTGACTTGACTTGAGTATACACCAACCACTTAGCGTGCCACAAGAAATGGTCCAGTTTTATCCAATTGATCCAAAAATGATTACTTAGGGAAAATACAACTTATCATTGTTATCCTCTTTGCAAGCGACATAGTGACAGGCAGAACAATTAACGTATGCGTCTATTCCCACAACGAAACAGGCTCAGATTTCAGACGGAATTCGCACATCTGCGTGAAACGTAAGACGGGATATCATCATTATTTTTTAGTATACACAGAACCTTTTTTGGGAGGGCCCTTCTCCATTGCAAAGTAACATCAACTCTATCACGCATTCGAGTTTAAGAATCTCACCTTAAATTTGATTTTGTCATCTCCTGTAGCAATGCGTAAACTGAGGGTTGGCACGTAAATTCCACCATAACTTTCTCCAACGATGAAAAAGTCATTCCGTGTGAAGCTCGGAAACTTGGCAAAAAAACTCTGCAGCGCTTTGTAATTGTCCTCGGCAACCTAAACAGGAGACGTGAATTTATTTATTTTTTATCTTCACGCAACAAGTCAATCAATCATAGAGTATATCACCTGATCATCATCCGTTGTGTAGTCACCGTCAATGGAGTAGGAGTAGCCGACTCCTGCGGGAGATTCTAAATATAGAACGTTTGCAATCTTGTTCCAGCTGAAAGTGTTCTCGTACAAAGTGGCTCCATCATCTTTTACCTGAGAGGAAATTAACAATGAAAGTCACGTCAACGGAGTGTTGTTGCCAGTTTTGCAAATTATGGGCACACCCACATGGAAGGGTCCGTTCTCGGATAGGAATCCATCCAGCGAGCTGCAGCCTGGGCCTCCGTTGAGCCACAATACCAGCGGGTCTTTGACCGGATCCCTCTGAGAGGTCACAAACCTGCACGAGACCCAAACCACCAACATTCACTTTCAATTAATCAAAGAAGCAAACGTGCTGAGTACAAATATTTCATACCACTTTTTTTTCCCCCGGACTGATATCATTAAGTGTTCTCAGCCCAATACCAAAAGTAGGCCTACTTTTGAGACATGACATTTCGATTAAACCAGTGACCGATAGTTTTAAAGAAAGACCTTTCATTTATTTCTGACAGAAGGCAGTTAGTTACTCTGCAACACGGAATGCAAGTTAAAATCAAAACACAAACAAATCCCACAGATTTAGAATTTTTTTGTAATAAATTCACAAATGTGCAAGGACAAAACAAATCTGACAACTCCTGATTTTTAGTGTTTGATCAAATTAGTACAAGAATGCCAATTACAACTCCTCCAACCCAACTTGACATAAATAGACATAGTTCCGTTTCTCACTGGAGAAAGGGTTGTGTACTTTTAATAGGAGCAGGGAGAAGAGCAATATGCAATTCATGAGTAGCACTTCAGCAGCACAGTGAACAACTGATTAGCACATGCGCCTCACAGTCCAGTCAATTTGTTTCTGGCTCCGGCCTTTCTGTGTGGAGTTTGCATGCTCTCCCCGTGCCTGTAGATGTTTTTTTAATTGAATACTTGGGTGTACTTGCTCTTACTCTCGTAATTAAGCATATCACCACTTTTTACTTATCCTTGAGTCACATCATTTTCAAATGACAGTAGTTTTATAGGAATGTATTTTTTGTCTACTCAACCCACTTTTTATGAGCACAATGAAAATAAACCTCCGCACATAATTGTTCTTTTTTATTCCCTCTACGCTATCAAACTTGCGACTTTTGCTAACGTTGTGATCAGAATGACAAACGCTAAACTGGATAATAACTGAATATAGACAGTACAGATTTTTTTCAAATGTAAGGAGTTAAAAAAAGTCGTCAGAAATATTAATACTCAAGTGTACGTACCTTGAAAAAAAATCTAAGCACATTTTATTTTAAAAAATAGTTACTTGTTATCAGTGAGACTGACTTCAAAACAAGATAGTAAAACGAAAGCAGTCACGTGACCACTACGAGTACAATACTTATTCTCAAGTGTGTGTTTCATGTCGCTCACCAATAATGCAGAAATTTGCCGGGTCTGGCCTGGACGTGTCCCGACCACTGACGGAAGTTGGGTTTGAAAGTCATGCCGGGGAGATTGCTCACCTCGTCGGGGGCATAATGAGCCCAAGAGCCACGCCAGAAGACGGCTAATACGGATAAAAACAAGACCGACGGGCGACCCTGTGCATACATCTTCTGACCTCAACGATCAGCTAACTGATGGGGGATGATAACAGATGAAGCGAGGCTCGTTTTTTTATATCCTGGCGCGTGACTTCCTTGCAAAACAAGTCACGTGACGGCGCTTGTTCGTTACGTGCACAGATGCCAATCGCACTTGCTTGCTTGATTTTGCAACTTTTTCACCAAACACATGAACCTACTTTTAAAATCGGTTTCAAAACCTTTAGCAACTTTTTAAAAGTGATTTGAACTATTACTAAAATGGGATCATTTCCCTCGATGGCACACAAAGAATATCTGTCACGCAGCCTGAATGATACTGTTTTTGACTTTCGAAATGCATTATGCACCTCTAAAGTTTCATACGCCGTACACACTGCGTGTGTTGTAATTAATCACGAGTACTAATGAGCTTTTCCTTCGCCGCTGTTGAGTAAAATCTCTGTTCTGCCGCTGTTCCAGCTCACCTGCGGCGGCGGGTCTGCGTCAGGGCTCGCCTCTGAGCCCTCTCTTGTTTTCTGTGGTGTGATGGACAGATCAGGAGTCTCCTTTTGACTATGATGTTTGCAGGTAACATTCTGATCTGTAATGACTGTAGGGGGCTGGTGTACGACGAAATAGAGCGGTGCGACCTGCCATCTTGTATGGTTTAGAGACGGCAGCAATGATCAGTTGATGTTACTGATTATATTTTCCGGGGAGGGGGGAGGACTCTCACCCAATCCCCAAACAATTCTTTTCGTTTTAGCTGTTGAACTGTCCAAGACTGTAATCAGGTCCAGTTCTTGGAGTGGAGAACTGCCTTCTATTGGCGGGTTTGCACACCAAGGAAAAGCTTATCCTGTTGCCATGGCAACGCTTGTTTGAAGCAGCTCGGAATTACGCTTCCAGATAACTGCAAACGACATTTGGAAGCATGGTGAGCTAAAGTTTGTTTATCCTGAGTTTGCCTTTCGGATTACAATGAGGTGGATGAATGAGTTGTATTAGCTTTACAGCATTGACTCGAAATGTTTTGGCTAACGTGCTAACTTTGAACAGTCGCCTAAAAAGAAGAGCTCGGGCAAAAAGTCAGCCAAGGTCAAGCCTGCTGCACTCATAGATGGACTCACCACGGACGAGCTGTCCAAGGAGCAGGTCAGAATGAAAACGATGCCGCAATGAATAAATACATAATCTATATGGTTTTTGGGTTTTAGATCAGCTTGACAACTTGAGTGAAGAGAGTTTGCAGCGCAGGACGCCCTCTCATTTGACTATATAAGTGATTCAAAACCGTGATATATAGTGAATATTTTATTTACTGCATTGGCTTGATTTGAGCGATAAGGTTTCAACTTTGTCAAATTGCAGATTTTAGGGTGTTTCAGAGCTACCATTGTTGAATGTCGTTTAATTCGTGCAGTATTCTCTGAAAAATACACAAAAAAGACCGAAAATGATCCAAGTGTGGGAACATTTCAGACTGAAATGGGCACCGGTGTCGTGAAATCTTTGTCACCCAGACCTTCCTTGCTCGAAGTTTAATTAATTTTACCTTGTCTGGGGTCCTACGCGCAGCTTCTTTCCTGTGATATTAATGTTGATGTGCCTTACTAATATAACGTTACCTCCGTGCAGGGCTTGGTCTCTATATGTGTCAACCGTCTAGTTGTGGCTTGTTAATTTCATCAAGTGCAGAATTAATGCCAGGAGCACTTTTTACTCAGGATTATAAAAAAAAAACTCAGGTGAAATTGCTCAAGCAGGTTGAAAATTAACAAAAATATAGTTGCGATGTGTTTAACAACATGCCAATTGTAGACTCGGCGTTGTTCAGCGTTCGTGCATGTTACATGGGTCTACAGTGAGTCTCTAAGACTCCGCGAGTATTATGCACTGCAACCTACAACACATTTTTAGATACATTGTTCAATTAATATCTCTCTGACAGTCAATGAGCTAATCATTATTTTGGAAGGCACATCTGTTGTGGGTAGAAATTACGTGCCGCTACGGCAATAAAATTGATTTCTGAATTCTAGATGATAGAGCACATTGCCATCCTGCGAGAGCAGCTGGATAGAGAACAGGAAGAGAGGAACTACTTCCAGCTGGAGCGAGATATGATCCACTCCTTTTGGGATGTGACCAAGAAGCAACTGAAGGAGGCCGTGGCCCAACTCAGAAATGAAGAAAAGAAGATTGAGGAAGATGAGGGACGCCACCTTGTAGAGATTAAAGTAGGTAACTAAAAATCTTTTGCACAGCTTGATGGAGAAGTCAAGCAAGTATCCTGTTCAGGGTCGTGGATGAGCTGCTGTCCATTTCAGCTGACTTTGGGCATATCCTAACTTCCTGTGGAAATTTACTGGAAGCTTTGCACCCATTTCCTACTCTACCTCACTGCAAAGTGTATTCGCAATGTTATGAATTGAACCGCATCTTTCCGTGACATCAGGTGTATAAGCAGAAAATGAAGCACCTGTTGCGTGAGCACAACAACACCATGTCTGAGTTGGAAGCAGACCGTGTCACAACTGCTGAGGTGAGAGAGAAAGAACAAGCCCAGCTGGAGAGGGAGCTTCATAAAAGGACGGCAGCCATCAGGAATGACATACACCAGCTCGACATTGAAAATCTTGTCAGTGAGCTGGAGAAGGTGAGGACATCGATTAATTTTTTTTAACGCATCTAATTTCAACGCAATGGATGCAAATATGCATCTCATTGAGATATACTTTTTCTCTGCTATCCCAAAAGGAAAGGAAAACAAATTCCTTGTGTGTTTTAGGTACTTGGCCAATAAAGATGATTCTGATTCTGAAATTACTGGTTTGATTGGCCCATTTGTCAACAGGGACACAATGAAGAAGTGGCCAAAACAAAGAAGAACTGGGAGGATCAACTGGCAGGTAGACCTCTAATCCTCCAAGGGAATTTTTGTTTACCTGTACAGTGCCACTCGGTTTTCGCCAGGAATAGGGACCAGAGAAAGTCCACAAATAATTGCCGTAACTCTTTGTTGTTGCATATAGATGCCACAATTGACAACATGGCACTTAAAATGAAAATAATAAAACATGCAGATGGGTGTCCTTAGACACCATGTTAAGTAATTTTACACCATAAAAGCTATGCACAATTAAACACAAAATCAGTTGCAAGATCAGGACAAATTACAGTCAACCATATACCTGTACTGTCTTTTTTTTTATATAAGTGCAAAGAAGTCACCTTGTTTCAATTGCCGCTGTCTGTAATCCAAGATTAAAGATCTTAGTTTTATTTCTTTTTTTGTGTTACATTAATCTTTCGTTCGTACTTGGAAAATCAGGTTGTTCCTTCATGTCGAAAATCTCCTGTCTCCCCAAGTCAGTAGCATCTAAGCCCACAACTTACTTCTATGTGACATCATCTTTAACAAGTATGCTACTAAAGCTTTGGCATGTTATTTTGCAGAGAGTGACATCACTTTGACTGTTGACCCAAACCGAGAGTACATGTCGTTCATACTCTCCCATCAAGTCCAGTGATGTTCATTTACAAAGCATGACAGCACCATACTTTGAGGTCCAGGTCGCGGGCAGTTGGAGCCTGTCCCTGGTGACTCTGTCTAGAGACAACCGTTCTTAGTGACATTCAAATGATCAGTGAGTGAGAATTCGACCTACGGTACCTGCACTGAAGTCCGGTCAATGTACCATGACACAATTTGTGGCTCACAATCATGAACCGATGTTGTGTAAGTATTGTATTCGGTAGTTATATTGTTCAAAGAGGCTCATTAATTGTATGAGCTAGCAAACTAGCCTAAAGATCAAACTAGTAAACCGACGAGATATCACACACGTGTAAACAAATAATGCGCACAAATGGTAAAAATAATTCAAATAATCTTGAGATATTTACCCACAACAACACAAATTGGATGGCAAATTAGACAATGCGGGCTATAAATAACTTCATAGGGACAGAAGCAAAACCATACTTTCGATGTCACTTCTGACTATCTAGTGCCAACAACAATGTCCAAACAAGATGGAAAAATACGATCAATGCATTAAATTTAACCACGACATCAAGATTCCACTAGATGGTGCCAAAGGAATAATTTAATTCCTTTGGCCTGAACAAAAAAATGCATGTAACCAAGATGTTTGACAGAGGATTGGTTAAAAAAAAAAAAATATATATATATATATATGTATATATATATATATATAGAGAGAGAGAGAGAGAGAGAGAGAGAGAGAGAGAGAGAGAGAGAGAGAGAGAGAGAGAGAGAGAGAGAGAGAGAGAGAGAGAGAGAGAGAGAGAGAGAGAGAGAGAGAGAGAGAGAGAGAGAGAGAGAGAGAGAGAGAGAGAGAGAGAGAGAGAGAGAAAATTAGCCTCCTCCGGCAAAAAACAAACAAACTATATATATATATATTTGTGTGTGTGCACGAATTTGCCACTGCTGTAACATGAATCTACAAGCGTTAACTCTGTCATTTTGTGCACACATTTGAGTAGGAACAGAGGCCCACTACAAGGAAAAGCTGGAGCTGTTGCAACAGGAGCTGGTCAACATGAGGAAAATGGAAGTCCTCAAACAAGAGGATCAGTGGAACAGTCACATCAACGCTCTGACCAGAGATCACGATCAAATATTTGGTGACACACTCACTCTCCTCAATCAAACCATGGAACGAGATTTGTATCACAATGATTCAATGAAGGTAAGAATGCTACCTTCTGAAAAAAGACAAAAAATACTCATGCATACAAAATACGAAATGTTTGTGTGATGTGCTTCAGTTCAACGGCAAAAACAACAATACTAGCAAAACTGCCTTACTATCCTAATACCGGTCGGTATTAAGATTCTTGCTGAATTTTTGATTTCGATATATTTATTTAGATCTTGTGAAAGTGTGAAGCCTAATATAGTGGTCATTAACCGTTTAAGTAATTATTTGAATGTATTCGCCTTTAACGTTCAACATTTGTTCACAAATTATTTTTTTTTAAAAAGGAAATATTTCCTCATAAATAATTAACCACCTACCCTTTATTCTTCATGCTGTCCTATCCTAGAAACAAATAGAAGCCCTAAAGATGAAACAAAAAGAAAAGGAGAAGAACCTGACTCGCCTTCTAGCAGAAAACGAGCATCTCAGTAAGCTCCTCCTCGACGTGCAGCACAAAGCTGCTGAAATTGAGAGAAAGATGAAGAACCCGATCCGGGAAGAGGTTGCCTTTTTTTTAAATACTATGCTTATTGCGTGTGGATATTTCATATTGTGTGGGTTTTATATGTTACAACCAGCGGCTTGATGTTGAGCTTTCAACAGGACACCAAAGAAAAGAGAAAAGAAAAGGAGCTCCGTGATCAGAAACAAGAATTAGAGCAACTGAAGCAGAAATTCAGCGAGGTAAACATAATCATAAATAATGTATTGCATTTAGCATACTTCTGATAATCCACTCTCACATGAATGTGACTCTAGCTTCAACGGGAACGAGACGAGCTGCGCTTGACCCTCACTCAGAATATTGAGCGTCTTCAGAGGGAAGAGGATGAGAAGAATGCAAAAATGGAAGCGAAAGTGAGGGATATGACGGACAGCTTGGCAGCGACGGAGGCCAAGTTCTCCACTGTGCTCTTGGACTCTAATGTGGACCAAACTGCACTCAAAAGCAGCAGAGACGGTGCCGAGGTACCACATTTTCCCTTAAGGGCCTATGCACAGTGGTGTTAGAGTAACAAAGTGAATTTCCAAATGCAACCTAGGGAACAGGGATTTTATTCAAATTTGAATATACGTATATAAATCGCACCTGAGTAGAAGTTGTAGGAGACAGCCTTACTCTGTAAAAAGTCTCATTTATAATCCCCAAAATAGGTACTGTTACATTCATGGATTAAGTGTCAAGCAAATTCATCCATCCATTTTGAGCGGTCGCCATTTTGTGGTCGTCTCCTGTCAACTGAAATGGATGTCAAATGTCGTCGGGCTCGCATTGCGAACATCATGAGACCGAACACCAAAAACCGTTGAGCTCTGCGTTAGAGCAGATGGAGTTGAATCACTGAATATAACGGGCCACGCACTGCAGTGTGGCTATCCCTTCACAAAACGATCTATGTTACGTATGTGTCAATTTCTTTCCAATTTCCACTTTGTGTTGATCCAACAAATATTCACGTTTGTGGATGTGACGTGACAAATTGTGGAAAAAGGGGTATAAATACTTTGGCAAGCCACTGTAGATGGAGGGATAGATGGTGGAATTTAAATTTGACGGTGAATATTTCCAATATTTTAATGTTTTTTTTTTTCCTCTTAAAGGATATGATAGACTCCAGCAATCAATCCATGAAGGATTTACAATACAACATCTCTCGGGCTACCAAGGTTTGCTGATCTTTTGCCTGTTTGCTAAAAGTGATACATGTAACAAAATAAGTAATGCATGTTTTCTGTGTCTCCTGTATGTTGAAACATCGGTTCTTCTGGCAGGCCCGTCAGGATTTATTCCTGAGGGATGAGGCAAAGCAAAGAGCTCTTGGTATCTCTGTGGAGGAACCTTGTGTGACATATTCCACATTTAGGAATAAATATTGGGTGTATGATGAATTTTAGATCAAATGACTGAATCTGTGATAGGTGATCTCACTTAGTCTGGTTTTGCTTGACTTGATGAATCGAACTAAATTGAATATTACTGAACTATCAGGTGTACTCTTTGTGCACTCGGAAGAGAAAAGGCAGTAGGGGGCATGGAATTGTGCAAAATGTCTCTGTGATATAAAATAATAAGGATTCAGGGCAATGGTCTACAAATTGGTGTTTCTCAGCTTTTATTCAACCAGGTGCATATTTTACATTAATTTACATTATTACAAATCTCACAACACACTCCCAATCAAAAATGTGACAAAAATTATATTTGTAGTTATTCATACAATTGTACTTTCAGATAGAAGTGAACTGACTTACGAGTTTATTTATTTTTATTTTTTTTAGATGCAAGCAATCGTTGGGCTTGCAAGTTTTTTTACATTAATTTTATTTTTTGCTTTATATGCGAGGACAAACTTAAGATTCTATCGGTTATTGCTTGCAGTGACTAAACCTACTTCTCAATAATCAGCAAGTTCGGCAGATAGCATTAGTAAACAATTCTTTTAAAAAAAACGTTTCAATCTGTTAATTGCCACTCCCAGTTGAAGTTTCCTATCAAACCAAACATAAAGCAAAAATAATTACACAGGTATTTTTAAAACAATTAGTGCCTTAGTAATTTCCCGGCTAGCTTAATGTTAACACATAATGACAGACTCGATAGACTTTCTAATGGGTGGCATCTATATCGCGGTGTTATAACTATTTTTAACAACAAGCATCCGAACATAAAAGGTGGAGCAGCACATGTAGACAGATAATACAACACCACTCAATCATATATTCCATATCTCATCGAAGAACTAATATTAGTGGCCTGCTGAGGAGCTGTAGACCGTCTCCACGTGCAATCTGTCTGTTTATTCTGCCCCCAGGTTTTACACGGACCACTGAAAAAGTGGGACAATCAAATGATGCAGTATGACAAAACCTCTCTCATTGTATTTATTTGTATTTACTTTTTTTTCTAAGGTACAATATGATAGAGTGCTATTTTGTCATTAAAAAATGGGGCAGGAGGCTGTAATGGATAAATAGTGTTTCAATTCATTTCAATGGGGAAAAGAGTTGAGCTCATAGAATGAACTAAACTCATCTAAAGGCACCGCTGTACTGAAATAACAAACAGCATATTTTCATTTCCTTACAAAATGACACTATGGAGTGTGAACCTATTCAGTGAAATGCAAAGCTATTATTCTTTTGTGTGGTGAGCCACTGCTTAATTGTACCTTTTAAGATTAACCCCTGATTGATTCATTCATTGTCGAAGAAGTGTGTCTTTTTATTTTTTTCTTAATAAAGTACAAAGAACAATGATAATGATATGTTTGTCCGCTCACCAGCGTCCAGCTTTCTAAATCTCCGGAGACTTGTTGGCTTTTTGATGAAGCCTTCTGTCCCCTCTGTAGATGACATGTTTGAGTAAAATCATGTTTCCTGACTTTTCAACAGTCACGTCTTGCTTTAATCTCCATGGAAGTGCTACGTGTTGGCTGATGGCAGTCAAAAGTTCTTTGAAGATACATCTATTAATAACGTGTCATAAATACAGTGATGGTTCGGTAGACATCGCTGGGACTTAAAGTGAACCCGAGTATTCCAATCTCAACATCTAGTTGTCAGTAGAGCACAAGGCGGGGTGGATCCAATTGCTCATTCTATACACCTGCAGTGAAACGAGCGCTGGCGCATCGAGTGATTGCTGTTCCTTTTAGTATTAATAATACAGGAGAAAGTTATTGTCCCAGTGAAACACAGTATCATGCTATGACAGGAAGCAGAGTGAGGTGTCCTCTCAGGTTTCGGAGCCCTGCAGACGTTCGGATTCCGGGGAGCTGGCTGCTCTTACCTTTGCACATGGCTCAATTGTAAGATTGTTAACTGAGTCAAAGCGTCGACAACCTGCTTAGTCCTGCTGGCCCATGCCACTCAGGTCAATACTACACCCCCGACAAAGCCAAACTCCCACGGCGAGCCCCCCACTGAGAGACAACACAATGGGGCATTAGTCAGTCGGCGACCGAAGACAGATAGTCAGAAATTGCCGTTCTGATTCACTTCAACCAGATTTTCACTCCTTCGGTGACCTCACAACCTTTTCTGTTCAGAACTGGGGGAGGCCGTGAATTTGTTGTCCATCAAAATACGACGGCAGGAATATCGATGCCATAGATGAAAGTAAACACTGGTATCAAGTGGGAGGGTTGAAGGGGAGTGAAAGCTAAAGGATAGAGAGAATGGTGATAGCACCACACTGAAGATGATGCAACTCACTTGATACCTCAACAACTGAACGGGTCGAGGGTGAGTTCTTTCATTTCTATTTCATAATCGTTTTAACACACAATTCTGTTTGCTCTCACGTGAATGTGAGATCTGAATCAGGCAAACTGTTTGTTTCAATGAATTTTAGCGATAATTCAACATGATTTCCACATTATAATGTATGTATTGTATCCATTACGTACATAATATCACACTATACCAAAGTATTAGACAGAACCTGCAAAGGTTGAACAGAGACAACTGGACTCCAAAAGGCTTCTTCAATTCTGTATTTTCGATGTGCAGTGTGAAGCCTTCTGGATAAAAAGTAAAAGCACCTTCAACAAACAAGAAAAAGTTGAGTTGTCTCTATTCGCGTTTCCTATCACCTGAACGACTGAGAATCTACACAGGAAAATGTGAATTTCCGTATCATGATCGTCAGTGTTGACGTAATTCCTGCGTGGGTTTGAAATGTTTTTGAAAACCCTATTTAAGTGAATTTAGGAATTTGTTTCAAAATACATTATGCAGTATATTTGAAGAACAAGAATAACAGAACAAGAACGGCCGGGCTGCTGGTCAAACAACCAAATAAGATATTAATTCACTTAATCGTTGTTGTATTGTATATTTACGATTTATTATATATTCACTTATTATTAATGACTATTGATTATTATTTATTATAATTCTAACAATTTATTGAATTCATGATCTGCTGTAAACCACCACCTGGCAACAGTGAATTTTTTTTCCTCACTTAAAGAACTGACAATTATTTAACCATTTAAGAATAAACAGTATTTAAGAGTAGCTTTGCTCACATATAGTCAAGTTTCGCCATCCATACAGTAAATTTCAAAAAACTTTTCTTCAATGTCCAGAATACAATCTTCCAATTGGTGTCAGTGAGTCATAGCAGCAAGCAACATATTTTGCACGAGCTTGCCGAGAGAAGTTTACAGTCGATCATGTGATGCCAGCATATGGCACATTTCGTGACAAAATAAATCCTGGTTTTGATAACATAACATTACAACAATAAGTAGTATCGTCTGATTGCTGAAACGAGCTTTATTAGTCATGCTTTTTAAGTCTAAGGTGATGTTGAGACCAGTCATTAAGGTTTAATCTCCTTCTCTTTTACATCTCGGGTTAATCCTTCCAGTGAAAGTGAACAGACTTCCATTGTTTTCTAAAATCAATCGGAATTTATCCTGAGGAGCGTTTTTTTTTTCTTCACAGGAATGAATTAAAGACTGCAGACAAAAGGCCGGGCATGGCTACTCTTCAATTTACAAGCGTCCTAGTTTGTGCTATTTTACTCGGACAAGGATCCTCTGAGAAAACGGGTTAGTGCAATGTCAATATAACTGAAATGTGTGTTTTATTCCCACATTTATCTAATTAACACGCCTTTCTCTTGCTGTCCTGAATGGCAATCATTCAGCAAGCGGTAGAGAACAGCGAAGAGATGTCATTCTTAAGGAGCTTCTATCCAAACTGAATAAAGAAGGTACTCGGAACCCGCAAAAGGGCTCTCGGGAAACAAACAAGGATGTCGTTATGCTCCCTTGGGTTAATAGCGTTCTGGGGGGCCTTCAAACGTTGAGTGGATTATTTCCTGGTACGAACCTGGCTTCACTAAACCAGCCGATTGATCGTCGTCGTCTCTCGGGCTTCCTCTACAACATCTCTCAATACCTCCAAGAAATGAGTTCGGGGCTGGAGGAGGCACCCTTTGATTTGGATGACGAACATCTGTGGGAGAAAGTGCTCTATTTTTTTCTCCAATCCGAAGGCAGCGCTGCACAGAGCCAGTGGAACGGCCGAGTGCCGCCTCGACCCAGCGTCCAAGTGAAAGACTGGTTTCTGTCCCTGAGAGGTAGCCCCCACTGGGACTGGCTTCTCGGGCTCCTGCAGAGCCTCACGACCCTCCTGCAGCGTCAGCCTCACAAGCCCATTCTGACTTTGTTATCGCAGAACTGGAGGACGGTGAGCGCTGTGCTGGAGGCCGCTTTCCAGGCGCTGATAAGCGGGACTTTCGGACAAGCCAGCGCTGGCCTGCAGGGTTTCATTTGCGCACTGAAAGGTCACACCGACTGCCCTTTCGGCGTCGGCTGGCTTCAGTACGTGCTCCGCTTCTTGCAAACACACAGATGGACTCCCGTGGTCAGTTTGCACCCGGCGGGGGCTGATGCTGAACACAACGGGAGAGGCTCGGGTGGACGTATTAAGCCCTTCAGCTTGCCCCCTGAAGTCCTGAAGCAGGATGCGTCACTAAAAAATCATTTTCAGGATGATGTAAGCGCAACGCAGGATGATCCAGATTCTATGCGAAATGTATTCCTGCAAGCGCTGACCCGCTCAAGTGGAAGCAATTTGGCCCAGGAAAATCTAGCACTTGTGCAAAGTTTGGATAGGCTCAGGATGGGGCTTGTGCGCAGAGTGGGCAGTTCTGTTTATGGTAACCTGAGGAAGAAAGTGTCGCAGCTTACCATGGCAATGCTCGATGATGTCAACAATGTGGCGGACGGACCCCGGTCCAGTAGAAGGGGACAATGCTCAGTTGGTGAGTGTGTAGGGCGGTTCACATTAGAGTTAAATGGACGTGGTTGAGGATGTTAACACACTATTATATTTTTTTTCATTGAGAAATACAATGCTCAACAAAAACGAGCGCACCCCATATAAATCGATTAGAAATCCTTCACTTTCCTGGCACACTACTCTACAAAAACACTCGCAAAATTGCTTTACTGCAAATAAACATTTGGCAATGTCATTGGAAACAAGTCTAGAATTTAGCTGAAAAAAGTCAACCACTAGTGAGTCTGTTTGTTATCACAAATGTTCTTGTATTCACTGAGGAAATTGATAGAGATGATTATTTTTTATGGTCTCATTTATGTTGAGCACCGTGTGCAGTCCCATAATAACATCCAAATGAATTGCTGTTGATGCCTAGTCTCCTTCAGTCTCACGGTTATACCATGTTTTGTCAATTTTATGTAACGGTTGCGTTCTCAACTCAGTTTTATTTTCAGAGCACTTTAAAAGCAACCACAGCTACAATGCAAAATAAAACTCGAACATAAAACGTGAACGCTTGAACATAACAATTTAGAAACATTAAAACAAATAAATCACTTAAAGGCTAAAGTCTCATGCCGATTTGAATGCCAAGGTATAACAATTCGTTTTAAGGCCATTAAAAAAAAGGACAGTGAAGGGGGTTGTCTAATGTGCCTCGGGAGGTCTTTTCAAAGTTTGGGACCAGCCACACTAAAACCCCTTTGCCCTTCCATACAGACTTTGGTACCTTGTACAATTAAAAAGATCTTTAACTTACTTTTTAATTATGTTCCTACTTTCTGTTTATATAAAGAACAATATTTTAGAGTGATATATAACATTTTTTGTTTGGGTTTTTCTTGGGGTGAGGGCTGGAACAAATGAATGGCATTCCCATTTACTTCAATGATGAAAGTTGATCTGAGATATGAATGTTTTGTGTTACAAAAGTTGCCACAAGAGAAATGAGCATTTCTAGGGACCAAAGAAGAATGGATTATTACTCTTTAGTTACCTTTAATATTGCTTGAATATTTTTAAAAGCTACACTTATTCGACAACAAATGCGGATGTCTCTCACTGCTTTAGGTCAACCTGCTCATTTGAGTATCTTTTGTGGATTAAGATTATAGCTTTGCCCTTTTATTGTTATCGGTAATATTATATCAAGGGATTTGCGGGATTTGCCGGCGGAACTGTTATGTCGCATCTGATATGGTCGTTTGTGTGCGCGCGTGTGTTGGAGGTGTCAAGTTGCTTTTTCCTACTCGCATTCATGATATTTGTTTTCATGTCTCTCCTAAGGCGACCTGAGGAAGTTAATCTTATGGTAAGATCTTTGAAACAGTATACTGTACTTCCCATTGCCGGCGAATTGTCTGTAAATCCAAGTGAGATAACGTGATGCGTCTCTTGTGTTTGCGCAAATGTAGGGGAATAAGACATAATGTGACCTGGAACACGCAAGCTTTGGGCGTGAGCACCCAGGGTATCCCAAGCTCACTGTCATTCCTGTCCTGCCCCCCCAGCGATGAAAATAGCTTCGGACAAACACCTCCCCACTCACCTGTGAAATCCTCACCTTCCCATCATATCCATCCAAAAGGCCTTCATGATCAGCGCAATCAGCATCAACCAAGAAGTGAGAGTGACCTCCAAAAAGAGATGGAGGATTCAACCACTGCAGAAATTCTGGAGGCGGCGTGCAATGAATCCATTCCAGGACTGAGTGGTGTCTCCAACTTCACAGTGTTCCTCTACTGTAAACTTTTGGAATGGCAAAACGGGTCAGTGAGTCCCGCTGATGGTGAAATGGGTCTGGACCTGCACACCACATGCTCTGATGCTGCTTGGTACCTGGCTGCGGCTGAGGAGGATTTCCTGTGGGTTCATTTGTGCAGTGAGTTCTTTGCATATGAATTCAACAACACGGTCTGTGCCAATTCCACTTTCTGGCTCCACAAAGCACCTCAGGTGAGGCCAACTTGATTTGATGTTCCAAATCAAAACATACACCCACTGGCCACACGTACTGTATAAATGGCACTATGAGTGGTTATTATTTTGTCTGTCACATAGTTTGAGTCGAGTGTGCCGTGAGAAATTATCGTTGTCCACCTGTCTACAAAGTTTCTATTCCAGCGACATATAGTGACAGGCAGAGCAATTAAATGCTCTCATATTCAATGGCAGAAGGAACGTCATGAACCCTAAGCCATGTAAAAAAAAAAAGCCTGGGCATCCTTTATCAATGGTTGAGTCAATGTCATGTGGATTTTGGATGCCATGTGTTGAAAGCATTGTCTGCACTATGGCTATATTTACAGTGTAGGCATGTGGTAGCTTCAGTCAGTTTTCGCTCTTTCGTGAGTGAATTTGGGGGGATTTTCGGCCTAAGAGTTTGTTGTCTGGTATTTTGGTGCACTTCCAGTTCACTTCTGTTCAGTTAGATGGCAAATGACTTACTCCAAGATTTCCGCTTTCGCTGCAGAGCTCGGTTCCCATCCCCCGCCATTTGCAGAGGAACACCGTTGAGCATTCTCTCTGCTAAAATCGCACTTTCAACACAGTGGGTCTGCCATTTTTTGTCATGTGTCTCTGTGGGGCATTTGTGTACAAAGTACACACACGCAGAGTACGTGGGTGTAGCGATGCTCAATTTGTAAACGCATTGGGGAGCCTCTTTGCTTTATGTTAACCTGTAGTATTTATTCCTTAATCACAGGCTACCAGGACACACAACTATAATGCGTTTAACCAGACAAGTATAAAGCAGCTGTGCGTGCACCTATCAAGCGGTGCAACAGGAAGTCCAGCGCCTGAGGAAGGCTGTCTACCTCGGTCAGGCAGCAGGTTTGTGAGTGCCAAGGCTTTCCGGCGTTGCTTCCTACCCGACAGTTCAGCCCTTATCTCATCGTTGTGTGGGAGAGAACACCCAGATTCCCACCGCTCCATCCCAGAGGGCAGCTGGGCCGCGATGTACTGCTTTCGACAACACAACCTCTCCCGTGTCGATGCCACGGAGGAAGCTTGTGAGTACAACGAGTGGGCTGTGACGACATTCCTCAATGTGACCATGCTGGAAGCGTGTTGGCAGACACGCGGACTCATAGAGCACATGTGCTTGAATGCATCGCTCTACCAACAGCTGCTGAAATCAATGCCCAGCTTGTATGACATTTGTGCTGATCTGCAAGCAGAGGTAGAGGGCAGAAAATGCTTACTCCAGAGGTTTTTTGACATGCTCCCAGCCCAGTATGCCTTTGGCACATCGCAGCTGTGCGTGAACCCGGCCGCTCTGATGTTGGATGTCTTACACAAGCTCAGTGTGTGTCAAGTTGAAGGAGGGGAGAACCAGTGGTTTTTTGTGACGCTCGGATATGTGTTGAGAGTACTGGACTTCGTGGTCGGCCTCTCTTCGGGTCTGGATGAAGGGGAGGTAGAGGCCAGGCAAGGTTTGGGTCAAGCCATCCTCCTCTCCAGTCTCCTTGACAACGCATCCTGGAGTGCGATGCAGCCGGAGGCTTCTGCCAGTGTACTTCACACTGTGGGAGTCTTCCTGCTTCGGGAGCAGAACATGAGCCTCAAAGAGGACCTGCTGAGCTGTTTCAGTGTAAGACGAAGCACACGCATACACACACAATCTCTGCAAGGAGGGTGAATTTTTGCTTTTGCTCACCAGCCTGTCTTGTGGGACCTCATTGAGCACGACAACAACTCATCAGCTCTCAGGGTTCTGTTGCAGGTACGGTGAGGCTTCCGTGTCTACAGTACATTTGATTAGACGGTGGTTCCCAAGCACCTTAGCATGCACTGTAATATTAGGAGTGCCACGGGATTTTAAACATTTTCAATTAATTGGTCCAAAATTATTTATTTTCTCCAACTAATTTATCTGACTTCATTTATCAATGCCAGTGACATTTATTGTCAGGCAGAACAATTAATTGCTCTTCCACCAGATGGCAGAAGGTACAGTTAATCTATATCTGCATCTATTGCCATTATGCAACATAACAACTCATGGCTTCCTGTGAGTACATCAGCTTTGTGTTCAACTAAACAGAGCCAAGTTTCACACTGAGTAAGTACATTTGTTTTTTGTACATGTATATTGAGACCCCCCCACCCCCAATTCAAGATCCGAGTGGTGTTCTGTTATTGGACTTACATGAATTTCAAAAGACTATTTCAGATATGAGTGTTTTGGGTTACAAGTGTTGTCACGGAAAGAATGAATCTCAAGTCACTGCTGTACAGTAAAAATCTGGAGTAATTGACAACCGTTTTGAGAAGGTTTGTAATTGTGTTTAGATGCCACAAGATGACAGCAAAGTGCACAGTTTTACATTTTCATTCATTGCTCTCCAGGAATACCTCCAAATGCCTGCAAATAGCATTCACGCTCTTGTGATGGCCGCTGAGAAAGATGCCGTCAAGAGGTTCCTCTCTTATATGCATCAAAGCTGGGATCACCTTCAAGTTGAAACAAGCCGGGTTTGTTCGAACGACACCACAAAATCTATCTCTTTTTGTCCTGAAATGGGAGTTGTGAAAGTTCCCAAAAAATTTTTTGGGGGGGAGGGGGGTGTTGTCATGTGATATGAGCAATCAACTGTGAATGTATAACAGATGATCTGTTTGAACCAACATCTGTTTTTGTCCCATCAATCCTTTTTCCCCGATCTCAGGCTTCCCAAAAAGAGCTGCAGGCCATGGAAACAATGACTGCTGCTTTTATCCATAAATTCCCAAGAGTGACTCCAGAACTCTTTGTGGACCTGTCCCAGTTCCTCCCGTTCATGTCTGTCTCTGACATTATGAGCTTCCCAGCCTACGTCATTGTGAATGACAGCGTGTGAGTTGCTGACGAGTAAAGAATTAAATGCAGGTGATAGCGTCCTGACACTAGACTTTTGGCTTTGGTTGAAGGTTGGCTGCCATCCGCGACCACAACTCAGAGATGAAGTCATCGCAGAAAAAGGCATTTGTCAAAAGACTTCTACAGTCAAGTGTGGTGGGTGATGTCCCCACCTGGCCACCGTACTTCCTTAGCTCCATCCTACCGCTACTGCCTTACCTTCCCGTCAGTCGTTTTCAGCAGCTGACATCACGACAGGTTGTAGTGATATTTCTGGGTTTTTATAATCATGAAAAACAGTGAACCTCAGCTCGTCTCAGCTGAATAGAAATGATCCCTGAAAAAATCCGCGAGTATTTAAAGCACAAATAAAAAGGTGTTTAATTGCCTATAGCTCAGTTTTAGCATTTTTTTCTCTCAGGCCCACGGCACACTGAGCAACGCAGGCAAACACAATGAAGTGGGCCATCGCACAAAATTACAGTAGGTGACTGGAATGGATAAACATCCACCCTGTAGAGTACATTTTTTTTAGCAAACCACAAAAGCATGAGGCAATTGTCAGGGAAGAAGCCGATGACCACAAAGAAGAGGAAACGGCCGATAATTACACATCAATGAATATTTAGGGAGGTTGTTGGCAATAATAAAGCACTCATGCCTTTCTGTAACAGAGACTCTCCATGCTTTGCTTTCTTGCCACAGGTACATTCAATTCGAAATATAGTACAGTATTCATGTTTGAAACAATATCACCATCGATTCAAAATTTTAATCACTGAAAAATCGAGTGGCAACGGTCAACCACTGATGAAAAGTAGTGACTAAAAGCGGCCCATTGTGTGACAGTAGCGACTGTTTCAAACTACAGCAGACAAAACTACAGCCAGTTTATAAGAATTGCCTTCCCTCAGTTCAACATAGTTATTTGGCAGCAAGATATCACCCACGCAACAATTTTAGTTGAGAAATGGCTTTGATCTGAAAACAAAAAGAGGTGAGTTTTTGTTACGAGTAATGGGGAGCATATTCCACAAACAGGCAACTTTGCGATTGCTGAATCATGAGCATGCAGGCATTGACTTCAGTCATTTCATGCTAAATAATATTCTTACGGATGTTATCTCATTTAGCTTACCCCTCTGTTGGAGTTGCTGGGCAATAGCAGTCTGGATGTTGTGAGAGGACGGCATGTTATACGAACCATTTTCACCAAGAACAACAATGTCACTGGTGATAACATATCAAGGTGGGACAGTTCAGCCTTTGAGCCGTTCTGGTTTTATTTCACGCATGTTGATAAATAAAACAATTTAGATCATTGTACATTTGGGGAGACAATGGTTTGTATAAAAGCTTGTATCCTCAAAAGTAAAACATTTTTGGCCACTAATGTTTTTTCCAACATACATGCACTGTAAACCACTTTGCCTGCATTTCTGAGTGACTGCAAATTTTGTCTATATATGATGATAATTCTTGTTTACTGTTTTCAATTATTATGGAAAGCCTTTTAAATAAATATTTAATAATAAATATTTGATTGCCAGCTTAAACATCCATGTACTAGCGCAGTCTTTGTCCTCAATAGTAAGGCAATTCAGCACATAATAAGCAGAATGATTGTGTCTTACAAGTAATGTTTTTCTTCCACTACCTGTGACACTTTTGACCAGGTAGTACCCGATTACTAATAAATGGCTATGCTGCACTATGCCACTACTAGCCCTATTAGGCATGTGTCATGTACTAGTATTTTTGCCTCACTAGTAACAAGTTATTGTCAAAGTAGTGTGCGAAAGCTGTCTTATTAGTGTGCAAAACTGTCATACGGTAGTGGAAGGCATTACTGGAAAAAAAAATCGGACTAGTAAGACAGATGTCCTACTAGCTTTATGGAAAGCAATTTGAATATTTATTCCATATCTTTGATATCATGCTAAGATCCATGTATGAGTAGCTATGCAATCTTTGTCTTTGCTAGTTGGACAAAGGTCATATTAGTACATGGACGGTCAGGTGTATATCGATGATATAGAAGAAATACCTTTTTCTGAATGATATTCTACAAAAAAATATATATGTTTGCTTTGTGAGGATAGTAAAGGGCTACAATGTTGTTTTGCAGGCTCGGTGTCCTTTCTTGTTACTTAGATCCACATGACCTGCAGTCATTTCTTTCGGACTCAGCTGTGTGGTCCACTCTTCATAGGCAGCTGGTCAAGTGTGTGTCCAAGGGCTTCATTAGTGCTAGTGGCAGGGTGAGACACACTTGTTCACATCACAAAACCTTCCAAGAACTCTAATGACTTTCTTTCATATTTTTGTCTTTTGGTTCGTGCAGCTTTCATACTGGTTGGTCCCAGCTATGCGAACCTTGAATGCCAGCAGCATGGCTCCGGCAGAGCTGACTGGCCTCAGCGCTCTCCTCCCACAGCTAGGAGCGTCCTTCTTACTCTCGCTTTCTTCACAGCAGCTGCTGGAGCTCCTCTCACAACCAGGAATAGACAGATATTCTCCAGCACAGGTCAGCAGGAGGGTTGTTCATTCCCCACATGGTTGAAACCCCGCTGTCACGTTGTCACAATTCATAGCAGTGTATAAAAAAAATAACCGGATTGTATGAAAGTAAAATGAATACTCCTAGATTACTGTCTGTAAAATATGTAAGCTTAGCTTTGAACCCTATATTCTACGAGGACTATTTTTGTACTGAGTCAGAGATAATCAGACCTAGTCCTCCTTTCGCACCATTTCACGAGAGCGCCCCTACAACCTACTGTAGTGGAAATGCAATTACACTTTATTTTAGTTCCCCAACCCCCTCCAAAAAATGTATCCCATGTATCCTTTTTTGATACAGTCCTTGTATTGGAACTTGCTATATTATTTAGTTAGAACAAATATTGTGGCTTCCCTCTGTTAAAGTAGCTTGATATGAAAGACTCTCAACCGCCCCTGCAACATAGCGTAATAACGAATAAAAAGATGTGAGCAATTAACAACAAGAGTTGTTGCGCTAATGAATCAGGAGAAGTGCTGAGTTTAATAATGCGATGGATAAATGGAAACCAATGAACCCGCTCTGGTTCTCATTGGTTTGTTTCTTTCCTATTTGATTCCTTTTCCCCTCCAGGCTTTTCAAATGTTGTCCAAGATTTCAAAAGACACCGATGTAAGTTAAAATTTGGAAGAATATGCTCACCGAATATGGGTCAACCTCACTCTAACCTCAATGTGTGTTTCTTCCTGGCAGCTCACAGCGGAAAAACTGTGCCGACTGAAGCCATTACACTCTGGTCTATCTCCCACTGTGCTCAGAAGACTCCACTGGTCTGAGATCAGTGAAACTGCCAACTGTCAATGTTGGAGAAGCATGCTGACAGAGCTGAAGCCCGGCCACAAAGCAATGCTGTACGATGCAATGCAAGAGGTGATGGAGTTACTTACTATAACTTATCATTCATTTAACATTAAATGCAATTGTCCGTATTTCCTTGATCATTTTTGTTACTCTTCTTTTGTAATCACATTTGAAGCAGGAGACACTTTGGGAGAGGGAGATACCAAAGTGCATACATAACAATGGCCTTCAATCATGTTTTCTGTCATTAGGCATTGCAAAGAGACACACCCAACATCACTCAGCATGTAAACTGTCTCCTGTCATTAATCCCTCTGAGGAAGCTGACAGAGGCTCTGAAGAGAGAAGGAGTCCCGAGGGACATAAGCGTGTACAAACACATCAGCTGGTCACCACAGCAGGTGCGTATCTCACTTCACCAACACTTTTTCCCCATTAGCGTGACAACAATAAGTTGTCAGGATCTCTCACAAAGAAAAAAAAAAGAAAAGCGCCAGTCATTAATCATCATTGCTTCCCTCCCATTAATCTGTAAAGTCATTGGATATGCTTCAGATGAGCCTTTCAGAATATTAATGCATCGTACAGGCCAACCTCCATCAGGCTAATTAGTTTGGCTCTGACATAGTGATGTGGAGGAATGCCGTTTAAATTAATAATAGGTACATTAAGGGGCTTTTGTCACAGAGAGGGGTTTATTAAGTTGCCTCCAACGTGTAAGAAGTCTGAACAGCTGCAAGAGAGTCTTTAAATCAAAGGTGGTGGCAATTTGAACCTACTGGTCCTATGCGACTACACATATGGTTTAATATTTGTCTAACACAGCGATCTGATATTATGTTGTGGATGTTGTGTCCAATGTTTATATCTTATTAAAGAACATTGCAAAGTTAGTTAATGGTGATGACGTTATTTTGGGCCTGACAAAGCAGTGGCTGTTTTGACTATGTGCAGTATGTGCGGCCGCACAGCACCGTATATCTGACGGCCAGATCCCCACTTAACCGGTTATGCCAGTTTATACTGGTACAAATAATTTAATCAACAAATACATTTTAATTGTCCAAGTTAATGAAACAACAGCTAAATTAATGCAACAAATCTTACACACTCTTGATAATGTCAATGCTGTGTGGGACAGATCAAAGAACAGGCCATACTTTGTGCACCACTGGTCCATATACAATCCATTCTTGTAACTAGAGTTCTTTCAGGTTTTGTGACCATTTTTTTATTTTATTTTGTCTGTACAGGCTCAGCTTTTGTTTAAGTGGATACACAACTCGAAAAACATCACCAGCAACATGGTGAGGTAAGTCAAATATGTTACAACAGGAAAGTTGGATAATATACGAGTGTGATGTAATGTAGAGACCAGAAGTCACTCACCTTTTTGAATCTGAGAGCTGCTTCATTCACACCAATTTGGCTGAAAAGGTCTACCAGTCTGATACGCACCTTGTAAATAACACATTTGCCCAAATTACCTTTATGTTATTATTAATAATGAATGGTATTTGCCAACATGAGAACACCAATCATGGTTAGGATATCTCACAAAAATTACTAACCGTGATTCACCACGGTAGGTATGAGATAACTCTCAATGTGCAACAATTTATTTCTTTAAATCAGTGAAGATAGTAACTGGTTTTCAGGCATCTATACATCCAGCCTGCCGAATTTGTTTTACATAATGACTTGTGTGTTTGTAGAGACATGGGCCAGGTTGCAGTTGGAATGACATGTGACTTTTTGAGATTTTGGAGCAATGACACTGGTTTTGCAGAGCTGCTTGAGTATCTCACTTTGTTGCCAGGAAAATTGAGACCTGCTCTGGTGAGAAGTTAATGCTCCAAAAAGTGCTGTCTCAAACTATTTTCCAGTTTCATTACTTTCAGATTTGCATGCAAGTGTCTCCAGAAATATCTTTAGTTCTAACCTTCATTTTTTTTTTTTTTTAACATGACAAGCGAAACTGTATCGTAGAGGGAGTGAGAAATTATCCTCAACTTGATGTCAGCACTTTAAGCCCTTGGTTTTCTGCAACCTTACCGCAAGTATCTCCTTTTTTTGTCATGTAAATGGTTTCTTCATAAAAAAATCATTTACAATTCTGACAAAAAGTCATACTTCTTCTCTGTTCTCTCTCAGAGCGACAATGATAGATGACCTTTCCAACACATCCCTCAGGGCTGTTCTGGACCACGTTCAGGCACACTTCACTGATTTCCTCCAACTACCACATTACAAGCAGACCAATATCGCTGAGAAGGCTGTAAGTGAACGGTTCTTAGTAATGGTCATTTATAGTAATAGTCATTTAAACATTATTATCTTTGTAAAGTCAAGAGTTTTTGATTCCTTTCTTGTATAATAACTAGTTAGACTGTGCTGATCCATCGTGTCCATTGTTGGGGGCAAGGCCCCTTATATGCTGTGTGGATCTAATTAGAGCCAATAGAGGGACCGCATGAAATGTTGTGAAAGCGCATAGTGGTGATAAATAGTCAGAGAACACATTTAAAACTTCTATATAATAGTAGCGCTAACAATACCACGCTTGCATTAGTACTGTAAACAAGCTGACGTTAATCATGGTGGCTACACTGGTAGACTGTAGACGCCGCATGCCAGGTCAGTCTGTATTTAATGAGCGTACCCGCTTACATTGTCTGTTGCCACACCAGCCAAGAGCAGTGAAAAAGCTCTACGCACAAATTGCACAAATTGCTGCATCCTTTTCTGCATTGTGGTGTCTCTCTGTAAAATGTGAATGCTCTACATTTAAAGTGAAGGGGAGGACTTGATTTGATTGACAGCAAAGGGAATCTGCTGTTTACCCCCACAGCGGTGCTAATCACTTTTTTTTTTAACACACTGGCTCATGTGCATCTGTGAAATTCCCAACATATGTTCCATGCATATGGACGCCAATTTGTGCCCTTAATGTTATTGTTAAGTGGATATGTGGAGGTACTGTACAAGCAATTAATGTACAAGTAATTAAAAATCAAAAAGTGGGAACAAACCGACCTCTCAAGCAAATAAAAACAAATAAAATACTGTAAAGAGATTTTTTTTTTTGGATCCGCATGAAAAATATGTGAAACCATTTCTGATGGCCATTTGCTCTTGAGTAGTATATTTCTTGTATCAGCATATGCTGCTTTGCAGGGTTCCTCTTCCCTTAATGTGGGTGAGATTGATGGCCCCACTCTGGACTTTCTGGGTCCTCTTCTGCCTTTCCTGGATAGAGACAGTTTGTCTCTGGTAGACAAAGGTGCTCTGGCTTTGCGACTGGAGGACATGAGGAGTTTCTGTCTTCCCAAAGAAGCTCTGAGAGACATCAGTGCCCTCCTCACACAGAAAGACTTCATGGGGTAAATGAAGTGTTAACAGGTTTAGATAATCATGTCAAGAGATCATTTTAAAATAAATGCAAACATTCCGAGAGAACAATGTGAACCGTTCCTTTCTGACTGGAATCGATGTAAACATTCATATATGCGATATTTGCTCATATAGGATTGTCATGTAATCACAATTGCATTATTCTTACGGTTACTTTCACAAATCATTTTTTCTTAAATGGCCAGCCAATTGCTGATTTTGGATTAACGTTTCCAAAGGATATTTTGTGCTAATGTACTGCAAAGAATTAAAAATATTAATGTTTATCATCTAGATTAAATCCATGATATCATTTTTTTGAAGAACGATAATCACACAGGTGAACACTTTTACTTTCATTGATAAGAACGTTAACCATCATTTAATATCAAAAGTATTTTACATACAGTAAACCCACCTCTTGCTGTTGTCGGTTACGCATGTTCGGTGTCACCGTGGAAAACGTTCAACCTGTTTGCTTTTCATTAGCCTTCTCCTCTTCTCCACTCCACTGGGATACCTACACTTTATAAGTAATTGCACTTCAATATCTGGATTTTGTTTTACAAAGGAAAATACACGACATCATTGCAAACCTCTTTTCATGTTTTTTTTTCCTTTTTTTTGTTCTTTTCATTGTGATTTTGGTACCCTTCAAAAATATGACTGCTCATTTTCTAGGGAACCATCCAAGTGGCAAACTGGAGACATTGAACATTTGGGAAGGCTGGTGTTCACCCTGTCAACAAAAGAGATGAACTCCATCCCAGTGGTGAGCACCCATCAAAAAAAAGACCAAGTATACAGCAATTATACATTTCATTTTGCAACATGGCTGTCCAAAATGAGTGTTATTAAACATTATCCCCCTGTTTAGAAAGTCTTGAATAAAGACACAGTGGAACAGGTTCTCTTGAGTCAAAAGCGCTGGGAGGAGAGCGCGGTGGGTGTCATCTGTTTGAAGTGGCGCATGGACCAACGTCGTCAGCGAGAGAAGACCCAAAGTCTCATAAGAGGGATAGTAAAAGTCCAAGGGAGCGGTGCAAAAAGTTCAGTATTCTCTACACTTAATGTCGTGTGGCTGTGATTGTGATTGTGTACAACTGCTATCAGCATACAAGAACAAATTACTTAAATTTTATGGTTGTAGTTTGCAATGCGCTCGTGAAAGCCACTAGATGATTTCAACTTCAAAATAAAATTAAAACAAGTAATGTACATGGATATCAATGTCTTATTTAGCTTTTATTTAAAAGTTAGCATTCGAAAGCAGTCATTATGGGGGCTGACTTGACTTTGAAATGAAGCTGGCCTGACCTCTTCTTAACGCGCAAAGGGCAGTGACGGACTTGAATTGGAGGGCAATATTACATTTTCAGTCCCCATGTGCAACTGCGCAGCACTGATGGGCACCCTGGTTATACTAGTCTATCTCCTTCAAAGTCACCTGGAATAGGTTGCAGCTCACGCATAAACCTAATTAGGACGAACTATAAAAATGGCCCAACACTAAATTTGGAAAACCTCATTAACCCTTTCATGCACCCTGTAAGCTGGTAACAGGATAAACTGTCCACTGTAGTAACCGCTGTCCCTGTAAGGGTTAAAGACTGATACAAAAAAAAAATCATAATAATAATCAAGTGCAAGTCAAACGATTTTATTTCAGTGATTTTAATTAGTGTCAATGTGTGTCTTCTCCTTTCAGTCCCTAGCTGCGAAGACATCAGAGGTACGTTCCCTTCCGCATGGACATCGTCTCAATTGAGCCGCATGTCACAAGTCGACCTCAAAGAGTGTGTAGAAGTCTTCAGCCGGGATATGTCATTAAGCTCGGAGCAGCGCCGGGCGCTCTGGGTCAAACTTAGGCAGGTCAGTAGTGATGAGCAGAGGCAAAACAGGAGTATAAGTTCTGTTTTTGTTCATGCGATTTGAATTAGAATCTGTGGTAGAGTATTTTTAGCTGGGTTAATAAAACTCAACTGATCCATCTTCTTGTCCCCAAAAAAGTGACACAATGTTTGACTTTAGCCAGCTTTATTTATATAGAACATTTCATATACAAGGCAACTCAGTGTGCTTCACACAAACAAAGACAGTATTTACAAACAGTTACTGACATTCAGAATCAAAACGGAGAAAATAAAAGTAGCTTACCAAAATTACCTAAATGTACATCGACACCATTTAAATACATAAACAGAAAACTTTTAAAACATTTAAAAGCAAATAAATGACACACACACACACACTCACACACGCACACGCACACACACACACACACTTACACACTAAAAAAAGAGAAAATCTGATTTAAATTAGTTTAGAGGACCTTAATCAAAGGTATGGGAAACAAAGCAATTTTTTAAAACCTGGATTTAAAAGCAATTCTCATTCAGGGATGACTTTGCTTCTGTTGTCAATGTATTCCATTTGTGTGCAGCATAACAGCTAAAAACAGCTTCACTGTGTTGACTTTGAACTCTGGGCTCCACTCAATGACGCCAAGTCTGCGAGTCCCAGAAACCTGGAACATTTATATTCAATCCTCTGGAAGGCCTTAGCCTGGATTCAAATTCGAAACTTGCACACTGTGATGCAAACATGCTAACCAGTGTTCTACCGTGTTGCCCGCATTTTTGCCATGTTGAGATTAAATTATACATACATGATTCTTATATTGCATATTTGTCTATATAACACAGGATGTGGCGGTGGTCATTTTTCAAAAAGGACTAATGTTAATGCAGATTCACAATTCAAAGAGCACTTACAAACAAAATCTATACAACACCAGGAATAAACCACGGTATAGTGGGAGTTTACTCTTGATACCTTTCTGACACTGGCTGTCAAAACTTGCTCTTGGATTGGATCTCAGTGCATTTTGCAGGTGTACCAAAAGAGTGTTGAAGGTGGCAGTTTACTTAGCCTCGATCAATGACAGCAAAAAATGGTACATAGCATGGCCCCAACCTGTGTGAGGTGTAATTATCAGCTTCTGTCTCTGATTGAACTATTTTGCTGTTTTCTGTGAACTGCAGGCATTCAGCCCAGTGAGTGAGCTGAGAACAGAGGAGATTTTGGTTCTCGGTTCCCTGGTGACTGAGATGACGGTTAGAGAACTGCATGACATCTCTTTGAGTGACATGGCTGTTTTGGCCCATTTGGGGACAGTGTCATCCTGGCGCCCGAAGAAGGTGAATTGAATTTGAACTTGAAGTTGACCAACACTGACTTATAAACTAGCGAATGTGCTGACAACATTTGTGTTTTCAGATGAGAGTGGTAATTTTGGGCGTGTTGCGCGAGCGCAACCTGAAAATCGAAGAGTTATCTGCTGTCGATTTGGCAACATTTGGCCATCTGATCTGTGGACTGTATCCCTCAGAGATTAAAAGAATTAATGCTTACAACCTCAGGTGAGTTAATTAATGAGTCTCTGCTTTTCAAGTTATTGTCGATCAATTCTTACAAAGTAAAAAGCCACTCAGTACAGTTCAGACCTGTGCCAAGGTGGTAAAACATTGTGGTCTGCTTAGCGATGCAAATTACAAAGTATTTTTATTCAAAGCTGTGAATGTGTGTCAAAGTGAAAAGTATTCATTAACTCATTTCCTGCCAGTCATTTTCGAAGCAGCCATTTTACAGCATTTGGAGTGATCTTTCAAAGCCCACTGAATTTTGTGTTTTCTGAAAAAGTAGATCTTCTTTCACCATCAGTCCTTTTCCGTACTTGAAAAGTCAGCAAATAAACGTGGGTTGATTAAACCACAAACGTTGATTTATGACCAAAAAAGAGAAAACAAGCTTTTTGTCAAAAATAACATGTCAAGCACAACCGTGACATTGATGAACACCTTTTTTTCACTTTTTTTTAAACTTTGAATTATAAAATATAAAAAACAAGGGTTTTTGTCGGCAAAATAGTAATTCATTTAGAGATACCCAACTATGAAACATCAGTGGCTTTTTTGCATGGTCATTAACTCCATGCCATCTTTTCTCACAAAAGCGAGTTTATACCTTACATAATACACTGTTTTTGAACGTGAAAAGGATGCTTTTGTCGGACTTCCAACGTGCTGGCATTTCTCTCGCTCGTACTCGGCGTGACAAGTTCATGTTCTCCCCCTCAACTTTATCTTCGACTCAAAAGTAGTGCTAAATCCAACACGATGCAACACCACCATCAACATGTATGTGTTAGTCACTACAGTAGCTCCAAAACCTGAATTTCACAAACTGTGCATGTCCCTAGTTCACGCCTTCCTCTTTGAAATTCTACTTGACGTATCATTTGTGTCAGTAAATAGTTGGATTCCAGTCGACAGCAATACCAGAGGGACAATTCAGTAGCGTCCTCTTGAAAATAGAGTATAATTCTTGGAGGATGTAAGAAATAACTTTCTATGTTGTTTGCAGTTGAAGTTACAAATATGCGACACACCAACTAACAGATGCAACTAGAAAGTGGCTGCACACATATTGAAGTGTTCTGTAAACATTTTGCATATGCTCTGAGGAGTAAATCTGAATCTTTTTTCCTGAAATGGCAGCATGGCCGTTCGGTTCCTGGGGGAAATGTCCTTGCCATGCAAAGAAGAGCAGATGGAAGCTTTGACAAGTCGTTTGTCCAGACCTGAGGCCTTTGGTCCAGTCAGTGCTTGGGGATCTGAAGTTTTCACAGAAATTGGGACACTGGCAGGTACGGATGGATGTAACATCCCCAACGATCTGTTGTTGCCAACATTTTACTGTCCCTGATTCAGAGTGAGGAAGGACAATTCTTGATGGATCAGAACAATTAAAAAAAATATATCCTTGGGGTTTGAGAGGAGAGCTGAAAAAGTTAGGAAAGTCTCTATTTTGAGCTACATTAATGATCTCACTACAATGTTTGTGGAACTTCTGTATGCTCAGCGGGCCTGGAAGACATTGTTTTGTCAGCTCTGACACGAGAACAAGTGGAAGGCATCACCATTGAAGCAATCGGCGTGCTGTCACCCAAAAAGATGCCAGTAAGTTTTGTCTTTGATTTCATGTGAGCGGTTTATATCAAGCCGATTGCAACTGTATCTTAAGATTCAAGTCTTTTTTTATACACTAAAATATTCCCTTTTAACTCCATATTAGAGCAACTCACGTTGGTGGCACAGCATCAGCCGGGGGTTCATACTCATAATGCCCAATAAAAAAAAACAAGAAGACATTTTAGGAATTCATAGCTTGCTTTGTGGAGGTGTTTTTTGTTTGTTTGTTGTTTTTGGTGTCCTTTTCTCACTCGCTCCCCCTCACTGTCCCAAAAAATAAAACCTGTTAGGTTGAACACAAGGCATTACATACACTAGTCAACCTCCAGTTTGGTTGAATTTTGAAAAAATTGAAATCTTTTGTCATCGGGCAGGCAAGTCTAAAGCGAGTGAGCGACATAGCAGGCAATATTTTAAACAATACCTGTATAAAATGAAGTGGCATGTTGATGATTTGTTTGCATCACAGTTCTAAGGTTGGGGGTTGAATTTGAGCACAGGTGTTTGCGTGTCCTCTGGCTCCTCTGGTTAAAACGTGCATGTTCGGTTCAGTGAAGACTCTAAATTGTTTTCTAGGTGAGAGTGTGAATTGATGTTTGTCGACACGGTGAGCATAAAAATACTACAAACCCGTGTTCAAATACCACGTTTCTATGATACAATAAAAGAGACTAACATTAATCATTTCGCGACCTCTGCTCTGTGAGACGGACATGCTAAAGAGTCGACCACCGTGCTACCCACTGTTCACACGAATGCAACCAAGCTATAACCAAGATGTATTCCGCCTCTCACCCAAACTCAGCTGGGAGAGGCTCCAGCTCACGCAGGGCCATGATGAGGATGGATTCTGGAGTTGTATTCATGTTCTACTTCCCAAAGAGTTCTACATTAGTAGGTTTTACGTTGACTTTGCCAGGTGGTGTTCAGTGCCATTCAGTTGTCCTGGTTGAGTGCTGAGCAGGCGTGGGCCATCACTGAGGACCAATGGGCGGAGCTGGACAACGAGCAGAGACACGCTGTCGGACTTGCTCGTTATGAAGGAGATGTAGAGCTTGAGCTGAGAGGTTGGTACTGACTCAACAATGGTGACTGAAGTTAATTTAATGTTGTACTAAGGGCGCTTCTATAATCCAATGATTTATATCAGTGATTCTCAAGGTGTGGTGTGCGCACCACCGGTAGCACGCGAGGCTTCTTCTGGTGGCACGTGAAATAATGATTCAATATTTTCACACTCGGATCATTGCAGGTTCAAGGGCAAGGCTGCGCAACTTGATTTATATAATGCATTTCATGCACAAGGTAACTCAATGTGCTTCACATAATTCAAAATGCAACATTTAAAAGAATTTACAAATAATTTAAGACATTTAAAAGTAATGAAAAGTCACACGTATAGAAGAATAGTACAGAAATAAAAAATAGTTGTGTTGCACATTAACTCTATAATTGCCAATTTACTTTCCCAAGGCAACCAATTCAGATTTGTGATTGGCTGAGGGAAGTGGAGAGGCGGGAAGAGAGCTCAGAAGGACAGAGAGAGTTCATTGAGACACGTAGGCTGACGATTGCGGCTAATACAATACGAACAATATAGGGCTGCACGATATTCGAAAAGCAATATGTGATATGGGTGCGTAATGTTGCAGTACCGATAACGCGATCATGTACTGTAGGAATGCCATCTTTATTATCTAATGAGAGAAATGCATTTTTTCATCTGGCAAAATATGAATACGTTGGGACTTTCAGTGGGTATTTATTGACCTAATTCACCACTTAATCATGCCATCACGTCACAAAAAAACAACCCAAAAAAAAACCCTACTATACAACTATGGTTACAATTACATTGTACATAGCGTGTTGTCAAACTGCTACTTAATACAACATCGCTGATTCATAGACAAATCTGACTCGTCTCAACTTCCAAGCACTCTCATCCACCCTCATTGCATACATATCTGATTTATAGCCACTTATTGAAGTTTTGGATGTAGATATGATTTTATAGCACCTATTTATATGTTAAAAATAAGTAGAAATATAAATTCATATATAATGATTTGTCATTCATTTCTATGTTTTATATCCTTGGAAAATTTTTGAGTGTCTCGGTTTGAGAGAATTATTATTGTTCAAACTGCATGTTAGTGTCTTGCATTCCTTACAATAAGATTAAATATATATTTTTTACAAATAAAACCTCAGCTTTGTTTAATTTTTTTTTAATTATTATTATTATTATTATTTTTTGTGAACATCTGGGCATTCAATGCTACTGTATTTTAATGTTGGTCACCATGATGGTACTTGGAGTGCTGAATAATATTTGGGCGGCGCTTAGTGTAAAAAGAACCAACCATTGATATCATTTTGTTGAATGGTAACGTTTGTTTCTAAGCAACACCAGTGATTCTTATATTGTGAAGACAGCACACGTGAATGTTTTTCTGCCCCCACAGGGAGAAACTCGGCTGCAGCAGGCCTGAACACATACTGCTTTGCTTTCAGCTTTGTGGCTCCAAGTCTCTGGTTCTGGCATCTCATCTAAAATGCTTCTGAATGGTTCATTAGAATTTGACCTCCCTTTTCATCCACACATTTGTGCATAAAATAAACATCATGATCTGTTTTATTGCTTCTCTGATTTGATTCCTTCCGTTAACAATGTGCGAGATTCAGTCTAATGGAATTTTCACAAAGTGTAAATTATTAAATGTTTGATACTAATTTTGAGATCAATTACTATTCAGAAAAAAAATCCAGCTTTGGCCCATTTTGCAAATGTGGTTAGCGAAATATGACTTGATATGCTTTGAAGATTAAAATTAAAATGCAAGGTTTGACTCGAGCTTTACTAATTGCTCCCCGCCTTAATGCAATTTCTAATAAGACTACTTGATAGCTGTGGTTACTGCACTGGATATAAAATGTCTATTATTTTTAATGTTAAAATGAAAATAAGCCCAGATACATCATTTCAAATGATTTTGACCATAAATAGTTCCCCAAATTATGAAAGGCACTCCCACCAAAAAACATTCTAAAAGCTTCTGCAAGAAAGCAAAATAAACTACTGGAACAGCTGCATTTTTTTTTGTAGTTAAACACAGGCACAATGAATGATGGGAGGTGTGGGCTGACTCCCATTCAACATGACTTTTCTTCAATGTGTCTCTGAAATAGAAGGATAAATGCTGACTTGAAGGTTCCATTTATCTTTTTCCTAGAATATCGCCTGACGCAACTACTGTTGTGTTGAGTTTGTGTTTGTGAGTCACGACTTATTTCCTCCCTGAGCATACATGTGATTGAGCATGTGATCCCATTGCTGTAGCACTCGGTTGCTTTAGTCCTACGCTGTAACTTTTTAAGGAACATTTAAAAGCACATTTAACCTTTAAGGCCCTTACTTGGTTTGCGTGGCACCCGCCGTGGAGTCAGCGCAGGGTGGCACAGCGCAAGCTTGCTCGTATGAACTGGTTGCTGAGCAACATTTGCCATTTCCAACTGGTTTTAATGTAAAGTAGGCTGCAGTTCAGCAGAATGTGTTTATTTAAAAGTGACAACAAAAATGCCTGGCTTTGCTCATGATAGCGAAGGAGAATACGTGATACGAGTAAAGCTTGCGTGGTACGAGTATTACTATGCAGGTACAGTTGCCTTCAGTGGAACACAAAAGAATCACTGCTGATGTGCAGTCCAGTTGTACAATATGTGTTTATGTTTTGGATTGTACAAACCCTTTGTTTTTGAAGGCTGGATTATTTATACAGGCATTGAGCTGGAAACATATTGATTGGCTCAATAAAAAAGATGTGGACGCCTTTTGTGCCATATTTAAAATGGCATTTTGAAAGTGAGAGGTATTATGTGCCCCCTCCCGTCCCCGCCCCAGTAGCGCTGAAGAAAATATGTGACCTCTATCATTGAAGTTGCCATTCCCTGATGTAGAATGTGCAACAAGAAGGAATAAAATTGGAGTGTGTTGGAGCTCCTCTATATTTGAATTAGAAAATATTTTTCAAATTATTTTAGGTATTGCGGTTAATGCATTGTTAGATGTTATGTAGGCTATACACATTGCCACAGCTGCAGTTGTTAACACTCTCAATAAAGTTGAGTTGAGATAACGGATGCATTTGTCTGTCTTTGTTTTATAGTAGTGATCTTTCCAGGACAGTTTATGGTCGAGTATTACTCCAAGAAAATTATGTCTATGTGCTCTGTTTCTTCATGATATAGTTGGACTCATTTTTGTACATTTCATTTCCGGTACATTAAAAAAAAAAGCGCCCTTTTTAAGATTAAGTGATCATTTGTACATTGAACAGGAAAAGCAGTATAGATGTACTTTATAGGGGTTGTAAAATACATTTAATGTTGATCATGATGGTGGGGTTAAGAATATTTTTAGGTGATGCCGTTTGAGAGAACCGCTGCTCGTGGGAGCAGTTGTCCAAAAAGCAATAAAATCTTGACGTGCCATAACATCTCCGTGAAGCAGTACGCCCCAGGACATCCATTTATCGTTTTCCTCTCCACGTTTTATTAAACCTTATGTCTATATTTAAAAGCACTGTGACCTAAGACTAAACGGGGTGTGTGCGTAGCCTGCGAACCACAAAGGATAGCGCTTGCTACGCCATTCGGGATCAAGAGGTGGTGCTGCCGCCGCGTTATATGAGTGGGTGTCTCTGAACGTCCTCACTCCGTCCACGGCTCGTGACGTATTTCCTGGGGCTTGTGCGGACCTCTCCGGCGGCACACCACGGAGGGATATCATGACTATTTATAACCAGCAAGTCTCACTTATCAAATGTTCCGAGGTTTTTCTGCGCCGTCCTCGTTTCTAGCACCGCTGGGTGCGAGACAACACGCCGGGTCGTGCAGCATGTAAACGGAAGCTGGTAAGTTGAGCCCTTCGTAAGTTTGCCGTTAGCCCTGACACACACATTCGGACTTGTTTTGGTAAATGCTCAGCTTTTGGCTTCCCCGGTACCAAGGGGACGGCGAACCCGAGTGGAATATTGTGGTCTTGTCGAGCCAGGTGGCTGTCAGTGGCTCTGGACTACGAGCTCACACACGCCGAGATGACGTCGACCGTGTCCGGTTTGATTGGGTGATGACCCGCGGCTTTACTGGATTTGTTTAAAAACAAACGTGATACGTTTCAGCAAAGAAATGTAAAAAGGGGGATAAAAGGTGGTGGGGTGGCGGATGTCTGTAAAGTCTAGATCGTCAACTCGCCGTGGAAGTCAAGTTTACCGTTCCGTTACCGTCAAGTTACCGTTTACTTTCTGGTAAATTTCGTCAAGCACTCGTAGATCGCTGCCCGATAGATGACTACGTGGTGGTGTCACGGGCTTGACGCGTGAGGTGAGACCAATAACTCGCTCCTCTCGGTGGATCGAGAGTAAACGTTTCACTTGAGGTATTTATGAGTGTACAGGCCAGATAAGTTTGCCCGCAATCCATCTCAAGCACGCAGTGTTTTAGTGATTACAGCCAAAGCGGTCACATTTGTTATTGTGTTTTTGTTCCATAAGAATTCACTGCGTGGATCCTATAAACAGATAAACATTGGATTTTGCTGATTTACATCTGTTTATTTCTCATTTTTAATAGTCATAACATCTGTTCCTGCTCACGCAAACCATAGTTTTTGTTATTTACTGATTGTAGCCAATATGAACTAAATGTGGGACAGTTAACCCTCGATGTTTGGCACACGTGCCGTTACATTTTATGTACGGGTTTCCTAAATAAGAGAACAACTTTCTGTTTCAAAATGTCTTAATTTTGCTTGACCTCATTTTTTTAGATTACTGCATATATAATTTATTTGAAGCAAACAGTTATTTAAACACAACCTTTGAATGGTAAACTGCCTTTTGTTCCTTCACTATTTGTATACGTGTGTAGTGACAAAAAAAAACGTAGTAAAAAATGTGTTCAATAAATTCAAAATTTAAAAATGTAAACCAAAACATGACTTATGTAATGTTTACATTACGAGTGAGTTCATTGGTCATGCCTCCACCCCACTCTGAGGGCTTGACAAAAGGTAAAGCAGTCATTGCGGTTCTGATTTAAAACCTCACTCAGGGCACAACGCAATGTACGTCAAATCATTTTCATTAAGTGCCCAAACAACACATCTTAAACCACAGTGAAGGGCTGTAAATCTTAACCAATAAATGCTCCCATAGCACAGTTTTTTTTTAATATGGCATGGTTGTTGCATTTAAAAGCATTCATAAAAAAACACTCGTTGTTTTCGCTGGCGCTGCCCTTTTGAGAAGTAAAATTTTCCTTCAAGAGTCTCTCGACTTTCATGTGTTCATTGAGCATTGTATAAGGATTCAAACGCAGGAGATGCTCGGCTCATATTGCTTATGTTTCCTTAAAAAGAATGGGACATGCTTCAAGTGTAGCTTTCCTGTCAACAGTTTTCACTCCCTCGCTGTTGTATTCAGTAATGAAACCAAAGTCAATCCGGAGATTTGGCTCATATGAGGTTGGTGCTTTGTTTTTTTTGTCTCTGATTTCCTCTGCTCATACGAGTGGTCATGTTTTGCATTTTACTGCATTGTGAACTGCACTTTGAGGAGTACTCGTTGCTTCTTGCACTCGTGGTAGCCTCTCGCTTTCTTCTGGTCACAAATGTTCAAAAATGCAACCCCCCCACCCACCCCGCTAAAGCTCGGAGTAAAGCGGAAACAATTTATAACGGACAAAATTACTTTACAACGTAAATATTCTATTTTGAAGTCAAACTCTCAAGCACACTCAAACGCGCGCCCTGGGGAACATTGACCCTGGGGTTACAGATTCTGATAGGTCGCAGACACTGTTACAACTCGACTAACCATCCATTTATCCAATTTCACCATAAAAAACAGCCCCCAGTGGGTGACCGTGATGACAGTGTGACCCACAATAAAACCAAGTTTGACATCCCTGCTCTATCTCAACCCATTTGGTCAAGGCAAACAATTGCTCTGCATCGAGTCTCGAGTTTGTAGGGGGTTTCTTCCTTAGAGGGGGAGTTTTGCCGTTGTCACCTTTTGCTTCCTCTTGCAAGATTTGATTGGTCTCTTGCTGTATGAGGAGCATGACCCTCGACCTGCTCCATATCCCAGGGGTGCCCAAAATTTTTGGATCGAAGATCTACTTTTCGATCAACTAACCTCACGGGATCTACCCTTACCGGCGCGCGCACGCACACACACAAATTTAAGATTTACCTGCTTTATTTTATTTAAAAAACAATTTTTTTAGTGAAAATGAGACTGATAAGATGATTAGTGTGCAGTGTATATTAACACAAAAAATGTATTACTAATATCTACAAAGACACACAAATGGTTGTTTGTTTTTTTTCTTCTCGACACTCCTCGGATCTACTTGGGACCTGTCTTGGATCTACCGGTAGATCACGATCTACCTAATGGGCACCCCTGCGTTAGCCTAATGTAAATTCCTAAGTCTTATTTGAATGTACGTATTCAGAAAACAACTAAAAATACCACAAGCAGCAAGTTTCCTTCATTCAGCCAAAGTGGATGGTTGTGATCCGAATGACTTATAATACTACACTATCGGGCTAATGATATGTAAAGTTTCTTAGAGATAACTTCGGTGGTGAATTGACACTATACAAATAAAATGATGACGGATAAATGTAGACTTGAGCGATCATTCCTTTTTTCCGCTCCAAAAATACGGCCTACGATTTAGATGGTTAGCCTAATAGCCTATTTGCCCAAATCAATTTTAACTGTGACAATATCAATTAAATATACCAGTGTGCTTTCTAAAATTGTTTTTTCCCCTTTTGTCTGTGTAAATTCTCATTCATCTTGGTAGTGGGAATCCAAAAAAGTGAATCAAGGCAACTGGACTTTGTTCTGTTTGTTTGTGGAGTGTGGAGAAAATGGATGGATGGTTCTTGGGATTTGGACAGAATGGCTGACTGTGAAATTTCATAAAACAGAACCAGGAATCGGAATCGGAATTCTCTTTATTGGGCAAGTATGTAGAACACACAAGGAATTTGTCTCCCGTATAACACGCTGCACTAGTATCATTGTAAACAACAAAATCATTGAATGATCATTTAAATCCGCAATAATAAACTCATTCATCTGAAAGAAAACATTCTTCTGTATAAATGGAATTTGGATGGTTTTAAGCGTGTGGAGCCATAGTTGCCTGTTTGATACGCCTATGGAGCTCCTAAATTTGCCATTTGATAAAATCTGGCTAAAATGTGGTTGTTCAACAGGAACCATGACTATCAAGGAAAATCGATGGTAAGGGAGTCATTCCAAATAAGATTTTGCACTCCGATATTGCATCGTTGCTTGTACTGTGCTTCTGTTATTGTATTTGATCGCTTGAGTTGGAGTGGATTGGAATTGAACAATTTGATTATTGTCCGGCCGCAATGTTTAATTAAAAACAATCACAAATGAAAGCTGAAAGCAAAATCTGGATCTTAAATGAACGAATGTTGTTTCCGTCAAGTAAGTTACCGCAAAGGCAGCTAGCCAAGAGGAAATGGTTCAAGGCAGGGCCTATCCAAAGTTAAGTTGAGGGTTAACTGTTTACCATTGCTATGTTATGTCTTGTGACTTGTTGTAACTATCAATGCTTATTTATGTGCTAGGGTCTTTTTTTTATCCTGGACTTAAATTATCCTCAGAAGAGGATAGTTCAAACGTGTTTTTTTACTTTTATTTTCCCTCTCCCTACCTTGTGGTTTCCTTTCTGAGCTCTGACTGTAAATTTCCCCATTGCGGGACAAATAAAGGATATCTTAGGACGCTATGTAATGCCCCCACAAGTGGTCATGGACAGGGACATCTGCTGGTAAATTGCGTTATTGAACAAACAAGATTGAAACAAACACATGATAAACACATTCATCCATGAGCTGCCGATGGCCAAAGCTCACGCTGAGTCATTCAGCAGCCTGCCAACTCTACCTGCTCATGTACTGATACCCAGGTCACTCACCGATTCCTCGAGTAATCAATGGGATAACTGGTAGGATTTGAAAAAAAAAAAAAAGAAGACAGCTTCAGCCCTAATGTGGTTGTGGTTAATACTGCGATTGCCATATTATTTGTGCTGTAACCGCAATTCATGCGGGATGGGGACTCGGCATCGCATTGTACTGCGTTTTGTAACCCCCCCCCTAAAAAACGAAAAAACATTCATTTTTCTTTTTCAATGAAAAATGATGGTGGGATAGGGCTGATACAACCCCAGAGAATAAAACATATTGAAAAGAAATTGGAGGAAAAAAAGAAATCTGTGAATATGCCGCTGGTGCTGAACTATGAGTATGTCACGGTCCACTATGTAAGTGTACACATAGCCAGAGAATAGCCAAATTACATAATAAAATAGAAACCTTATCTGGTGTGTAAACTAGTACTGAACAATTTAGTAAAAGAATCAAATTGTGATTCTTTTTTTTCTTTAATCCTCTTCAATAAATACCGCAACATGTTTGTTTAAAGGCTCTCTTCACATGTGGGATTTAACAAGTACATGCAACGCCAAAATAAAGGCAAATGAATCATGAATTTTTGTGAGAGACAATTTATCTACTTCAGTCTTTTAAGTGTTCACTATGACAACTTCACAAGTGTGGTTAAACGCAAGTCATAAATCATATTGCGTTAATCAAAAAACAAATAGGACTTCAGCCACTTCAACTTTTCACGTTTCATGACATGATGGTATGTACACATGCCAACTGCACTTCTTAAGCACTGGAGTTAGCTACTGACTGATTAATCGAAAAGAAGCACAGATTTTTTTGGGTTTGTTTTTGTTTCTCTCAAATTGCAACTTTTGCCATTTGTAAATCAGATTTTCCTCCATTTGAATGTGATTAATAGTTCAGCCCTAATATAAATTGTGGCAGTTCTTTTGATGTCAAATCTTAAGAGCCTAGATCCTTTCAAAGCACCTTTTAACATTAAGTAAAAAGGACTGTTTACATTATTTAAGAAATGAGACAAAATGTTAGACACCGTGAACATCATTTAAGGAAATACGAAACAAAAGCTTTGTTTTCACGAGTTGTCAGTAAAACACTCCACTTAATATCTATCTCTCGGGTGGTGCTTTTTGTTGGTGTTTAAAACGACTTCTGCTGGCATACGCTTGCGTTGATATATTAGTTCAGTGTCTTCGGTAAGTAAATGTCAGATAAACAGCATAGAATGTTTTTCCTACTTCTCCATAAGGTAAATACTGTATTTAAGTCATGCGATAATATGAAATGTCCCATTTTTTTTGTAAGGTTAGCATTCTCCTTGTAGTTTAATCAGACTCATTATGATTTCCTGTATTTGCTTGTAGTCGAGCAAATACAGGAAAGTTTACTGTCTGACATGTGGTATCATTTACTGTGCTCCAACACGAGACCACTCGCAATGAGAACTCTGAGCGCCTTTGCCTCATGTCTCTGGTGAATAGCAAACTAGTTCCTGTACACGCCACTGCTTCGTGTGTGTGCGTGTGTGTGTGTGTGCGCCTGCGCGGGTTTTATCCTTGCTGTTGGGCAACTGAATGGCTGAGCTTGTAGGTGAGGTCACAGACATCTGTATTTAAAGTCAGCTCATACTAACCTCAAACAGAGATTTGGAAACATGTTTACCAGCTGTACCAAAGGATAGAGGACAAAGTCGAGTAAGTTATGCTGCAAATTTTACTTGTGCTTTTCCCCCATGAAAATTATGTGTGTTTGTTTTATTTTATTACATTTCTCCTGCGCTTCCCCCCCGCATAAGTGTGTGTGTCTGTGTTTATTTTAGTTTGACTGATGATTTATTGTCCTGACAAAAATTTGACGAATAGCGACCGTTGAAGTCATCATTCTGAGCAAGACCTCAGGTGATAGATGGCAAACTACTAAAACAATAATAATAATAATCAGATGTGGTTGATTTCTCTTCCTTTGGTTTCTGGTTTTCATAGGAGGCATATGGCTGAGAGGCATATGGTTACAGACATTGGTCGAGGAATTTAAATGTTTGACTTTGCATGGTTTTCAAAACAAACGAACAAACAAAACGGACACTAAGTTACCTAAAAAAAGTGCTACATTTTGGCCACAAAATTTTATTCTTGCCTTCTGTATTTTATTTTAAAAATGGTTCCTGGATTGTTGTTTGTGTCTTTGTGAAATTCAAAACGTATCTATCAGTAATGCATAATGTTCTTACCAGTATAAGACTGTTTTCAACACGTCCATTGATCATTTGCGGCTAGAGTTATTTTAACAATAGGCGGGTGACTTTTGATGATAGACAAGTCAAATGCTCTGGGATACCTTTGTGTACACTGAGCATGAACTGAACAATGGTATCAGATCAACAATGTATGTGGGCAAGATGTTTTTAAACTTCCTCAATCAACCCTGCTAGTGAGACAATAAAATATATCAGATGGATGTCAGACTGGGTGAAGGACAACATGAAAAAAAACCCCAATAAAATTTCCCCTCAGCAGAATAACAGTCACTTTACCCAAAACAAGTTTTTGTTTTGTCATTGGACTGACTTAGAAGATTAATTTTGTTTTTTGTAAAGAAAGCCGAATTCACTCCTCTATTTTTAATAAAAGGAAGTATTAACATTTTGGATAATTTACCGGAAAATCATTTGACCAAGGCATTGCTCATCGAATTTTAATTAATTATTTTTTTTGCATTCTAGCAACACTAGTGGCTCTCATATTTGAGCACACTTTAAGCTCAAACTGTACTCGGAAAGTAATTACCAGAAATTATTATGCAAGTTGTCCAGACAATTTTCAATACTCCTCAACAACGACCAAGTAACGTGATGCGCATTGAATGTGCTGCAAGGGCATAAAGAAAAGCCATTTCATTTAACCTTTGGGGCGAGGCCCCCCTGGAGACGAGCGCCATTCTTTGAAGAACAGAATGTGAAGGCTGGAACGAGGTAAACACGTTTGGCCACTTGAAGCAGGAAGGAGTGAATTTGAGCAGTTCTATTCAAAGCCTGGCAATCAGCCTGTGTTCAGTGCAGCTCCTCGACTTTAAAAATGCAACCGCCATCCAAAAGATGTTTCTCATTTCACAGCTGCTTTCGACTGTTTTGACGAGACCACAAAATCCGCCATGTTGTCAGGGGAAATCGGTTTACTCGAGTATTTCAAGTGTCTTTCTTGATGTTTCCTAGTCTTGCCTATGAGAGTTTCAAAGGTGTGTCTCAAAACAATAACGGGTCAGATCGTGACTTGACATTTGCCTGCTGAAATCGTTCTGCCTTGTGGCATTACAGACGGATGCTTCAAAATTGAAAATTTCATCCACTAAAGCCAACTGAATCCACGTAAAAAACAAAACAAAACAGAAGGAGAAATTAACCCTTTGTTTTTTATTTGGCTACTTGACTGTAAGGCCGAAGCTAGGCAATGTTTTAATCAGTTATTCGATTGATTAATCAAAACATCCGAATGAAATGCCTTCAAGTTTATTGCAGGTCTTTTTCCCCCCCACATTACTGTTCATTAACTGATTTGATGTTTATTTTATGCTATTTAAAGTTGAAAAAAGGCCAAAGCAATGTCAACATGAGAGGGTGTGAAGTACTCGTCAATTTTGAAACTCTTCGCTACTGATTAATTAATGCAAAGGGCTGCTACCGGTAGTTTGATTTGCATTTCTAAAGCTGCCTCCGGTTCAACTACATGCCACTTTTATGGGATATTCTTACTACGGCTGATCCTAATGATTTTTGCAACAGATGAAATTGATAATTTTTTTCACCCCATAAATTGTTCACAATTGTTTTTCCGTAGTAAAGTAGATGTTGGCAAATGTCTCATCTTGACACACACAAAATAGGGAATATAAACTTTTGAGAGGCTGAAATCAATTAGGATTGGGCAATTTTAATTTGAAGTAGTAGCTCTGAAGGGTCAATTGATTATCCAAATATTTAATACTTTATAATCGATTAATTTTATTGTGTGGTACTTGTCCTTCTTGCAGGTATGTCAACTTGTATTTATTCTTCCCGTGTTTTCCATCAGGTAAGCTGTGACCTTCCCTTTCGTAGTCTCTCCCATGCACTGGCAAGCATCGCGGGCAGCCCCGGCGTGGCGGAAAGGTGCAATGCTCATCGACTGTGCTGCTGCTGCTGGAGACCCCATGGCCACTGGCCCAACATCTCCCTCTGCGAGCAGCCGTAGGCTCACATTGCTGGAGTTGATATTATGCTCCCTGTTGATCTTGCTGGTTTCTGGGCTGCAGCCGGCATTGGGTCAAAACGTCTACACAAACACATGGGCTGTCCACATACCTGGAGGTCGGGAGGAAGCGGAGCAAATTGCCAGTAAACACGGCTTCATCAACTACGGACATGTGAGTTTGCCATTTTTGCTCCTAGTGTTCATGTTGTTGTACATGAGAAGTGTAAAAACACAAAATGGCATGAGGTTGTGTCTAGACATCTGATGAATTGCCATGCTGTTGCAAGTTATACTATTAAGTGGAACCAAAGACAATTTACTTTCCATTAGTTCCTGGCTGGCTCAGTATCAGCTGTAAGCACTAATAGGCACATTGCTCAGCAGTAGCGATATACAGTATTTGTGCATGTGTCCTCTGGGTCCAATTTAATCAGTTTGCCATGATGTTTTATAGTGCGTCTGGGCATGCGTGTTCAGAAAGCCCCACATGACTCTCAAAGCAACATATAGTAAATCTGATCATGTGGCCAAGGAATGACAGTTCCTTTGTGCTTCGGTTACGTCTTTATTGTTATCTGGGCTTGATTTCATATAAGAGCTCATCACGTTTAGATACCGTAAATTCCGGATTACAAGCCGCTACTTTTTTTTCCACGTTTTCAACACTGCGGCGTGTAATATGAAGCGGCTTTTTTATTAGTTTTTTTCCATCGCAGGAAAAACATGGACCAATAAAATGAATGAGTCTTTCACTAAGGTCCAATGAGATTGTATGATACTAATGCAGTGTGTTATACCGGAGATAAATTCCTTGTGTGTCTTACATACTTGGCCAATAAAGATGATTCTGATTCTGATGACTAATCACAACTTCCGCTCTTTTTGCCGTAGCGGGGGAAAAGATGTGTTACCCGGCAACAGTCGACCAATAAAATGAATGAGTAGTACACAGGGGTCCAATGAAATTGTATGATTACCGGTAATCACGACTTCCTTATTTCAATCTTTCCTCTAACCCTGATCAACATGGAGAATACCAGACGAAAAGCATATGATGCAGCTTTTAAACTAAAAGCGATCACTCTGGCAGTTAAAGAAGGAAATCGAGCTGCTGCCCGTAATCTTGGCAAAGACGGTGGAGGCTCCGGCAAAAAGAACTGAGCCAGTGTAAAAAGACAACCAAAGCTTTTAACAAACAAAGATGGCGGAGAATTCCATCAGCCCAGATGGAATAATGAATATGGACGAAGACCCTCTGACATTTGATTTGCCTCACTCGGACTGTAAATAAAAAAGTGACTCCTCCGTCATACTGAAAACAAGCGGCTACGAGAGAACACATTTTACCTTTGTTTTGAGCCATGCAGCATCAGGCCTAAAGCTGTCAACGATGATCATTTTTAAGCGGCGGACTATAAAGACAACCAAAGCTTTTAACAAACAAAGATAGCGGAGAATTCCATCAGCCCAGATGGAATAATGAATATGGACGAAGACCCTCTGACATTTGATTTGCGTCTCACTCGGACTGTAAATAAAAAAGTGACTCCTCCGTCATACTGAAAACAAGCGGCCACGAGGGAACACATTTTACCTTTGTTTTGAGCCATGCAGCATCAGGCCTAAAGCTGTCAACGATGATCATTTTTAAGCGGCGGACTATAGAAATTATTTCATATATCTTTTTCCATTTATATGATTTGCATTATTCTATTTAAAGCCTAGTAGGCTGCAGTATTTCTCCTCGTAATTACGCAGATGATTTTTCTTCGTAAATCTAAGCATGCGGCTCTTAATCAGGTGCGGTCGGTTTACGGTATATCCAGTGGTTTTCGGCAGCACAACAACTCTCAGGCCTCTAAAATAATGACTACAAAATCACGGCATGGGAGGTTCCAGTGGGTTGGGGGGAAAAAAGACAATGTGTTTTTGCCACGGTATATTAGAACCAGTTTGACAGTCTTAGAATTAGATTAGTACGACTTCCTTGAGATATGATCTTGTGATGCGATCTCCATTTTTTTTGGATAACCCAGGAATCATTTTATGTCATGTATTCATGTCTATATATATTTTTTGCCACTGATAAACAAGTTCTCCTATTTGTTCACAGTTTATGTGCTGTATGTTACACATACAGTACATTTGACAATAAAGTTTATCCAATCAAATCCAATAGCAGTATGTTCTACAGCATCTTGATTTCAGTCTAGAATGCTCCTGCTGTTTGACTTAAACCGAGCCTTTTTTTTTAGCTTTGCGCAAACAAACATTTGAAACCTTTGCTTATGGTGACTGTGGTTTGTGAGTAATGTGTGGTCAGACAGCCTTGTATGTGTATGACGCTGCTGTTTTGTGCATGAGTGTGTTGGAATGAGGAAGGAAAGGATAGTTGCAATTGGCCAGTTTTTTTCCAAGTCTTATTATCAGGTAATTTTGGAGTGTTGACTTGATCATTTTACAGATTTGGAAAAGTCATTCCATGAATTTTCTGAAGTGCTTGTCTTGTGTGTGCCATGTCAGCGTCTCCTCATAAGTAGGAGAGCACTGTCTTCCTATTGGTCAATGTCGAAGAACCGATTGAGGAAGGGGAAATAATAATAATAATAATGCATTTAATTTAAAAGCTCCTTTCATGCCACCCAAGGACACTGTACAGACAATAAGAAAATACAATGTAAAAATTGGTAAGCGAGATATTCAAGTCAAGTCAACAGTATTTTCAGAGCACTTTCAAACAGCCATCGCTGCATACAAAGTGCTGTTCATGGAGCAATTTAACATGCACAATAAACAATAAGACAAATCGGTAATAAAGGCGGTAGAAAGCGCCAAACAGTAAAACCAAGAACAAATCTAAGTCATGCTGCGTCGAATGCCAAAGAATACCAGTGAGTTTTGAGGAGGATTTTGAAGATGGGCAGCGAGGAGGCTTGCCAAATGTTCAGTGGGAGGTCATTCCAGAGTGAGGGACCAGCAATAGAAAAGGCTCGATCCCCTCTGAGCCTCAGTTTAGTTCTTGGTACTTCTAATAATGTCTGGTCCACAGACCTGAGGCGCCGGGCAGGTGTGTAGGGGCGGATGAGCTCAGAGAGGTAAGGTGGCGCGAGATTATTCAGAGATTTGAAAACAAAGAGGAGGATCTTGAAAATAACTCTAAAATGAATGGGTAGCCAGTGAAGGGATGCCAGAGTAGGAGTTATGTGCTCCCTCTTACGAGTACCAGTCAAGAGGCGAGCAGCGGCATTCTGGATCAGCCGAAGGCGCTTAATGGACTGGCGGACTCCAAAGTAAAGGGCATTACAGTAATTGAGCCGGGATGTGACAAAGGCATCAATTACTGTCTCAAAGTGTTCATGTGAGAGGAGAGGTTTTATTTTGGCCAGCTGTCTAAGGTGAAAGAAGCTGGATTTAACAACGGCACCAATTTGCCGATCGAGTTTGAAATCACTGTCCAGTTTAAGGCCCACGTTTGAGACTGTTCACTTAAGATAAGGATGGAATGTACAAGGGCCACTGGGACCAAACACTATCACCTCTGTCTTCTTTTCGTTGAATTTCAAGAAATTTTGTGCCATCCAGGTTTTGATTTCTTCCAGACAGGATAGGAGTGGCCTTAATGAGAAGGGGTATTTCTTGCTCAGTGGGACATATATCTGGCAGTCATCTGCATAGCAGTGGAAGGGAATACCATGTTTCCTTAAGATGGAACCCAATGGGAGCAGATACAGTGAGAACAGCACAGGCCCCAGAATTGAGCCCTGTGGAACACCACATGACAGGGGAGCAGTGCGTGACTCAGAGCAGCCAAGGCTGACACAAAAGGTTCTGTCAGCTATATAGGACCTAAATCACTCAAGAGCGCTGCCGCCAATGCCCACCAAATGCTGCAAACGAGTCAGCAGAATACTGTGATCCACTGTATCAAATGCTGCAGCTAAGTCCAATAAAACCAGACACACGTGGTCTCCAGAGTCATTTGCCAGGAGGATGTCATTAGAAACGCGTAACACGGCTGACTCCGTGCTATGCATCGTCTTGAAACCTGACTGGAAGACCTCCAAGATGTTATGTTCATCCAAGAAAAGTTTCAACTGCATTTGCACCACTTTTTCCAGAGTTTTGGAAATGAAAGGCAGTTTGGAAATGGGCCTGAAACTTGACAGCACATCTGGATCAAGACCAGGTTTCTTGATTCAGGGTTGGACCACAGCATGTTTAAACTGTTGGGGAACTACACCAGAAGAGAGGCTGCTGTTGATGATATCCAAGACCCATGCGCCAACACTCGGGAGAACCTCCTGAAAGAAGTGCGGGGAAGAGAGTCGCAAGGGGAGCCAGATGGCTTCGTCTGGCGAACTACATCCTCCAAAAGCGCCAAGGACACCGTTTCAAAAGAATTTAGTACAGCTGAACATGGAACATGGACAGAGGGGTCAGATGCGGTATTTGAGACCGGAGTCCTAGCTGTAGAAACCTTATCAATTAAAAAACTGAAGGAATTTGTTGCACATCTCGGGTGAAGAATCCGAGCAAGTAGGCAGAGGGAGTTTGAGTACAGAATCAGAAACAGTACGTTTCAAATAGTGCGCGTGGGTTGTGACGGTTAGCTAGAATAAGGTCCGACAGATATTCTCTTTTGGCCTCATTTATTGTGAGCTGGTAGTTACGCCAGCAGTCTTTCCAAATTGGATAAGAGGCATGCAATTTGTCTTTTTTCTACTTGCGTTCAGCTTTGTGACACCCCTGCCTAGCTGCGCGGGTAATGTCGTTAAACCACGGCTCGGGTTTAGGTTTTGGGAGCATAGTTTTTGAAGGAGCCACCAAATCCAGGATGGCACGGCATGATGAGTCGAACCAAGAGGTGAGTTCCTCTGTGTTAGATGAGGGTACGCAAATCTTATTAAAGGCATCAGAGAAACGACTAGCAGTGTGAGGGTTAAAAATTCGGCGTTTACAACTAGGAGCGTCAGATTTCTCATCCGCATGCGATAAGACTATGTCAAATAAAACTGCCATGTGATCAGAAATCCCATTTTCAAGGACTTCCAGATTTGACACCGGTAGACCATGAGCAAGGACAAGGTCTAAAATATGTCCTTGTTCATTTGTATTCATATTATATAAAAACAGGACATAAAAACATAGGAAATGGAAGAGCTATGTATCGTAGGCAATCCTGAACAGGTGTGTTTTTAGACGGGACTTGAAAGTGGAAAGAGGTGTGCAGTTTTGGAGGCCTGGAGGTAGGTTGTTCCAAAGCTTTGGAGCAGCGTGACTGAAGGCTCTGGCTCCCATGGTGCTCAGGCGGGCAGGGGGCACTGACAGGCGGAGTCAGTGTGTCCTGTGTGTCATGTGTCCTTCGCAGCGGTACAGATTAGATGGCTCTTAACCGAGGCCTTTCATCGTCGGTTGAACAAAGAAGCCCGAGAATCACTTCAAGATGTGGTTGAGTCGCCATTCACATTCACGTCATAATGTGGTGGAATTTCATCATCAAAAGCTATGTCTGAACTGGTCAATCAAGGTATATAGTCAATGTTTTCAGCGCTTTTTGGCCACGACATTCGTCAAAGGAGCAGTATCTGTGCTTGGTGGCTGCGCCTTCTCGGTCGTGAGTCGCCGCTTGGAATTGAAATGGATTTCCATGGGACAGGAGAAGTGAACCAATCTCTTTTTTCGTCAATGGATGCTACAGCTGCTTGTTGACTTTGAAACTTAGCTTGTAGCCGACGTGTGCACATTTTGAGCATGACGTCTCTGATCCACTGGTTAAAGGACACTTTGATTCTCTCCTTTTTCATCTCAAATTGCTTCAAACAACAAAGCGTGTGATGGAAAAGTGGTTAGAACTGCATTACTGTCCGTGTTTTATGTTATGTGTTGTGTTTAATATTTTACTATATGTTAACTGTTTTGTTAAGTGCTTTGTTACAGCTGCTGCTGCTGTTGTGAAAGCGCTATATAAATCAGCATGTATTGTATTGTAATGTAAAAGTCATTTATGTCAGTGAGAAAAGTCATGATTCACCGAATATACTGCCTTGGCACTGTGTATTAGCCATCAAATGCTGACAGTACCATCTTTGTCATCTCATTTGCCTTTTTCCATTTGAACTGTAATTGTGTGACGGGACAGAATATCAATATTTATATTCCTCAAATGAAGAAGACTTTCAGAGAAAGCCTTATGGACATTGCCTACACTGTCAAATTATCAGTTCGTTTTGGAGCAGGGGAATAATGAAAAAGTGAAAGTAATTCAATTAAGAAATCGGCTGACTCACACGGCTTGATATTGGGATTAACTGCTATCTTGCTTCTACGAATGGTTGTTTTACATTTTAAAGACTCTTTCTTACCCTCATCATCAAACTTGCTCTGCTTCTCAAATGGAAATAAGATGTGGTTGAGTCGCCGTTCCATTCGGATGGCATTCACGTCATAATGTGGCATTTTAGTACTGTATACGTTAACATCAGCAAGAGGTGTCGAGAATGACACATTAAATTAATGAAGGGGGGAAAATCAATTGAGCTGTATGAGAATAGGATCAAAGTTGACACGGGATGAAAAACTTAACATGCTCAAAAAGTACCGGAGATCTGTTGAGATTGACTTCTCATTAAAGACCTCGGATTTCTTGAATTTTTGAATCAATTCTTCTTCCTGATGCTGACGTGAGGCTTTTTTTTGTTACATTATCGATTCAGTCTTGAACACAGCTCATGAATCTTTTGTGGTCAAGATTAAGATTAAGAAAACCTTTATTAGTCTCGCAATGGAGAAATTCCAGATTCACAGCAGCAAAGTTAGGAAGGGAGTGTCACTTTGTAATATGCTGCATAGCAGGATTAACCTACCTACGTATACTGACAATTTAATGACTCAACAGTACGTTTCACAACTAATATATTTTTTCCCAATGAAATACCAAATGTCTTCAGCTTGAAGAAACAAATTGAAGGAATTAAAGGGGCTCGTTTTAGAGTTTATACTTATTGGTTGAGTCTGCTTTAAAATGGCGCTTCATAAATGCTATTGTACGATGCTAAAAATAACTTCGCAACCCTTCATGACAAAATGATTAAAGGTGTTTTGGGACCTTTTTTCTATTCTGCTTGAATCCTATTTTTAATAGTTTTATCTGGAGACCTTACATGATGAGACACCATGCAAAAAATGATTTGTTGTGTAAAAGAAATGATAATAATCATCTTCATTGCTACTGAAATATCGTATTAAGTTGTGACTTTTTAAAGTTGGAGTAGCTCTTCCAGACAACTCTGCAGTGTGCTTGCCATTATGTTGAGGGAGGGCGTCAAATGCTCTGTCACAAAACTATGATCATGGGGATCCAGAACCTCTCGAGCCATGGGGACATTTATCCCTCATCCTGCATATAGTGGCACAATGTCGCAGTCCTGTTAAAAAACGGGTATGCCCAATTTTTATGTCCATGGGTGTTTGATCCATTCCATGAATGTATTTTATTAAGTTAAATTCTAAAAAAATGTTCATGGAGTCTTTCCATTGATTGTCTTTCCATTTGACAAATGTTTTTCACAGGACATTGACGATATGCTTGTCACCATTATTGTATTATTGGTTATCGCAACCTCAATTTTACTGCATCTGCACCATAGAACATGACATTGAAGGCTGTCTGTTCGCTTTTATTCACTCTGCGCAGCTCTTTGTAGGTGTGTTTTTTTTTTTTTTTTTTTTTTTGGTGCTCTGTAAACAAAGTTGAGTCGAGCCTTTCAAAGAGACCACGCAAGTCAATGTCCACGCTCACCTGAATGTACACTGAATGGCTCATTTAGTCAGACATGCTCTTTTGATTGCTTCACCGTCGCTTGGATAACTGGAACACTTAGAACGGTAACATCATTCTTGGAGACAGCAGATATATTTTCAAGAGTTTAATGCTGTAATTTCTACATAAAATAATTGCTTGAATCACAAAAGAAATGCCAGATGACAAAGCAACTAATTGAAACAAGTTAACTTTTTTTTGTCTTGAAATTTTAATTGTTGAATGGCCGATTCTGTATTTATGATGTAATTATGCATCCATACTAAATATAGTGGCTAGCCATCCCTTCATTGATCTACTGGTGGTCTATTCACGAAAACATTCTCAACGGTGTAAAATGTTTTATATTGGCCACAACTGGCATGTTTCGAAAGAGACTGACGGCATGAAATCCATAATTTGACTCTGGAGAATTGGAACTATGAACTGGGTTGTGATGGGGGTGTTTGAGAAAAATAGCTGGAAAGACATCTAACCAGAGATTTTGGGTGAAGACTGAGCCTGCTGAGCGCTGCAAGGAGCTACTCTGCACAAATCCCAAAGGGGTTTCCGCTGTTTTATTGCATTGCAACCAAATGCAATTCATCTCACTGAAAAGGAAAAACGCTTTTGATATTACAATATGTACATACTGTATGTATGGAATTAACTTGTTCAACATGGCCTTTTTGGAGATTTAAAGTCCATTAAGATGGACTAGGATAGAAGAATGGTTATCAAAATTTCCCTGATCGACTGTGGCGGGGTGTGATGAAGCCACTGATTGATGCCTATCATGCTATTTGCAGAGAACATCTCTACTGGTTGCAGCCAAATGTGCGCATACATTTTGCCTCAGTTTTGTTGTATTACCGCCAGGACTTCCAGTTTCCTCAACTTGACCGTATATAACTTAATGTCAACAGCGATAGATTTCCACCGTTTAATATTTGATTTTGGTATAAAGCGTGTTTTGTAAAATGTATTTACTCGGACAGTATCATCATCCATTTTTGATGCACCACTCGATACTCAACCTTTTATAGCTCACTTTAACAAATGGACTGCACAGCCATGTATAAAACAAGTACGGTAGTCTGTGCCTTGGTCATGATGCGATTGTGAAATGGCTACTACATTGGGTCGCGGCCTTTATTGTTATGCTCTGCTTACGCCATCCCGTCAGTGATGCCTACAGCAATGTCTATGGTGTCTTTGGTCCGAGGGTCACTGTGAGAGTGCCTGCTTTTATTCCTTCTTTTGGCCTCTCCTGAAGCAACCCTGAATTTCACTTCATCACAGTGCAGCTGCTCTGCTTTGAAAGATAATGAACTGCAGAGATTGACTGATCCGGTCTACTCCAGTGGAAACAACAGTCGAGAGAATATGGAGCTAAAACACCTGAATTAATATACCTCAACCGTATTGGCCATAAAACAATTGAATGGCTAGTAGTGCAGTTGATTAGTTTTTATTAAGCCAAAGTGTAGACATGCTAATGCTAAATTTGTGTATTCAACAAACCAGCAGAGAAAGACACAGATATTGAGTTGGATTATTTGTAAATCTCCCACAAGGTTTAATTAAACCATGAAAAAGTGAGGAGTTAATAAGCGCAAGTCTCGTAAAAGTGAATGCCGTCATTGCATCCCACATGTAAAGTATAACTTTTCAGCATCAACTTTGAATGGGAACATATTGCAATACTGGGCTGATTTCACTGAAACGATAACTTTATGCAGAAGGAGTTTTGCTCGAACTGAAATGACTCCTCAATGAAATCATTCTTAGTCATAGAGCAAATGTTGACCACTTCAGTGCTCTAAAAGGCTACAATAACCTGGAATAAAGGCTAGGTTTTATTTTCTGGTAGTATCGTGCTTTGTAAGCCAAACAAAAATAAAATTAATCCAGACGAGCAGATCCAAAGAAGACATCTAAAGGATTACCTTTAATTTGAGCCATCTTAGTGCTGTTGTTCTAAACATAGGATGACTAAGCTCAGTCTCAACATGCGACAGTAAGATGCTTCATACCTCTTCATTCCACTAAATTTGATGCAAAAGTGGCCTTAAATTACAGCCCGTCTTACAGAACCTGTATTTCTTTGTCATATCAATGGTGAAACATCTGAAAAAGTCTCCTTTTCATGGTTGGCAGTTTTTCTAGCAATTAATTACCTCTAATAAGTTACCTCTAGGCAAACCAATATTTGTCTTCAAGTACCTGCCACCATTCGAGTTGTAGTCCCACCCCCAAAAATATTTTTTTTCCCCAGTCTAAAGACGGCTTTAATGACTGAGAAGTCGATTTGATTGTTGACGGATCACATCTTGAGAAATGGTAAGGTTTCTTCTTTATTAACTATGTTGTGGCCTCTGTGTGGCATTATTCTGCTCAGTATAGAAGTTATCATAAAAACAGAAGTTTCCCAGAGCTGCCAACTGTTATTATGGATCATCCGTAATTTGTCACGGAAATTATTCAACGTTGTTCCAGCCATAAGACTTGTCTGTTACGGATATTAAAAACAAAACAACAATAATAACTAAAATAAAATCATGGGTCCGAATGCTCAGACAAGTTGAAAACAAGCAAGGATACTTGCTATACTGCAGTGTTCTTCTGCCCGTGGCGTTGCTGATGTCTTGCATCACTGCTCACTCATGGACAGTGGAAGCAAGCAGTCGGACATGAACCGAAAGCTACTTGAGGGTAAGCGTAATGGTTGCGAGTCTTAATAGATTCATATCAGCCGCGAGGAACAAAGGCAGCGGCATCAAAGTGGAGATTCATTGCCAAATTACTGTTCCCATTAATACGTAGACGACACCTGTGTGCTAACGACAACTTTATTTATCATAGAATAAATACAGTGACGCTGCACTGTGTCGTTAATGTCATAATATTAGTAGTACTTGGAGGAATACAAACGACCACGGCTCCGTGAAGTGTAGCTCATGGTGAAGTGATGTACAGTGCCCTCCATAAGTATTGGCACCCCTGGTTGAGATGTGTTTTTTAGCTTCCAATTATTTTATTTTTTTTCTAAATAATATGGGACCTTAATGGAAAAAAAGAGAAAAATCCAACCTTCAATACAAGTGCATTTATTCAGTGGGGAAAAAATCCCACATAAAGAAATAATTATTTGACATCAAATAATGTGTGTCACAATTATTAGCACCCCTGGTGTTAATATTTTGTACAACCCCCTTTTGCCAACAAAACAGCACCTAATCTTCTCCTATAATGTTTCACAAGATGGGAAAAGACAGAAAGAGGGATCTTCAGCCATTCCTCTTTGCAGAATCTCTCTAAATCATCCAGAGACCTGGGTCCTCTCCTCTGTACTCTCCTCTTCAGCTCACCCCACAGGTTCTCAATGGGGTTGAGGTCAGGGGACTGAGATGGCCATGGGAGGAGCTTGATTTTGTGTCTGGTGAACCATTTCTGTGTAGATTTGGCCATATGTTTAGGGTCATTGTCTTGCTGAAAGACCCAGTGACGACCCAGCTTCAGCTTTCGGGCAGAGGGCAACAGATTTTGATTTAAAATGTCCTGGTATTTCAAAGCATTCATGATGCCATGCACCCTAACAAGGTTCCCAGGGCCTTTGGAAGCGAAACAGCCCCACAGCATCACTGACCCACCCCCATACTTCACAGTGGGTATGAGGTGCTTTTCAGCATGCGCATCTTTCGTGGTACGCCAGACCCACTTAGAGTGTTTGTTGCCAAAAAGCTCAATCTTGGTCTCATCTGACCAAAGCACACGGTCCCAGTTGAAGCCCCAATACCGCTTGGCGAACTCCAGACGCTTGCGTTTATGATTGTGAGTGAGGAAAGGTTTTCTCCGTGCATGCCTCCCAAACAGCTTGTTGGCGTGTAGACAGCGCCTGATGGTTGATTTGGAGACTTTGTGACCCCAGGATGCTACCATTTGTTGTAATTCTGTAACAGTGAGCTTTGGAGATCTTTTGATTTCTCTTACCATCCTCCTCACTGTGCGTGGTGGCAAAATAAACTTGGCTCCTCGTCCAGGCTTGTTTACCACTGTTCCAGTTGTTTTGAACTTCTTAATTATTCCTCTCACAGTGGATATGGGCAGCTGCAGTTGAGTGGCAATCTTCTTGTAGCCTCTGCCTGACCTGTGAAGGTCGACGCACATCTGCCTCACTTGTATGCTGTGTTCCTTTGTCTTTCCCATGTTTAAGAGTGGATAAGAGAAATGGCCTCGGTGTCACGTCATATTTATACCCCAGGGAGACAGGAAGTGATGAATTACTAATTAAATGTTCCTACATACTCTGGTAAACTTTGTAAACTACTGTAGAAATGACAGAAATGCTTCAATTATATTTATTTCCTGGGAATTGTTAAGGGTGCCAATAATTGTGGAACAGGTGATTTGATGTCAAATAATTATTTCTTTATGTGGGATTTTTTCCCCACTGAATAAATGCACTTGTATTGAAGGTTGGATTTTTCTCTTTTTTTCCATTAAGGTCCCATATTATTTAGAAAAAAAATAAAATAATTGGAAGCTAAAAAACACATCTCAACCAGGGGTGCCAATAATTATGGAGGGCACTGTATGTAATCCCCTTTTTTCCTCTAATAACAAATAAACACCTCAACTCTGATGTCCCAACCAAACTTTAGAATGAACTAAACATTTAGTCTTACTCCTTGGTACACAATAACTAAAGAACAGATGAAAACAAAACAGCAAGCTCATCTGCGAGAGACTGCCTCCAGCCAACAGCAATAAAGTGAACACCCATATTGCCAGGGGTCTTGAGAACCGCTTCGACACTCACTCTATTACTCAGCTCTCCCCCACCGCGCGGTGATGGGAAGGCTTGGAGGGAGCAGACACACACACACAGGTCACAGGGCTATAATAAGAGCCAGATGTGCTGCGGGGATATGGAAGTACATAGACAGGCACCTCTTCAGCTTTCAAGAATGTGCTTGTATGCACAGGCGTGGAGTCGGTTGAGGTATTTGTGGAATTTCTGTCGGAATGAAAAGTAGCTACTTTTTTCGCTAAGCTCCAATATGGTGGTCATACTTTTCATCGTATGATATATACGTGCAAATATGCTATTTGAGAAATATATTTATTTCGTGTCGAATATGTATCGTAGGGTTGACATAATCAGAATTATGGGGCCAATCTGCGAATTAATGAACAAAAAAACCCAGCATTGATCACTGATCTGAGATGGAGCAATATATTTTTTCAAACAACTTATTAACCCCCGATATTCGCAGGGACACGGGACTGGCCCGACCCACAAATAGCGAATATAGAATGTATGCCTATTGAAATGTATTGGGAAGAAAAACAAAAGTTGCCCAAAAATTCTTCCAAAAAGACTAATAAACATTCAATATGTTGAAAATGGGCATAAATGTCACGTGTTTCTCTGGTGACTTTGATTGCAGGATACAAATGTAGCTGACAATTGCATGAACATCGGCAGTCAATAAGCTGACCGATTCCAGCGAGAACTCTGTGATGTAAATTCAGTCACCCATAAGGATGGGAATTGAAAACCAGTTCTATCTGAGAACTGGTTCCCAGAGTTTCGATTCCAAATGACGTCACTACGCGCGTTGCATCGCGTACCAAACAAGAAACATGGCGCCAGCTCACAGTCAAAAGTTTGGTTACATTTTACAATAAAGATGACAACAGGGCAACTTGCAATACTTTTAAATTCAATATTTTGTCCTAAGGAGGAAACAATATCCAAAAGCTTTTCAATGACCCTCCCGCTTTTGAACCGTTACTCTCCAGAGTTGCTCTACCAGCAAGAAGACATTCAGCAGCAGCGGCAATGTAACCATGTCCTCTCCTGTCAATATTCCAGGTCTATGTTTGTGCTGTTTAAACATTATTGTAGAATCTGGTGCGGGGCGAGAGACAAAGTCTGACTCCTTATGAGGTTGGCAACACTCGCACCAGTCCACCTCTAGCTTCTTCTTTCATCGAGGCAGGGAACAGTTCTTGGATCACAGTTGGACTTGAATTGATTGCATTTGTCTGTCACTCGCTGACATAGTTATATTTATATCCTATAAATGTTGACATTTAACTGGATATTATGAGATTCTAGCCGATCACATATTTTGCAGAAAATGTCAGCAGATCTGAGTGGTGTCAAGGCTAAAGCAAAATGTACTAATATTCCCAATCAACTCTGGCCTTTACTGATGAGAACTTGCGTCAATGACTTCTAATTTAAAAAATAAAACGGGACTCATGAATTACATTTGACTCATCCAAACTCAATTTTAATTTCCTTAGTAATTGCCTCCATGGTTGTTTCTATTCCAGCTACAGAAGGTCCTGAATGTGAACCCTGACTAAAAGCATAAATCTGGGTGGAGGTAACAAGCTCATCACTTCGAGGAAGGAAGCAAATTCACTGGGCTGAACTGAACTGACTCATATGCCCCAGTTGCAGTGAGATAAGAGCGTTGTTAGCCAATTTCTTAAAGGGAAAACCAACCCAAATTTGTTTTCTTCACAATAACACGTTCTGTATGCCTTCACTTGTCTAAACACGGAATTCTGATTCAAATTGCGTTTGTGAAATGAGTTAAGCAATAAAATCCGCCTGTTTTTGTCCATCTCAGTGGGTAGTCGTCCGCTCTGCCACTTGCTGTTGACTGAAAATGACATCACAGGGCAGGTGAGCCATTATTGGTGTCATTTTCAGCCTCCTGAGATGGACAAAATTGGGTGGATTTTACTGCTTAACACATATTCCGCAAATGCAGTATTAATCAGAATGCCGTGTTTAGACTAATGGGGCTTCAAAGAACGTATTCTTGTAAAGATTGTTTTGGGGTTGACTTGTCCTTTTTAATGCTAATGAGTTGTGTTATTACAGTACTGTAGAAGATTTTGGCCCTGGACTCACATGAGTAAGAAAGAAATGCAACAAATGTCGACTTAAATTCAGAAGATCCAAATCTTCTGGCCTTGTACTATCTGATATGGAGCGTCTGGGGTGTTGAAATAAGACCTGTAATGACCCATCCTCCCTCTTGCATGTAAACACATACATCACCACAGCCTCCTTGGGGAGGTGGGGCAGTCGTTTGAGGTGCAATTTAAACAGGGCCTCCATCTGATAAGCCTTTTACAATGAAAACAATGAAGTGAATGTTGAAAATCCTGTGTGAAGGAGCACTTTAGGAGGAATGGACTATTTGGGTGGAGCAGTTTATGATCTCTGAAATTTTTGGTTCCCCCCCCTATGTAACGGGAATCCTCAATTGTATTATATTGTTGATGTTGTGCTATAGGATAACATGTTTTAAATGTCAGATGAGGTGTCGTGCTGATTGCAGGGGAAAACCGGTTTATGGCCAATCAAATAGATGTTTTAGATTTTTGCACTGTATGGTAAAAGAACAGCAATCATCCGGCTTCATTAGACAGTGAAAATAATGGCCAAACACCCATATAAAGGGTGGTTTACAAACAGAAGCAGCACATGCATTTATGAAAGTTGATCAAATAATGAGAAGTTGTGAATGTTTTGGGGGTTTTTTTTAATGTCACTCAGCCATCATTTTGTTTTTTTTTTCAATCAAGTTAGACTTTATTGCACCTTGAATGGATTTTTCATATTTTTCTTATCTAACCATGTTCAAGGCTGTTCTCACTTCCTTAAACAGCACAGGATGCTTACCGGTATTTAGTTTTAATTGTTTCTACTGTAATGTCTTTGGTAACCTGCCATGTTGGCAGAAATGGTTGCTTAATGTGCTAGTAGTCCAATAGTTTAGCCAAACATGTATACCTTGTGTTTTGTTATCAGTGTAAATGACGTGACAAATTCATCAGGTGAGTTGAGTGTCTTTTCACAGTTACTGTATATGATTGTCCATATTTACTTCCTTAAACACACGAGTTGTTTCCTTGAGCATGCCTGTGACATCACGGAAGCATTCCGTTCACATTAGAAGTGGTATTTGTTTTGATAATGTGAACTACTACAAACCAGTTCCGATGAAGTTGGGTGTTAAACATAAATTGAAATTGAAATAATGTTCAACCTATATTTAATTGAATTCACTACAAGCTATTTAGCAAACAATCATTAACTTTGAATTTTATGGCTGTGATACGTTCCCCAGAAACTGGAACAAGTGGCAAAAAAAAGAGAAATTTGAGGAATGTTCATCGAACACCTGTTTGGAACGCCCCACAGGTGAGCAGGCTAACTGGGAGCAGGCGGGTATCATGATTGGGTATAAAATGAGCATCCCTGAATAGTCGTTTCCAAGCAAAGATGGGTTGAGGTTCACCTCTTTGTGAACAAATGTTTCAGAAAATAGTCAAACAATTTGAGGGTGATGGTCCTCAGCGTGCATTTGCAACGAATTTGGGGATTTCATCATATTTTAGCATGTAAATGACATTTTCCATTACATGTTTGTGTTCAGCAAAATGGACTCGTAAGGCACAGTTCTGTTAAACTACACACTAGGTACTTTTCTTTGTTTAATGTTTTATTTGACCATAAACCTAAAAAAACTGCAATTAAACAGTTTGAAGCCTCTTTTTGATGAGTTGTTCACTAATACCCAGGATGCTTATTGTGAGTTGAATTGAGTTCACTGCCAGCATACAGCATTTGTATCTAAAGTTTGCGCTCTCAAGTCAAAGCAAAAAAAAAAAAATCTGCCAAATGACTCATATCAAGAAAAACTCCTATTTGGGGTCTCTTAAATCTCGGCACCACGTTATACAAAAAGGAAATGCAGATTCAGGATGTGTGTTACTGTGATGCTGATGTAGGAAAGAATCAGTAAATAATACCATAGCACACCGCCCCCAGTGTGGCTGCAATATTGAATCCCTGGATGGCTGTTGAAGAACAGAGCCCATCTTCTATATTGTGAATAATGAGGTTGCTGATAGAGAGAACTGCCGCGGACAGAATTTGGTGCCTTATTTCGTCAATTTCTAACGGCTGCAGTTTGTTGTCGCAGAGTGGTCGGATTGAGAAGATATGAATATTGCCTTTGAGATCATTACTCTATATTGTGACTTATAAACACCATTTGGTGCACCTTTTTGACAAGGCAGTTTGGTTCCTAAATCTTATTTCCTTCATACATTGAAGTTTGCTTTGTTGGATACTCCGAAGAGTTCATATTGGGAATAAGAATAGATAGTGTTCTTTTCTTGGTATGCTTGTTAACTTCGATGTACCTTGCCAAAAAGATCCAGTTTAATCTCCTCTGTGGTGGTTTGTCAGTACGCATTGTGGCAAATTTCACTCTGGCTTTTTTTCTGATTTGCTATCAACAGTAGTGTCCTCCTTTGGTCGTCTCCCATGAAGTTCACTTGGGCTCAAACACCAAAAGATTAGCTGTTTATTATTTAAGCCTTTGGGGAGTGTAAAACTCATTGAATGTTTTTTTTAGCCCAAACACTAGACTGACGAATGGAAGCCCAGTGATTTGATCAGGAAGTATAACGTAAGTAACTAAATGGACCATTGTTGGCAATTAAGTAAAATAGCAATGTGATCCCAACCATGTCATTCTTCTTAATGTATGTCAGTGTTTATAGCTTGATAGAAAGCCCACATTATACAGAGATTTTAAGCTATTAAAATTTACTGCATCAAATGACTTTTTTTTTCTGTTTGAATTGGAAATGCCCGACTGTATTTGAATTCACTTCGCATCTCGCCGAATGTGAGAGGTGTAAATTATTATTAATGGTGTAAATATTCTGTCACAACCATCTAGCTATTACACAGTCACCCCACACGTTAAATCCGTTTCTGCGTTTTAAGCGAGTGGGGACTGAATACAAGTTAATAGTTCGAGATCCCAAGCAAACCCATATGCATATTGTCTTTTACACCAATCGTACCAACAGTATTTTTGATTCCACGTGTCACTTAAATGCGCATTTTCCGTAAAAATGAGGAGGAGGTCGTCTGCACCTCAGTGAATGGCAAAGAGCTGAATGGGAAGCTGTCCTTTATAACACAAATATTGCTAGTTAAGCTAGATGTCTGTTAATGTGGCAAGGTGCACATCCAGACTTATAATTATTTCATTTATACGGAAAGGATTTAACGTGACGCGCATTCTGCCTTCGGTGGGCCGTCTGACAGAGGCTGAATCGGAGCGCCTTCGCTGTATAAACTAGTGTGTGAATAAAAACAAGCACTCGCGCTATGCAGCCAAATTACATTTTTACCGGCACACATTGAATAATTGGGAGCATTTGCAAGCATCATGGTCACATTTTCAAGCCCTGCAAATCATTTGCAGAGATGGCATACTAACTTCTGTTTTTACTTTTTTACAAGCCTTTGCAATCGATTGATGGGAGAATCCCTCAGAAAGATCTAAATGTCTGTTTCATTTAGATTTTTGTTGTTGTTCAGTTCCGTAATGCTTCCTGCGGAATGTTCTTCAATATGGCTGGCTCGTAATAGACTGCATTTTTCCTCTATTGTTCAAAGATTTAACTGCTGTCGGTTACATTTGTTTATAACCGTCATATTCTCTTCTATAATTAAAGGACTAGTAATGATTCGCAAAATCTTAAAAGGGGGAGTAATATCATGTTGTATTAGAAACTGATGGCATGTGTAAAGTGAAGTTGAAATGAGGATGACTGCAGCTCAGTCTTTGTGCGGGGAAAGAGCAAGGTGAGGGAATCATATCTTCAGCTGAGCATGTTTAATTGAAATCATGTGTTTAAAAAAAACAACTTGCCTTTGAAATGCTTCACGTATGGCTGACAGTCAAATAATGGCCCATATCATATTATTCATTTTGTTTTGTTTTCAGACAACACGAGAAACTGAACCAAATGCTGAATATATTTCATAATTTTATGTCAGAGGTAGAATTGAATGATCTGTTTATTTAAGAATTTTAACAGTGGTGACCAGTATCATGAGATGTTTAAGGCAAAAAGGTTTTCCGACAAAATATGACTATACGATATGAAATAATATGACCATTATTTTATAAGATCAAGATGACGATATCACATTTACCTAATGTTTAAGCACCTTTTGTCTATGAACCAAGCCAACATCATGCCTATCATTTTACCGGGGAAAAGATCCAATTAATCCCTCGTAATATCAATAATAAGTGCAGCTGAATCCTTGTAATCACGCACATGAAGATAATCAATCTTGAGTCTCTCACGGATTTGAGAATGATTCTGATTGTGTTGTCAGACTCAAGGAAATGGCTGCGGTCTGCTTCCTTGAAATTGTCCCAGCCACCATGCAGTCGTGTGGTTTTTGAATCCAGTGAGATGAATCCAGCAGCTGTGTTCGCCGTTTAGACTGAACTGCTGGCAGATGTTCCCCTCATTGATGTTGTATCCCCGGAAGACCGCCCCAGGTCCTAAACACTGTTATGAAAAAGAAGGCACACGAAGAAGGGGATGCAGCTTTTTGTTGATATCAATGAGTTTCAATTGACCTGTTGGGCTGGGTCACCAAGTGGCATATTCAAATTCAATTTACAAAGGTTCTTTCCTACCTGTAGTTCACTTTGTCCAGTTCCACTCAGTTTGGAAACGTTAACACGATAATTGCATACATGCAAAACCAAAGCTATTTTATAATCAATTTTTGTACAGCAAAGCATGCCAAAAGACGAATCAAGTGACTGATATCAGTACCGGTATGTTTTTTGCGCCTAAAAAGATATCTGCGGCCGTGAATTCATATTTTGGGTTTCACAATATGGTAATTCTGCGATTGGCTGGCAACCAGGTCAGGGTGTCCCCCGCCTACCGCCCGAAGACGGCTGGGATAGGCTCCGGCATCCCCCGTGACCCTTGTGAGGATTAAGCGGATCGAAAAATGGATGGATGGATGAATATCTTAATTGTATTCTTTTCATAATAAATGAAATGTGTATGAGGAACCCAATTAAAAAGTATCTGAAATTATTTCAGGATTCTATTTTTACAATTTTAGCAAATTTGAACAATCTTATTGTAGATCATGTTGTGGTTTTTGTTCACATCAAAATCAGTGTTTTATCTCAACTTTTAGAATGAAGGAGATCAAGTTTGTTCGTAAATGGGTTTTTGATTGATGATTTTTATTGATGTTGTCCCTTTTTTGGGAAAAGTCAATCCTGAGACAAATAAGTACGAAGTCACACAACAGCATTGACAGATTTTAGAACTGGATACACAAGGCCCGCATTATTAGATGTTCCGTTCATTTTGGATAAAATTTAAGACTTTTAATGGCGCCTTATAGTCGTGAAAATACGGTACTTTATTTTCACAACCAAAATGTGCACTTAAAAGTATTACATTTTATCCAAAATGAACGGAACATCTAATAATGCGGGCCTTGTGTATGCAGTTCTAAAATCTGTCAATGCTGTTGTGTGACTTAGCTGAGGGGTCCGCTTGACCGACTGACTGATGTTGTGCCTATAAACCTGTGCATGCATGTGATTTTTCACATGCCCAAGTTCACACAGAAAATTCCAAGCTAGGATTTCTGAACCATACATTTTAAAGGTGTATGAAAAACTCTTCGCTTTGTGGTCAACTCTCAGGTACTCACCGTTGATTGCAACACCCTCTAAATAAAGATGTTCTGCTTTTACAGCTGGATCGAGTAATGCGTTCTCTCCATTTTAGCTCTTTCCAAATGGTAAGCTGCGTAAGATCTGTCCCAAGTTGTACATATTGTTTTATACAATATATGTTTTAGTATGCAATTAAGCCTTGGAAATTTTCAGGGTAAAGATTTTTGCCAGAATAAATGGTGTTTGCTTATAATGTTCTAACAATAGGAATGCTTTTACGTCATTATTTTCCTCAAGGATGAGAATAGTTCTTGAAAAAGTTTTGTTATCATTTAGTAATGTGTGGAAACTATTTGTTGCTTTTGCCACTAAAATTGTCAAAACTGACAAAGCAGCCGGACGTCAGCTATATTTCTTTGAAATGTACTTTCTATCATCAATCCGTCGTATCATCTTAATGGGGGCATTATGGCCCATGTTCCATTTTTCTCAGTCACAACTCTCAACGTCACTCCTGGGCATCTCGGAGAGAGCCTCATAACAGTCCATTAAATTCAGGTGCAGTGGTTTTGGCCTCCCCATTGTGGATACGAGACAAAAGTGCGCATTCCTCTGTGGAGAGAGGAGATGATGGAAATGTTACAAACTGAAGCTTACAGGGAAATGTAGTGAAATTGGATTCCTCAAATAACCCCAGTGGTCCTCCACCAGGGTCAGAGGAACTTGTTTGCTATTCCTGTCCAGTCGCAGTGCTCCATCATTGCTCTAAAGAGAGATAAAATTAGGCACCAGAGTTAAATCTTATTAGCTGTCATCCCACTGGCAGTCCCCCTTGGTGCAGTGTTCTGTGTGTGCCTGAGAACTAGGGTTGGGAACAAAATGTCGTCCAACTCGGTTGTCGACCACAAAAATCGTTCGACACAAAAATGCAAGCCATGAAATGTTTTGTTTTTTTAAAAACAAATTTAAAAGCATATTTGTGGCACCCCAAACCAATGTTTGGCCACTTTTGTGTTTCCACATGGGCATTTATTGCTGATGGGCGCAATCTTGAAGTAGCAAAGCTAGAATAAAATGATGCCGAGTGTTTATGGTTGCTTTAGACTGAAAAGGGAGAAAAATCTGAATGGATGTATTACTGAAAAGAGGAGTTGGCGGAGATTAGAGACTTAAACACGAGCCAACGGCTGCTTCTCTGGCCACTGGGTGGACAACTGCTGCTAGATGTAACAACAACACGGCTTTAAATTTGTGTTTTTAAGTGAGTTAACACTGAACAGACTTGAACTTCATCACAATACAACCCATCACTGTCTTCCACTGAATTGTCGTGACTGCTTGATGCCTGATAAAGCCTCTCCAGCTAACTTAACTTGGCATCACTTGCTCCTTGTGTTTCATCACAGCGTTGAGCAGTGATGTGTGTGAGTGTAAAGTACGTGATTATGGTCGGAAATGCGAATGAAAAATAAAGACGAGGTGAGCGTGACGGTCATGGCTGCATCTCTTATCATTTGGCATGTGCCACAGGCCATCGGAGCAGCCTTCACGGTCATGAGAAGCACTTTACCCGGCAAATGAGAGAGCAAAACAACAGACAATGGCTTGTACGAAAAGCAACATACTTTTAAATCGCAATAATGTTAATATACTGTACATCAACCGTGGCAACCTTGAGCGTTATTTGTAAATGCGAGGAGCTTAACACTGTGAAACAGAAAACGATAATTGTCAACTGGGAAGTATGTGCGCGAGGGGCCGGGGTGGATTGATTACTCAAGTAATCAATGGAATAATCGAGGAGGTAATAAATTCTAAAAAGATTAATTTGTCACATCCCTACTGCGAACCAATTGTGAATATCAAGCCATATTAAAATTTGTCAGGTGGGTGGGACAGTTTGTTTTAAAGTTTTGAATCTGATCACAAATGTAACTATCATTCTGTCCACCTTTTGTCTGCATGCAATACTCACACTTGGAATTCAGGAGAAGCCCACCCTGGGGTCCACAAAGCAATTTACCTTAACTGAAATGTCAGTGACTTCATTTCAAATATCTGTCTTTTCTTCCATCGGGGGAATTTTAAGGGCACTCTTGAAAAATGCACTACGCTGAATCCGTTTTATTGCAGGCAATTAGTTCCAGAACCATCTGGAAAATCACAGCCATACCATTATTTACCTGAGTGTTGTGTTTTAAGCAGGAGTTTCTGTAAAATATGCATTAATACTGTAACTTCCTGTGTTGTGTTTTAAGACGGGTTTTAATTACAAAAAAAATCATTTCCAGAAAGCAGATTAGAATCAGAAGATTTTATAATGATGACTCTCACAGTTCTACTTGGTTATCCAAACCAAATTCATCTCCAGAATCACAAACTGTGTTGGCAGTGTTTTACTGGGCTGTTAAAGAGAGGAAACTGCCATTATCTCTTGTCATGTCAAATGCAACGATACACTTTGTGCCCATGTGACAGGGCTGCCTCACTTGGGATGAAGCCGGCTTCCTGGCTGACCCTCTTCAATTTCCTCCATCTCAGTTTAACTTGCCCTCCTTCTTGGACGCCCCTTTCCTCCCCACAGCAAATTCTGAACACACTAGACACATAGACATGAACACACATACTTTCTCCAACAGGCTAAACGGCAATGAATACAGTTGAATTCCTCCACTAATGAGGATGAGCTCATTAAGGCAGCTGCATGAGAGTCTACAACTCGTTTGAATGAGATAATCCTTCAGCTGTTAATATGACTCTAATGGGGCAAACTTTGATCTCCAGCGAACTGAACATCAAACGTTGTTTCTGACTCTGTTTGACAGACAATTATTGCTGGGCCCATTAATGATGTCGTTTTTGTTAAATCATACAAAACACTTTGTAAAACCTAAACTCGTTTTCTGTACAATACTGCTCTTTTTAACTCTTTGAAGATGAATGTCGAATTTAAATGGGTCAGAGCAAGTGCAGTCATTGCATAACCAGCATTCTCTTTGTGATATGTAAATGTAATCTTTAAATTATGTATATCGAATCACAACATAATTGTGTGATCTTAGGAGTCGAAATGTCGTTTTTGGGGGATGTGAGGATCTATGAATCAAATTTTATTTACAATATATAATATATATATCTATATATATATATATTTATTTATTTTACAAAGACTTGTTTCACAGTCATTTAGATGCTACTTAGGAATTGACAAAAAATTGACATTGTCGCCCTCTGATTGACCGAGTATTATGAAGACTTGGACCAATTTATATGCCTGAATTTCCTGAGTAAAATTAAATAAATCGATAATTTTAATGAAATTGTCTTCACTATGGGATACTTTGTAAACATTCATAGCTCAAAGTTTTCCTTTTATATATATGTGGAGGGCGGGAAACACTTGAACAGCGATGTTAGTAACGCTCCTGAGACCCAAGTTGGTTGCTTTGTTGCTGTTATGTAAGAGGGAATGATGAAATGCATTAGAGTGTTGGATAGTACCCTTCACAAACCTAAAAAAAACTTTTCAGAATTTATGATTTTCACAACCTTGAATTTTGCGTAGAAGGGGAGTTATCTGCACTGAATGAAATAATAAATGCAGCAATTCGTTTTGCTCCCGTTTTCATCATCTGAGCTCAAAGATGTAAGGATTTTTCGACAAAAAGCCCATTCCTCTCAAATATTCTTCACAAATCTGATGAAATCTGTTCGTAAGCATGTTTACTTTGCGAGAGAATCCATCCACAACAGATGTAGCATATCAACATGCTGATTAGGCAGAATGAATAATGCACAATAAAGTACAACCGCACAATTTAGAATGACCCTTTATTGTCGGCAGCTGGAGGCGCACATGTGCAATTTTCATGCTGCCTCTATAATCAGAAACTCGGTATGTTATACTAGTGAGGCAGATGGATTATCTCGGCCAAGCAGAAGCACTCGCTAACACAGACTATAGACAGATTTGTGAACCAGAAATAGACCTTTTGTGTTCATCGGAAAGTCTTCGATCTTTGAGGTGTTGCAATTATATTGTTTAATCAGTACATATGTGCATATTGTCTTTTACTGCCATGACCATCTAACTTCTTCATAAATAATCTTGCTGTGAAGAGGGTTCTCATCGATCTGTGAGGTGACAATACTGCAGCAGTTCTGCCATAACTCTGTAAAGTATTTTTCAACCTCTTCGACTCTCCAAGGTAAAGGTCTGCTGTAGTGGACAAAAATCCCATTTGATGATGCACACAAAACTATGGCCGTTAAAACTCATGTTTGTATAATTTAATATAATTAAATAGATTCACATTGTGTTGTTAGTCATGTCTGTCAGTATCTGGTTGTTGACGAAGAATTAATCAGTTTACCAATAAACATGGTTGGGCGCGTCAGTAAATTTTGCTGGTCCGTCATTTTTTCACTCGCCAGCGGCCGGGCCAAACGTCCGTCATCATCAGTCCGTCATTATGTAAAGCCGAACTCAAACTGTAGTCACTCTGTTGTTGTTACTTGAGGCACACTTCCATCATCGCTTAATTACAGTTTATCACCACTATTTAGGACAGTCAGTCAGTCTGTCGTCATCAGTCCGTCACAGTGTCATCAGTCATTCATCCGGCTCTCTGTCACAGGACAGTTGCTCTGTCAGATTATCAGATAAACTTGAGTCCAGCGGAAGGCCCTGCTGAATGGCCTGATGCTGAGCCCTGATTACGGGGACCGCCAGATCAACGCAGCACAGTACATTAGCATGGGTCGTCAGGAAGGCAGGACCGCGAAGCACAGGTGCGGATCCGTGCTGGAGCGTCATGGGCTCTTAACTCATTCAGTACCAGCCATTTTCCAGGCCCTTTTTTACCTTACGTCTTAGAATATAGATAAGAACCCGGGATTGAATGTTTGGAGTCTGACAAGACATACATTTGTCTTTGGCAGTGAATTAACAATGAGTGCATGGCGCGCACCTCCCCCAGCTTTATTCCCACACAGCAGGAGCAGTATCACAGGTGGTTTCATGAATCCTGTTGTCACCATTACCCATGCCACTTCATCGAATATCCATACAAAAAAAGAATGAATGAGAATAGACAATGAACGTTGCAAAACAATGCATTTAAACAATGAGCCGCAAACATAAAATAGCTACCATATATGTCGTTTAATTCAAATGCCTACAAACGTCAAGCCTAGACTTGCTCTTCGCTTGTTTTGTTCCAGCTTCTTTTCTGCACAACACAACTATTCTTGGAGGGCAATTTTAAAGTCTCATTTTCTCAATTAATCACTAGCCACTGAGGCGCAGACAAAATATGGTAATGCACCACATTCTGTATGCTTGAATAAACGATTAAGCGACCCAATACGATGTAGTAAAATACGTCACGCGTCGTTGCTCTAGTTTTACTGCACTCATGGTCTTCCGTCCATGGAATTAACCAGAATCCACAAGTGCAACCCATCACCCCATTTGCATATCACTCTAATGCAGCCCTAAAGCCCCTTCCCCCATTTATCTTCAACTAGTGTTTTGTTGTTTCCATTTTCCAATCCGCTTATCCTCACGAAAGTCATGGACGTGCCGGAGCCTCTCCCAGGTGTCATCGGGCAATAGGCGGCGTCCACCCTGAACTGGTTGCCGGGCAATTGCAAGGCACACGTAGGTGAAAAACCATCCGCGCTCACACTCACACCTCTGGACAATTTAGAGTGCTCCATTAACCTGCCATGCATGTTTTTGGAATGTGGGAGGAAACTGTAGTACTTGGAGAAAACCCATGTAGGCGTGGGGAGAACATGTAAACTCCAGAAAGGAAGGCTGGAACCGGAATCAAACCCTGCACCTCTGCACTGTGAGGCAGATGTGCTAAACAGTCGCCCACTGTGCCGCTTGTTTTTCCTTTTTTGTAAAACATAATTGCTTGCCAGCAAATGAGGCGTAAGACCTTTGGATGCATGGATTCTCATTACTTTTTTTTTCTCGCAGAGACTGCACAAAAATAAACAAAAACTTGAATTTTAATGAACTCAATGGAGTAATGCCTCCGTTCAGTAATGTCTTACTCAGAGAGACCCTGATAAGCCTTTTCAGCCCTTATCTGTGACCAGCTTACTGGCTTCGTAATGGTCAATCTCAAATCAACTGAATCCCCCATTTTCCAGCTGTCGTAAATGGCTTTTCTTGCCAAGTGGAAAGTAGTTAAAACCTCAGAAACAATGTGGTCTGAATTAAATGGCCGAAATCATTACCCCTTAAGCGTGTGTACTGATTGCCAGATGATGGTTGTGCTGCAATGCTGGAATGGCCATTCTCGAGGGTAATGTGGCAAGTCTGCATGTGTGAATATTTTGGTAACAGTTGAGTTGTTCTTAATGAGAGGCGACCTCTGGAACACGCTTAAATAGTTGCAATAATGTGGCTTTGTTTGTTTCCCTTGAAACATATTGCTGCTGAGAATGTTGTTTATGTGCTTGTGCAAGGCACAATGGTGCTAATTTTTCAAAATACTTGAAACATACCAACACAGAATGGACATTATTGGGTTATATGTTTTGTTTAATGTATCAAACCCAATTCCAATGAAGTTGGGATGTTGGATTTAACAAATAATAAAAACAGAATACAATGATATGCAAATCATGTTAAACGAATACTTAATTGAATACGCAAAGACAAGATATTTAATGTTCAAATTGATGGACTTTGTTGTATTTGTTTATTTACTAGCAAATAATCATTAATGTAGAATCTTATGGTTCCAAAAAAGCTTGGACAGGGTCATGTGTTCACATCAGCTTTTCTTTCAACGACATTCAAATTTGGGAACTAAGGAGCTCATTTTTGAAGCTGTGTAGGCAGACTTCTTTGCCATTCTGTGTTGATGTGCAGCTTCAGCTGTTCAATACTCCAAGGCCTCCGTTTGTTGTATTTTCCGCCACATAATGCACCACATATTTTTACACATTTTGTTGTTTGTAACTTGTTCAAGTTGATACATCACTTATGTGTTGTTGTTTTTTTTCTAACGGCATTTTAGATGTCTGAAATACTGAACAAAACACTTCACAGCAAGACTGAATATAGCCCAATATTTAGAACACTCCAGCCGCAGCTGTTTTTTGTTTGACACATTCTCTTTGAAGTCATGAGCTCAATGGATGAATTGATCACTTCATTGTTTCTTGATACCACTTAATGGACCTCACCCACCATCCGTGCATATCTTTAATCAGTCCCACCTCCCAAGAGCATATCTCGGCCAACACAATAGACAATCTTCTCCTATTTTCTTGGCCTGGCTCAGGCCTTTTCAGTATAAACACTTTTCCACATTCATACCTCTGTTTTTCTTCCTTTGAGCTTGTTCTTTAAAGGATTTTTATGCCCATACAACTCACAGACATTCCATATCATTGTGTGGTCATGACTAGCACAGAGCTGAATATCACGATTTAAAGTGTATACCATCCCTCTTGGCTGTTGCATCTCTCCCAACCTTTGGCTTTCCGTAGGGGCTTATAATAAATACGTCAGGGTGGCTGAATTTGATCTATTTACTTTGATCTAAAACATGATTCAGTCATGAGTTGTGCTTCTTTTGGATGGAAGCAGTGCAGCGACACAGGTAGGGGATGCGTATTGTCGTTGTCATCAGTGTGTACAGACAGAAAGAAATTAATCGAACAGCTTTTGGGAATAGACTGGATGAACTGGCCATTTTAAAGTTCACAAAATACTTGCAGTAAAATACATATGGAATTAGCATTATATCAGGAGACATTTTCAGCGCTGATCTTTCCTATCGATGCAGGCTTAGTGAAACAAAAGCCCCGAATTCACTCGGCACTAAGTCTTTCTAGGCGTTGACTGAGGGAGGTGAAGCTTGACCATGAGAGATAGCAACAGCTCTAGCTGGCACAGACTGGTTATAATCACTCTGGTCAAATACGTGATGTTCAAGCTGCCTTGTTGGCCCCACACTCTGCATGCCTCTCACAGTATCTGTTCAGTATTTTGCAGTAATCAAAATAAATCATTTGCAACCATCTGCTTTGGCTTTAGAGAACAACGATCAACATTTTTTCCCTATTTCCTGACATGTTACCAAACAAACCAGTCACTGAAATATAAACAGGTGGATTTTTTTTTCTGACAACATCATAGCTATAAATTACAACACATGGTAAAGATCCATACTGTGCATGCTTTTATAGGTCCAACTTAAAAACAAAAAAGTAAAATATCTCCAAACCCTTATGTGTTAGAAAAAGAGTAAAGACAGAAATGTGCATGGGGAATATTAATTTTGAGTTGTAGTTTTTCTTTTCTTTTTGTCCTCCCACCCACAACATCGAGCATGTACGCACACAGCACAGAGCAGGAGATATGAAGTTCAGTGAACAAACCCCGAGGAGACACCCTGGTAAAATATTTAACAGGAATGAAAAGAATGGTGTGCAAAGACACATAAAATAAAACTATGTCAATACTTATTCTGTGTTGTAAGATGTTCCGTGTTAATCGATTGATTCAACTTTGTTTTCGTAAAAGTTAATAAGTATACAATGATACGCAGAGGTGTACAGTACTTAAAACAGTTTTATAGACAAGTGATGCTATTTATAGTCGTCGCGGCGATTTGATGGCTGCAAATTGTTTTCTTGATCCTCTGTGGAGGGGGAGCATAACAAAAAAAAACTCGGAACAATGGTTTAGGGTTAAATAAAGTCATCTCTTATTAAAAAAAAATCTTTGAGCGGTGTATTCAAATAAAAAAAATTATAATAAACATAAATGCAAAGTAATTGTTTTCTCCTATTAATCGATGGGATAATTTATTCCATTATAAACAAATATGGTCTTGACAGCTTTAGAAGATTCTCTGAGTGTTAATTCCCGCCTCTGAATCAGCAGTGCCTCTGCTGGTTGCTGCCAAGGCATGCACTCCATTCGTCCAATTGAAGGTTTTAAATCCGCATCCTCCGTAGGGATGAACGTTTGCATCGATTGGCTAAGGTAGCTTAATGTTGAGTTTTGTCAACAATTTCTTGCAAAAGGAAGAAAAACTTGGCAAACAACTGGAGAAAATGTTCATGCTCCACCCCAGGGGCATTTGAATGCATTACTCTTGTATAACCGCATGCACTGGTTTGTTTTTAGCATGAACTTAACTCTTCTTTCATTGTATTGCAGGTTTTTGGGGATTATTACCACTTCAAGCATCGTGCAGTGGCAAAGCGATCGCTGTCTGATCACAGGAGCTCACAAGTCCGTCTACTTAAAGATCCCAAGGTAAGAGGTTTAAAATTGTGAGTCTTTTTTATTATTATTGTACTGGGTGAAGAAACTCATTGTTGCCAGTTAATAAAAGGAAGATTGACATTATTTACTAATATTAATTAGGCGACGCGCTGGACGACTGGTTAGCACGTCGGCCACACGGTGCAAAGGTAGAGGGTTCGATTCCAGCTGCGGCCTTCCTGTGTGAAGTTTTCATGTTCTCCCCGTGCCTGCATGGGTTTTCTCCGGTTACTCCGGTTTCCTCCCACATTCCAAAAACATGCATGGCAGGTTAATGGAACGCCCTAAATTGTCGCTAGGTGTGTGTGTGAGTGCGGATAGAAGTTTGTCTATGTGTGCCCTGTGATTGGCTAGCAACCGCCTACTGCCCGAAGACGGCTGGGATAGGCTCCAGCATGCACCGCGGCCCTTGTAAGGATAAGAAAATGGATAACGTTAATTATGAATATTATTTGTTGCACATCTCTCATCTAGACTGATAACCCGAAGGCTCGTTCACAGCCCTTTATATAAGTAGTAGAGGTGAAACAGACAGCTTGACGGGCAAATGCATATCCTTCGACTGTGTTATTTTAAATGTCAGAAATGCCTCAGCATCCAGATGGGCTGTTGTCATAAGAGTGATGAAAGTCGACCAGGCTCTTCCCCGAGGAGACCCTGCAAGTCATAAACACTCCTCTGTCGACCTCTAAAATTCAGTTCAGTTCACTTATCTTGACTGATCCTAATGGAAATTTCACATTTCCGTATTTTCCAGTAGTTTTCAAAGTCAATTTGAGGTTAGCTTGAAAATGAGCTTGTGCCCTGCTCCACTGGGAAAGACAAAGTGAAAATGTGTGTGAAATTAATATTGATAGCAATGGGAAATGATGCATTATGAAGCTAGACACACGGGGAACGAGTCTAAAAGGTTTTTTTTAATTGTTGTAAATTGAATTACTAAAATAACTAAACGGAAGAAAGCCGAGACATCGATAATAACATAGCACATATGTTTGTTTGCTGTTTGAGACAGTCATAGTTGCCTCCGATTTTTTAACCAGTCACACTATTTTTGCATCGGGTGGATAAAATAATAATCCAGTAGATGTTTGAGATGAGTAAGGTTTTTGATTTTCCACTGTTGAGTCCAAAATTATTTTTGAGTGAACTTTTATTTTTGTGGTTGAGTAGGTTTTAACTAGAAATGACACAGAGAAAGGGGCGGAAGTCGTTTCATTTACAACAATAATAACAGACAAACTAACTCAAACTAAAAAAAAAAAAGATTCTTCAGAATGGCGCTAAAGATTTTTCCCTCAATTTCAGGGATACTATTTCAAATGAAAATGGCCATTAAGTTTCATTCGTATATCTTACCCAGTGTCTTCAAAACAGTCTTTGGAGACTTTCTTGTATAATTTCCCAGCCATTTACTTGTAATGCCCATTGTACACTTTCTTGTTGTGCGGCACAGGTGCAGGCTTGGAAAAAGTGCAATCGTCTGCCGCTCTTGTGGGAGCTAAAGCCACCTCCCTCTCTATTTGGGGTTTCCTTTACCACTGGGCTGCCATTTCCTGTTGTTGAATTCCTCTGTTCTCTGTAGCACCTTGGAGAATGTGAAAAATTAGCCTTTCGTATATCCCCCTGGAAAGTTCACCATGGGTCGCAAAGATGCCTCTGAGAAATTATTTTGTTTGAACACTTCAAAATATAATCAGTTGTTATAAATAAATTCATTTTTTGGCATAGTCTTTTTTTAGATCCGTTTTTCACACGTTAAACCAACAAAAAATATCAAAAACTGAAAACCATCCCAAAACAACACTCAGCAATGCAAAAATATATAACCGACCAGATATCTACTCGTATGTATATTAATCGATATAAACACATAACTTCATATACACATACAATTAAACATACGTGTATCCATCCATTATCTGATCTGCTTATCCTCACAGGGGGGCAAAGTATAAACAGAATTGAAAAAATAAAACAAAAAGAATGCGGTCCATTATGGAGAATAGTTGCTACAAATTCAAAAGGGACTGCACAGCAGTCGCTGCTCGTTTCCCAAATGAAATAATTAAATGAATAAATACAAATCAAATGGGTGGGTCCATTCCTAATTGCATCTATAAACAAGTGTGAAAGCTATAATCAACTGAAAAAAAGAAGCCTATTATCCCGCTGAAAGATATAACCATAGATTCCTTTAGATTTTGAATTCACAAGTTTACATGATAATTGTATTTTTAAAAAATGTAAAAAGGGTGTCCACATTTTGTTCAACTTTTCCCCTTACAGTATACAATACGTTTATTTTTCTAATGCAAGAGTGTAGAACGTTTCTCTAATCCCTTGTGTTGAGTTTGATCTCTCATTTTCCTACCACCTCAATTCTTTTTGCATCTAAAAGACAAAACTAGATGAGTTCACGTTTCTTTGCATTAATTAAAAAGACAAACTTCAGGGGACATTTGTCGAAGAGAAAGTTCAGTATGTAAAGGTATCATGATACCTGGAATTTTTTTCCAGTTCACAGCCAGCTTGTTAACTAGCCACGAAGGCATTTGGATAAACAGTGTTTCCAGCTTGCTGTGTGTTCAATCGCGGGCAAGATCTAGACCTCACCCAGATCTCATGTGCTGGCTAACAGGAAACCCTTTAATTAAATGGGCCCAGTGAGGACCTGACACTTGGCTGTATTTGTTATTTTCATGCATATTTACTTCATCCCACATTTTTGTCGGTTATTGAATGAGAAGAAATGTAAATATTTTATTGATTTGTTTTTTTATTGTTGTTTTACAAACATACCAATGCAGCTGATGTCAGCTATCTATTATTGTTATTGTTATTCATTTTTCATTGGTTGGGCTTTGCACCCTTTAATTAATAACGGACATTGACAGAATTGCGACACTGGTCATCGAAAAGAGACAAAACTAATAATCCACAAATCTTTACCAAAAAACTCAGCCATTGTTGTTGTTTTTGTTGTTCAGGAGAATTATTTTAAAAACAAGATCATTGATCTGCTCCTGGACAAAAATGACGACACCCTGAACTTATTGTATTGCGCAACTTCCTGAGTCATCAAACAATTTCTGTAGCTCAACTTATTCACTGCCAGCTGTTTTCAAAGCAAAGTTCCCCACATAGCCAGCTCTTTTTGATCATGTTTCCTATGACAATTTATGTATCAAACCTATCAAAAGAAAGGGGCTCTTCTCTTCTTGATGAGAAAAAAATCCAATCTTTTTGCTCTTTTGTAATCAGTGACTCGGAGGCTAGTCATTTTTTCTGTGACGCCTCAAACTGCAAAGAACAAAAACAAGGCTGAAATAGGGACTTTGATGACAAACTAATTGATTTATTGATACAAATCTAGCAACCGCGTTACTTGAATGTCAGTCGCTTTCTTACATTGGGGCTCATCATTCACTCAATGAACTTCCTCAACCTCCCAATCTAACCTAACGATCGCGACAACAGCCAAGTCCGAATGTACATACAGTGCCCTCCATAATTATTGGCACCCCTGGTTGAGATGTGTTTTTTAGCTTCCAATTATTTTATTTTTTTTCTAAATAATATGGGACCTTAATGGAAAAAAAGAGAAAAATCCAACCTTCAATACAAGTGCATTTATTCAGTGGGGAAAAAATCCCACATAAAGAAATAATTATTTGACATCAAATCACCTGTTCCACAATTATTGGCACCCTTAACAATTCCCAGGAAATAAATATAATTGAAGCATTTCTGTCATTTCTACAGTAGTTTACAAAGTTTACCAGAGTATGTAGGAACATTTAATTAGTAATTCATCACTTCCTGTCTCCCTGGGGTATAAATATGACGTGACACCGAGGCCATTTCTCTTATCCACTCTTAAACATGGGAAAGACAAAGGAACACAGCATACAAGTGAGGCAGATGTGCGTCGACCTTCACAGGTCAGGCAGAGGCTACAAGAAGATTGCCACTCAACTGCAGCTGCCCATATCCACTGTGAGAGGAATAATTAAGAAGTTCAAAACAACTGGAACAGTGGTAAACAAGCCTGGACGAGGAGCCAAGTTTATTTTGCCACCACGCACAGTGAGGAGGATGGTAAGAGAAATCAAAAGATCTCCAAAGCTCACTGTTACAGAATTACAACAAATGGTAGCATCCTGGGGTCACAAAGTCTCCAAATCAACCATCAGGCGCTGTCTACACGCCAACAAGCTGTTTGGGAGGCATGCACGGAGAAAACCTTTCCTCACTCACAATCATAAACGCAAGCGTCTGGAGTTCGCCAAGCGGTATTAGGGCTTCAACTGGGACCGTGTGCTTTGGTCAGATGAGACCAAGATTGAGCTTTTTGGCAACAAACACTCTAAGTGGGTCTGGCGTACCACGAAAGATGCGCATGCTGAAAAGCACCTCATACCCACTGTGAAGTATGGGGGTGGGTCAGTGATGCTGTGGGGCTGTTTCGCTTCCAAAGGCCCTGGGAACCTTGTTAGGGTGCATGGCATCATGAATGCTTTGAAATACCAGGACATTTTAAATCAAAATCTGTTGCCCTCTGCCCGAAAGCTGAAGCTGGGTCGTCACTGGGTCTTTCAGCAAGACAATGACCCTAAACATATGGCCAAATCTACACAGAAATGGTTCACCAGACACAAAATCAAGCTCCTCCCATGGCCATCTCAGTCCCCTGACCTCAACCCCATTGAGAACCTGTGGGGTGAGCTGAAGAGGAGAGTACAGAGGAGAGGACCCAGGTCTCTGGATGATTTAGAGAGATTCTGCAAAGAGGAATGGCTGAAGATCCCTCTTTCTGTCTTTTCCCATCTTGTGAAACATTATAGGAGAAGATTAGGTGCTGTTTTGTTGGCAAAAGGGGGTTGTACAAAATATTAACACCAGGGGTGCTAATAATTGTGACACACATTATTTGATGTCAAATAATTATTTCTTTATGTGGGATTTTTTCCCCACTGAATAAATGCACTTGTATTGAAGGTTGGATTTTTCTCTTTTTTTCCATTAAGGTCCCATATTATTTAGAAAAAAAATAAAATAATTGGAAGCTAAAAAACACATCTCAACCAGGGGTGCCAATACTTATGGAGGGCACTGTATATATCAATCGCTATTTGACAGAGGGGACAGTCGGTGTAATTTTAACACCAGACATGAGCAATAGAACAGCTTGTGAAGTGGGTATCTTCCTTAAACCTCCTCAATGTGTAAGGACATTAAAACACTTTATCTGCAGGCTGCCACAACTGAACTGTGTCTTGCCGTCCGCATTCTAGAAAGGAGAAAATACATCTCAGTCGAAGCATCTCCCCCACTCAGACTGTGATACTAAAGTAAACCTCTGTGCAATTAAAACAAACTAATTCATTAATACATGAAATGATGGTATCACTGAATTAACCGCACATCAGTGTAGAAGCTTTCATCTACAGTCGTGATTTTTCATTTTCTGCCATTTTTCTTGTATAATGCAGGTTCATTTTCAATGAAAACATCCCGATACGTTTAACTCTGAAACATTGCTTGCAGCAGACTGGCCTACTGTAGGTTGTTATAAGGGATGGGCAGATACTGATACCGATACTAGTATTGGTGTCAGGGCAAATACTGTTTGAACTCATACTCATACCCTAGGGATTTTGGTCTTCAGTGTATGTGGGTACCAGCATGTTTAAAATATGCAAACAGTGATTGTACATATTTGAGACAAATACTACAGCAGTACACCTATTTAATGAAATGATTCGCAAACAAAACAGAAGAGAGTATGCCAGAGAGAGGCAGGCGAACCATCAGATAGTCAACAGCGTGACGACACACCGATCACAGAGCCAACAGTGTGACAAGACACAAGGGAAGGTGGTGGGCGGGGCTGCAAAGATGCGCAGCCAATCAGCTCACGGGATAAATCCACTCGTGCTATCATTGGTCAACGTCACGTCGGGAACCAATCGTACGTACAGTCATGTACAAAATCTCTGAGTCATTCGTCATTTTTTTTTCTGAATACAGTACTTTGCGGGGGGACGCAATGTACTGATAAATGAAGCACGATATATTGAGGGATTGTTTTTTTTTTTCAATATCGTGATTTTTTTTTAATCCAGTATAGTGAGCTTGTTTTTTATATTGCCCACTTCCCTTCGATGTCGTCATAATTATCATATTGTGAAATTCATGTCGTGATATTGTATCGTGATGTTTGGATAGTACTACAGGTACATCCTTCTTTTCCTTGATGTTATTGTTGACCGACATCTCACTGTCATTTTTGTCTGCTCACTTCTGTGTTTAGGTAACCTGGGCAGAGCAACAGGTGGTCAAACAGAGGAAAAAACGAGATATCTACGCAGAACCTTTTGATCCGAAATTCAAGTACCAGTGGTACTTGGTGAGTTTCACTTGTACTAAACTCGGATTCAGTAAAACTGTATGAATGTGTATTTTCTGTGTTTTTGAATTTGCCACTGCACACCAGTTGAGCTTTTTATTCACTCAAATGCCAACAATTGAACATTGAAAAGTGATTGTTGAAAAATGTAATCCTGTGTGAATCTATTAGGATGCACTTTTACAGTGAAAATAAAGAAGCTTCTGTATGATCTTAGTGCTTTTTAAATGCGAGTCCTTAAATCCGCATATCAGTAGCTCAAGTAGAAGTGCAACAATTAACAATTAATCACTTATTCATCTTCCATACCGCTTGATCCTCACGAGGGTCGCGGGGGTGCTGGAGCCTATCCCAGCCATCTCCGGGCAGTAGGCGGGGGACACCCTGAATTGGTTGCCAGCCAATCGCAGGGCACACAGAGACGAACAACCATCCGCGCTCACACTCACACCTAGGGACAATTTAGAGTGTTCAATCAGCCTGCCACGCATGTTTTTGGAATGTGGGAGGAAACCGGAGCACCCGGGGAAAACCCACGCAGGCCCTGGAAGAACATGCAAACTCCACACAGGGTATCAAACAAATATCGATTGTTTGATAATCGATTCATCGTTTGGATTCGTTTGTGCATTTTCTGCACAAATTGCACTGTCAATTTGAAAAAAATAATAATAAAATTATTTTTGTAAGAAAAATACTATGACATTATTGAATCCAAATTTTCAGGGTGTCTGACACCAGTTTTTATCGGTCCAGGTCAGCATTGTCACATCTTACCACTAAATTCCCTTGATGGCGTGCGTGCCAATGGCATAACTGCACTTACAATGCCTGCCATCTGCACTGAGTGGTAGATCTGACACGATTTTTGTAGCTATCTGTGACTTAAAGAATAGCTTTGAAGCAGATGAAAGCCGCAACTTTGAAAAGGTCAGATTGAATGTCAACAGCAAATCAAACGGCATACAAAATGATTTGTGAGCCATCGTCAAAGTCCCCAGTGTTTTGGGCCACATTAATGACAAAGCCCATTTGTTGTACAGGCACTTAATGACAGAATAACATGCTTGCATTATTGCTTTCCCTGCTATTTTCCTTTCACCAAAAAGTACTTCCGCTCATGTTTCTGTGAATGAACCTTTGAAAAGTGCCATTTTGACGCTTTTTGCTGTGTCACAATGAAGTAGAATCAAGAGATGGTCAATAATTATTTTTTCTCCATCCTCAGTACAACACCAACCACCATGACTTGAATGCCAAAGCAGCTTGGCAGTTGGGTTACACAGGTAAAGGAGTGGTGGTGTCCATTCTGGATGATGGAATAGAAAAGAACCATCCAGACCTCAGTCAGAACTATGTAAGTACATATCCTCACTGTCCTAAAAAAAACAACAAAAAAAAGCATTGGTCCACTTATTGAAACATTTTGAATCATATTAATTTTTGAAACATAAATAGCCTTGAATAGTCTGCACGCTTGGCATGTTATGTCACAGGACCCAGATGCCAGCTATGATGTGAATGATGGCGACCCAGACCCTCAGCCAAGATATACACAGCTTAATGATAACAGGTATGTGCAACCAAATCAACATGGGGGAGACCGAACGAGAAGCCTGTTTTTCATTTCTCATTGTAGCAAAATGCATTTTCCTTTTCATTCTTCAGTCGAGCTAAACAATTCTGGTAGTCTTTCATATTTTCCTGTGGCTAGTCATTCCTCAAAGCATGTCCAATTGAAGGCGCAAAGATATTTTTAACTTTTTACGCCTCACACATTCCGAAAATGCGCATTTGCTCCCTGTAATGAGCCCAGTGCTCATTTCCATAATTGTAGTGACCGTTTTTTCTCTCTGTGCAGCTACGACGTTAATACCGTATAGCTTGCATAAGAAGAGTAAATCTGCCCTCAGATAAAAGAAGTGTGTGAAGAAAACAGATTTGTTGAAGTGGCCTCTGCAAGATGGCATTAGAGGTTGTTTACCACCACAGCAATGTCTTGCAGAGCATTGATTGAATTAAGTCATCAGAATTAATGAAAGCGAGCCAATCCTTTGGCTCTGAATGAACCCACTTACAGTCCATCCTCTGTACAACTTGCGACTTGCCCTTGCCCGAGGTAATTTCATTTTTGCTTTAAATTATGGCAATAGGCAAGATAGTGCTCAAACATGTCACGTCTTTGCATACAGAAGGCCTCAACTTGAAAATAAAACACCAAAAGAGGATCTTTGGTTGTATTTAGTCAATGTGTTTTAAATAGTACAATTTCAGCCATTTTTCCAAATTCACTGCCAGACGTTTTAAAGCATTTTTGACGGAATATTGGGTTCTGTGACAATTTAAACACTTTTCAGTGTTTTGGCTCTGTATGCATATGGGCTATGTCTGCTGTTCAGTAAATATAGGCCAAAATAGTGAAAGAGACACACATTTGCCTCTTAAAGCATTTTTACGCTTCTTTTTGTCAATATAATTGTTGATGGGAACTGGAAACGATTCCCCATCTGTCATTGTCACAATCCAAAACACTGGATCTCGGAAAAATGTGGGTGAGCCTCGTGCTGGAGGAGGCACATACTTTGACATTCCTGCCAAGGCAGACTTAAGTACCTCTTATGGCTTATAGTGGCCCACAGCCCAGCTAAGACACTTACTATTGATGTTTCTCACTTGCGGCATCACTGCTTAACCTTGGCTCATCTCAGGCCTTATCTCTTGCCACCCAGCTTCCTTATGCCTTCCCCGTGGCAAGACCAAACGCAAGACACCATGTTTGTGGTGCGTTCATTTCTCTTGCCTTACAGTGGGCCGATGCAGATGCAAGTGTAAACAACCAGTGGGCAGGAAAACTGTGCAAGTTTGCCTTAGACTGAACGTGTCTGTTCCCCTTGCAGAAAGGCCAACTGTTCACCTCCATAAAGCGGTCTTTCTTTCCCAACATATGGGCTGCATTGAGGATTGCTCGGGAGTGTGTGACTGTTCACCCTCTTATTTATGTTTCTTTTTTCAAAGTTCCCTTTGCGTCGCGTCAGGGTAGTTTACAAACGTGCATTTTCTGAATTTATTTAAGTATACCTCAACTACTTGGCTCATCTCTTCCGTGGTTTGACTGCAGAGGTTGTCAACGTGATTTAAAAGAACGATATTCATTATTCATGTTTTATTACCATGCAGAGTTCATCTTGATGAATCTAATCAAAAAATGTGATTTTCCAAATTCAGATGTGCAATGCATGTCATATGTATCCTTAATTGACCCTATACCGGCTCTCTAATGTTCCCACAGCCTGATAAACATCAAGAACCATTGGTTAAAAAAAAAAAAAAAGATTTTCACATAGCCTAAATAGCCTGCAGGATTTTTTGAATAAATTGGTGTTGGATTTGGAAATATGTATGATGAGCTCTCTGCGGGAAATAGAGACAAGACATGACAAGTTTCAACACAAATGCCGACAAGCGCCGTTGAGACAAAAATAGAGCCATGCCAGCAGCTATCCCAACATCGTTCAATGTTGCATTTACTAACCTTGAAAAATCAACCACCTTTTTGCCTGCAACTGCTTGTAAGTACAGGTTTCATTTCAGAAAAAAAAAGTTCATTTTGTTATTACAGCAGTGGTGAAGCCAGTCACAAGCCCATGCGTATTGGCACCCATCACGTACATCCTCTTTAACTAGCTGTTAATAGAGCTTTTACTGTGCTTGAAAGTGAGCATAAAATATGATGCGTGGGTTAAACATTCCGAGAAAGATGATGTCATGAAAGTTAGTGAAATTAGTGTTTGTGTTCAGTTCCATTTTTTCCATGAGGAAGCCTTTGCTGAAGTCGGTCTTTGAGCATGTCGGTCGACAGGATTTTGAGGATAGCAGCAAAAAACACTTATGAGCAAGGTGACTTGTCACTCCCTCTGAGGAGTTTGGATTAATAAGGGTTATTGTAAGAGTTGGTACAAGTCTAGGGTCTAGTACACTCAAATGCTACTTGTATTTTGTCAATAAAGACATATCAGTGTCATTTTATAGTCAAGTAAAAATGTGTGAGATTTTGCTGGCCTTTTGGTCTTTTTTCATTTTGATATTTAATCATAGCAAATAACTTTTTGAAAAGCGTTTTTCAATAAAACAGATTTTTGCTTTTTTTTTTCAAACTTGCCTTAATTTATATCACAATAAAAACAATGGTTGTCTTGGTGTTAAACTGGAAACCAGCAATCCAACTTTTTATGAATGTTGTGGAGCCCAACGGGTGACCAAATTATCGTCCAACACTTCTGACATGTTCTCTTACAACTGCACATTTGTCCGCAAACAATGTCTTTTCTCAGTAGTTTATCTACAACCAGTTTTGAATATATTTGGATGACAGGAGCCTTTCCCAAGCAAATCTGCGGATTGTGCAGTCATGTTGGTCTTGCCAGTTGCGGAGATGAAGACTGCGATGTGATGCAAGTTTGTATCACTAACATGACCTTGCCATGGGCTTCTTGCTATCATCAAAACATGATTTCTGTGTTAGTCTAAAACTCTTAATTAATGCCACTTTTTCAGTTGAATACGCATTCATCACCCAATGCGAAAGATGAAAAAAGAGCTCCTGTACAGATTTGACAAATCGCAGATTTCTATATTTTGGCGGCCTGTATTTGTGGTATACAAGCACACCAGAATGGCTCGCTAAAATTTCGCTGGTTGTTTTTATATAAGTAGCTCATTCATATATGGTTATCTGACTACATGCCGCTACAGATATCAGTTGTGTCACTTCACTGTGAGTTTTGTGACATTCTTTTCAGTTAATGCTCCACAAGATAAAAATGATCAAAAACTTATTTTGCAAAACCAACATCGTGAAGATTCTGCAGACAAATGCAAATCATGTTTCACAGCTTGACCCTGTTGGTACGTTAAATGCTGATTATTACATGAACATCTTTTAAATTTTGTTTGCTAAATGTAAACTTCATTCTTGAGTATTGTCTCATTAATTCTAATTAAACATGAAAATATGTTTTCGTCAAAATAAAGATCTAACTTGCCTTTGTTGTATGTAACTCTTGCATCAATTACCACAAAATAAGGGCACACCTTTGAATAAAAGGGACACTATTATTAACAGGCATTTCGACTTTAAAAATATCAGGAACAAAACACTGAACAAAAATAATTCAGAGCCGCTGTAGCAGATTTGCTTCATCTGAGCATAATTGAGACGCATTGCCATGCAGAATTTGCCTTGGCTGTGCCATATCTTATTGAATTAGGAAATTATGAAATGTTCCCATGTTTCCCTCCGCAATGTGCTCACATACCCCGAAGGTACACAGATATAAACAACAACTAAAGATGTGATATTTGTTCATTTTTTAATTCAAACATGGTATAAATGTATCCGTACCAAAGGAGGACCTGAAACGCTTTATGTGAAACGTGCCTTCATTGAAGGTTGGTACTAAGAAAGTGCCCTTGTGGTTATCCTGAAATAAAAGAATGTGACTATGTGATGGGTTCCTTTGACAGATCAGTGGTGTTTTAATGTTGTGCATACTGGTATTGTATGCAAATCTGGAGAAAGTAGTTCTTGTCTTTTCTTAATCAGATTCCTAAACCAAGAAACTAATCTATCCCTCTGATAGCATTTGTATTCCATGAAACCATCTATCATGTCCATTTCTGTAATGAATGTGTCAAAAGCTGAGTTTGAAAAGGTTTGCTTGAATGGTTATCATTTATCTGCTTTTCATCAGCTACATCCCAAGCATGTATGCTGCACCACTGCAGCAGTGCCTAGGCAGAATGGATTTCAGGAAGTGCTTAAGATAAAATATTCTGAGAAATTGCCAAGATGATGTGTGTAGGTTTACTTTGGTCTTTTTATTTATTTTTTTAATTTTGTGCTTTGTGTGTGTTACCATCCTGCATTCCTCCCGCTATGTAGCAAAAGTAATTGCCTGTGACTGAAAATGGCAGACATCCGCTCCCTTAGCTCGCATAATACAAATAAAACATTCAAATAGTCTAAAATAAATGTTAGGGTTTGTGATCATTTTAACCTGAAATGCTGCAATATTTATGATTTGTGTGTCAAGTCATCAAGTTGGCCTAATGTGTCTGGATGACATTTTGCTTGTACAGTAGTTTCCCTTTTGGCACATCGACTTGGTCTTTCTGTTTTGGGCTGATTAAACGGCAACAGGCGTCTGTGATATTTTGAAGGGCATTTGGAATATGTGTGCATCTGGCCGACAAAGGGAATGCACCTGACTGGAATGTGCTGATCAGCCAGTCTGTTGGACCTCGGAACATTGCAGGGCCTCGAGCAAAATATATCAAAACAGCGGCTTGGGAATAATGAAGGACGCGGTGTGTTAAAATGGGAAATGGTATTCACAGAAATCCATCTCACATGCACAGGAGATGTTTTTATTCTGCCTTTGACTGATTTCGTGCTCGCACACGCTCCAAGGTTAAAATTTCTGGTGGGTTGTAAATGTATAGTGCAGGCAGTCAGTGGTTTAATGTTTTCGTCTTGTTGTTTTTGGGGTTTTTTTTTTTTGAAAAATAGGAATATAGGTTTGTTTGAAGAAATCAAAGCCAAGAATTTTTCCTCATACGTTTGTTTTGTCTCAGTGTACCCCTTTTGCCATATTACTTAAATGGCGCATACTCTCACAAGCAACATTATTAGCTGAGTGCATTACTTGGCCCTATAAATCTCCCAAACAAGCAAGTAATCAGTCAATCAAAATTTTATTGATAGAGCATTTTTCATACACCCTCTCTAAGATCACACACACGCACAAAACTAAACTTACAAGCATATAGACATAATGCTGGGTTCGGATCACGAGAGGAAACACAACCGCCAGGGCTGCACCAAGGTGCGGGAGGAATACTCATGCACATTGTACAATAAAATGCTATAATATTAGATAAAATGTGAAAATATTCTTTTTTTTTAAATGTCTTTTCTTCTTCTCAACCCAATTTTTTTTCTATTTTTTTTTTTAGGCATGGAACACGCTGTGCAGGAGAGGTAGCGGCAGTAGCCAACAATGGCATCTGTGGAGTTGGTGTGGCTTACAATGCCAAGATTGGAGGTATGTTCTGTGGAGCCAGTCGTCAGCAGTTGGTTGTGATAAAATTGAGCAAGTACTGACCACCTTGTTTGATGAACGTAATGGTTTCAGCGGACTAATGATTACAGTGGCCGACGCGGGCAACCGCTCCGCAAACACAGGGGGGTCTGCCAAAAACAAAGAATCACATGCAAATAAAAAAAACACACAGAACTGCAGAACAATAACGCTGGAAGTAAAAAAATAAATAAATAAAAATGCCGCGAACGGCCAAATGCTGCAAACACAGGATTGACGTAAAGAAAAAAGAAACGTATAACTGCAGAAATGCACAACCACAAGCAAGAAATGCTGCAATCACAGTAACAAAGTGGAAGCAAGCATTACAGTCCACAAAACAAATGCAAAAAAAGCTGCGAAAATCCAATAGTCAAAAACTATGGCAAGAAAAAAATTATGCAAGTTCACGCCACTAAATGGAAGTTTGCCAGGCCACTAGGGGGCACTGCAGGGCCAATGTTCTTTTTGGGGCGGGGAGTTTTTTTGTTTTGGGTGTTTTTTGGCATTTGTTTTGGAGTGTTTAATGTTTGTTTCCACTTTGTTGCTGTGATTGCAGCATTTCTCTAGTTTGTGTTTGGATTTTGTTTGCATTTATGTGTTTGATTTTCGTTTGCAGCGGGTTTGCCCGTCGGCCACCGTAGATTATCATAATTTTGTGTAAATATTACCTCGATGAATGGATCCAAATCAAAATAAGGTTATTAAATTCCTGGTTGAACTGCTTTATGTGGATTTGAATATAACCTATCAAAGCTTTGTTTTGTCAACCAAAATGAATATTCATGAAATTAACTTTGCATCTATTGTTAAACTGTTTTAAAAGCTGAAACATAACTCAAGGCTTGCCTGGCATGTCCCCTAAAGTTCATTTTTACAAATGATTTTAATATAATTGAGTGCATTGTTGTATTAAATGTTTCCTTTTTTTGTTTGTTTGCTGTGAAGACTGAAGCATCGTCTTCTACGTTCACAGCTTTTGTGATGTATCGTCAAATGTTTTCGACTCCCAGCTGCTGTAGGCAAAATGTCAACGATGATATTCTATCCCAAGTTATTCAGCAATTCCCCACAGCTAGTTTGCATATATTTTAATGACACCGTGTCTGATCTAAAACAAAATATGAAATAATTGTCACTTGAAGTGAACAGACATGGCAGTGCCGCCGTTGTCTCTAACTCATAACAGAAGGACTTTGGAGAGTTCTAACTAACAACAGAAGGGCTTTGGTTTTTTTGATGCCACATCACAGACTGGGGTGACGTCTAGTCAACAGAAAACACATTTATACAAAGTTGCTAATGCTCTGCTCTGATGTCTACAACACAACCACGACGAGAACATGGCCCGGCTGCTTGAAACGGACGCTATAATTGATGCATGCACTGGTGGTGAGTGGTGCCAGACACAAAGACACAAACATGTAGTCATTGCTTTTATCAATGATTACAATTTTTCTGTGGATTTCATGTTAGTTTAATTTATCTTCTGACAATCTTATTCCGTTATTAGTTTGAAACAATTTCTTCCTATTCATAGCCGGTTAGTTAGGTGGCGTAAAAGTTACATGACTCTAAAATGGGTCGGTGGCATGATCATTCATCTTAAGTAGCCGCAGTTCACTGTTGTCTGGAAATGACTTTCAGACTGTTAACTTTGTAAGATGCATAAACGGGAGCGACTTTTCATATGCATTGGTTCGAAATAGGTTTTTGTAGCCTTCTTCAGTGTTATTTTCCTTCTACCTGATTTCTTGATAGGTTATCTCCCCACCGACCTTTTTTCCTTTTTCAGCATAAATAAAAAATAGAACCATGTTAAGATAGTCAGCCGCCTCTAATGCATGTGTTTATAGGATATCTTCAATTGTAGCTTACAGGCGTTGCTTATATGCCCGTCCGTCCGTGCTTGTTCTATCGTTTCATCTCTGCTGATCTGTCCTGCATGCCACTTTCAGCCGTCATGTCAAATTTGGACCTGAAGAACGACATCCAGCTCATCTTTATGATCATTCTAGGTGCCTTGCGGGAATCTCACATACACTCTCATGAAGATAAAAAGGTGCGCTGTGTGTGGTCTCATAAGTGGAGGAGCCTTCACAAGTGTATCAGCTGCGAAGTCGTGTTTTGAACAGATGAGTTAGGATTAGTTGAAACAAAACGCATACATGTACGTGTTCACTTTTGCCAGCCATTTAACCTCCCAGACTCTTAAGTCAAATGAGAGAAACTACAGTCTCAGCGGTCTTCTATCCCCTCCTAACTTTCAAAGTTGTTCTTGGCACTGAAGAATGCATTCCTAGCTCAATAAAAATGCTTCACAATAAACCCATTTTTAGAATCTAACATATTATTGCCAAGTTTGGGGTCCAAGTATGAAATTTGTCCTGGCACAGGCTACAGTGGCATGCCACGCATTCACTGGACATTAAACTGATGAAGGCATACACTGTCCAAAAAGCTTTAAAGTCTAATAATAGACAAATAATGTTCTCCAGAAAGAAAATTTTTAAAAGCTACAATAGTAATTTGACATAATTTCTTCAAAAAAGTGCGTAGACACGCGTACATGGAACCGCAATGGCTTATTTCTAACATTTTTGGGGGTCTGGGAATACTTTGAAGCTACTTTGTGCATTCTAAAACATTTGCACAGAAGTTGACACCACCGCAGAAATGCTTCAAAGTTTAGTTTGATGCTTTTGCAGTATGTCACAGTGATGGCCCTTGCTTCCTCGGAAGAGAGCAGTATTTTGTCATGGAGGGAATATGCCAAATTTGTTTTGGAATTGTCTTGCATTCCCTACGACTAATAATTAATTTAGAATATCACTGGTACCAAAAGAAGATGTAGGAAATGGATGTAAACATGGACGTATAAGCATTTTGGAGACATGAGTCATTTTCTGCGTCCCTTATCTACAATCATTTGTTTGATCAAGGCTTATTTGATCCATGTGCATTTCTGTTCGATGTACTTTCTGTAATTCTTATCAAAATGTTTTTGTCTCATTTATTCATGTTTCAGTTGTAGCACTTTGGTATCAAAGTCCTCGTGATGAGTCCTTTCATCTTTCTGTTCAAATATTCTGTATTAGAAATTGAGTTTCAGCTCCAATGCATATTTTCTGAACCATTTTGAGTACAGCAGCAATGAATTTGTCCTTAGTGCTGATGGTGAGGCCATCTCAACATTAGGATCCACAAATAATCTTTTGCAAGCTGACAGCCTGCTCACACGGCACACACACCCAAAAGGTGCACAATGAACTGCACTCGAATTATGCAAATAAGCAACACCAAAGTAGTAGGTCTGTGTGCCGTTGAGTTACACCTCCCCTAATAGAGGAAGTACAATGGAGTCATTGGGTCGCACAATCGAAACATAAAACACAACAAAATTAAACCATTGCCGCAGTGAAAAGGGCATTACCTTCTCCAAACAGTGGATCTAAAGTCACCCCCCCCCCCCCCCGATTCAAATGTCAAGTTTTTGGGATGTAAAAATCAAACCAAGACGTTTCACTTTTTCCACCATGCATATTATTTCAAACATTTATTTATTTGTTTGTTTTTTACAAGGATAATTAAACAACATGAGAATGTGGTTGCGCAAGTGCACACACCCGCTTATAACATGGGAAGTGGCTGTGTTCAAGATCAACAAATCATTCAAACTCATTAAATGGGTATAGGCACACCTGTTCTGCTATTTTACAGTCACTCTAAAGTTCTGCTGTTCAAGTAGGCTTTTTTTTTGACTATTTAAAGTCCCTTTTAAAGTTCCGTTATCCAAGTATGCTTTTCTTGACATTTTGTTTGCTATCTAGAAGACGCATGAAGGTCGTGTCTTAACAAGGATCGTCCCAGCTTTTTTTGGGGAACCTGTTGCAGCTATAAAATTCAAACTTAATGATTTATTTGCTAGAATCAATCAAGTGTATTAGTTTTCACATTAAATGTAGTGTATTTAATTGAATAGAAGTTTAACATGATTAGCAAATCTTAATCTTCTGTCTCTTGTATATCTACAGTGTTTCGCTACAATCTTGTCATTGCAATTCAAATGATTTCATTAAAATAGCTCATTAGAATTATCTGTGTTGCGGAGCTCAGCCTTGCAGTGCCATCCCATTACCTAAAATAATGTCCGTATACTCGAGCATAACATTGTGTATGTTAACACGAATGCAGGTGTGCGCATGCTGGATGGTGAGGTGACAGACATGGTGGAGGCCCAGTCTCTCAGCCTGAACCCCCAACACATTCACATCTACAGCGCTAGCTGGGGCCCAGAGGACGATGGCAAAACTGTGGATGGGCCTGCGAAACTCGCCACAGAGGCCTTTCGGCGTGGAGTTACTGTGGTGTGTATTTGTGGGTGGGTGGGGGGGTTGTCATTTGTCTGAGAGAAATAATTTACGGCTTGTGTGTGGCTTCCTTTCAACGGTCTAATAGAACTCTTCAAGCATAAGAGGACAAAAGCGCAAGGAACAAAGCTGTATTTGACCCTGACAATTTATGAATGGAAGGGAATGTGCTCTGAAAGCCACCAGTCAGGAAAATTATGAAAACTAAATCTGAACTGAAGGAAATTAAATGTGGTTTGATGAGGAAATGTTGCATGAACGTTTATTTTAAACTAATTGATTGAATCTGAATTCCTTTTTACCTCAAAACTCTCATAGCAAGTACATGTTGACATAAAGGTGCCCTTGCATTACCTTTCTTTTCCCCCACCCCACCGTTTTATGCATAACATGTCAAAATGAATCTGATTCAGTTTGTGGATTGGAAGCAATAGCCGATAAAAGCCAAGGCTTGCAAAACGCTCAGATTTTTATTTGACGCCGTTGTGATGTCGAATCGTGATGCATTATTTAAGCACGTACCTATTTTTGCGGTTGCTACATGCCCACTCAACTCAGGAAAAAATGACAGCCGATAAGAAGTTACAGCTTCTAAAACTTTGCATCAGCTGCCAGTCTCACAGGAGCAACCACTTGCCATTTCAGAAACAGAAGTGTGCTGTTTTTGGTGACATTTCATGAAGGATTTTCCTAAATATTCACACGCGCTACAAGTACATCTGCTCGTTTTAAGTCACTCACACACACAGTGTCGCCATGTAGGTGACTTTAACCCCGAGGGAGGGAAGTAGGTGTCCTGCTCTTGGCAAACCTGATAAAAAGACATGAAACATTATTTAAAAAATATGATAAAAGAAAAAAAATGGGGGGGATCCAATTTGTTTTGTCTTCCTACCTGAAGCAACAAATCAAGACTTAAGATTTGCAGTTGGTCCTCTATGACTTGTAAACAGGCCTGTACTTGGTAGCCCCTCTTGTTTTACTGCATTGGATTGTTATGTGTAAAAAGAGATTGATAAGCCAACAACAGATCGCACCCGAGGCTCTCACATATGCACGCCATGCATAAATACAGTCAAGCAACTACCCACAGCCTCGTTATGAACTGTGGGATTCGAAGCATGTGCCATAAAACTGATTTGGGACTGCTGCTGACAGACTACTTTGGTGATTGCTGCAGTGACTGCACTCTCAGTTGGCAGTGGGTGGCGCATGTACACGTTGGATCAATGCACAGGAACGGTGCCACTCAATACAATAAAGATGAACGATTGCACTTCAAGCACTGAGAGTTTGGATGGTATATTACTGGAACTGGTCACTCCTGCTTGTCGTCTGATTTTTACCCGCTTTTAATTTTCCGAAATGACCTTCTTAATATCTTCATTTTGAATAGGCAATGATTTGATGGAATTTCTACCTTTTTTGTTGATGGTCAAAGAAAGACTTATGTTTCTCTCTATATGTCTTCTCCAACCTTCAGGGCCGTGGCGGTTTGGGCTCGATCTTTGTGTGGGCATCCGGCAATGGCGGGAGAGATAAGGACAGCTGTAACTGTGACGGCTACACCAACAGCATCTACACCTTATCCATCAGCAGCTCCACACAGAATGGCCTCATTCCCTGGTACAGCGAGGCTTGCTCTTCGACCCTCGCAACCACCTACAGCTCGGGCAACATCAACGAGAAGCAAATAGTATGTTTTTTCACCCCCTTTCATCGACTCTGCAAAAACTCTTGGCTTTCAAAATTTAGGGTCAGATAAATCAAATCGCAGGTGGCCATCCATAGTTAAATTTATAGTCAACCGGAGGATCATGTGAAATGCGGAAACACTCTCACAATATGTGCTACACTCTCATTTACAGATCTCGAAACACATTTCATTTCCCTAATATTCAAGATAGACTGCGTGGCCATGTGCTTAGTTCTTAAATGGTTATGGGCTTCACTTTTCAAGTGCTTTTCCACCTTTAAGCACTTGTATTATTTGCAACGTCACCTCATTCAAACATTCACTACATTCACTCAGTGATTATTAATGGCGGCATGTGTTGCAGCAGAAGGAACATGAACAGAACCTTTGAAGCAGCAACAGCTGTGGTGTCAAGATTGCCAAAATGGGACTAAATGCAACAAATGAAGTGAAGAAACCCCCCCCCCCCCCATCAAGTATACAGTGTGTGATTCCACATTTGAACGACTCCTCAGAATGTCTTCTTTGTGTCTTATCCTTACATCTCAATATCTGTGCACGATGAGAAACGTTATCGTTGTTACACAATAATTGGTCATCGATTAATTTGAAATGCATGGTCTGGGGGCTGCAGCTGCAGGACTCCCTGATCATCTTCCTGATCTGACCTCTTTTTGTTTCATCTATTAATTCACTTTTAGCACTATGATATGATCATGAATGAATAAATCCTCCAGGCAAGCTGCTGCTGAACATTCCTATCACAAACAGAATCATTTCGGTCTACACTCTGACAGTCACATTCTCTGGGTGGGCGGTTGTTGCTGCAACAGGAAAACCTGTTATCTGGGAGGCTCAATTGTGCACACGGGTGTGATTCGCCGACCGTTCATTGAGATTGTTTAGTTTAGTCACATCGGGCTCCGTCGCTTGATGTGCGTCATTGGCTTGGAGCTTCCCTCATTTTAGTTTCCTGACCTGTATCCTTTCCGAGATTGCTGGCCTCTTACTTCATATTACTGCACATTTTATAAATCACACCCGAAGCTGTCTTGTGTAAACCCTCTGCCGTTGAACATGAAGTCGGTATTCTGCAAAGGGTTAATCGAAAAAGGCACATGGGTCGAAGAAAAGGGACAACGGATCCTTGTTTCCCCACATCTTTAATATTTCAATAGTGTTCACTTCCAGCAGATGCACTTCCATGATAAGATAATATGTGGCAATTAGCACGTCAAAAGAATTATCCGCTTTGTCCTAGCAGGCTTAGGTAGGCTAATGTAATTATTTTTCTTTTTCAGATCACAACAGATCTTAAGGCTGAATGCACAGACTCCCACACAGGGACCTCCGCCTCAGCACCACTGGCCGCTGGGATCATCGCTCTGGCTCTTGAGGCAAAGTAAGGGCGAAACAATCATTTTCAAATTCTCACATCGCCGGCAGCTTTGTCCTAAGATTTATACGCTAAAATTGTCCTTGTGTCCACTGATCTAAATATACACTGTACTGCGCACCTGGCAGGTTTTTTTCTGCTGAACTTGACATTTTGAGCACATTGACGAGTCACAGGAACTTATCGATGCTTTAATGATGATTGCAGACAATAGTTGTCCACAATGGCCAACAATCTTCAGTCATCTGGCTTGAGAATGTCAACATTACTATGAATGTGAGGGTGTGGGGGGGGGGGTGGTGAGGGTGTAGGGGGGGGGGCGCGTGCACGTGTACAAATGTGCTTGCATTTTGTTCCAGTAAAAATTTGACCTGGAGGGACATGCAACATCTGGTTGTGCGGACCTCTCGCCCTGCCCACCTGGCCACCAACGACTGGAACACCAACGGGGTTGGACGTAAAGGTACATCACTAAAGTTCACTGTCGCTACGTCCGTATTCTACATCCATTTCTGAAGCTAAATTGAAATCAAGAGAAGCAGGGCCGAGGTTATGAACAAAGAATTCAATTTCTTGAAGTGGCACGTGTTCCGGAGCTCCAGTTGCGGTAATTTTGTTCGGAAGGCCAGCTTTCATTTCCATCTCATCTCTTCTCTCTCATTTCCCTGCAGTCAGCCATTCCTACGGATACGGTCTACTTGATGCCAGTGCAATGGTAGCACTGGCAAAGACATGGACTAGCGTGGGACCACAACGAATATGTGTGATCACCATGGTCGACGAGCCAAAGTTTGTGCAACACACACTGTTCATGTCAAATGTATTGTCAAATGTGCTACATGCAGCACTGATGAAATTTCTTTCCTCAGGAGAGAGAGGAAGGAAATGCTGCTCACTGTATTTCAAAGCCAACGATAATCCTCCCGATCTTCAACTATTTAGAACAGATTACGTCCTAAATGTGCATCTTTTAAGCAGTGTTAGTTTGAATTGAGTGGCGGGCAAACGACAGAAGGATCGATCAGACAAGCATCACTTGCTTGTTTTTGTCCACCGCCGTAGTGTCTGTCAAACTTTACTTTCCAAACAAGTTAACAAAAGTTCTACTGAGAGGAAGAAAACAAAATGGATGTATTTTTTTCTATCACTATTTTATATACAGTACAGGTACTTTAAACAGTCTGACATCTCACGCAGTTATGATGCACTTGTTGCAGTTTGACTGTGTGGGTGTGAGCATCCACAGCTTTAGGCTGTTCTGAGCAGACGGTTTAAGCATCTGGGAGCAGCAATCAGGGCAGTCGAATTCATTCAAGTGTTAGCCTCATCCAGACTGACTTGAACCAAGGGGAGCAATTAGGGATTCGGCGTCTCTCTGTTGCAATCTGTCAAAATGAGAACAACCGAATGTACATCAGACAGTTTACAGTATGCAGTTTTCCTAACATGTGACGCCACATAATCAGTATTATCAAAATGTAAAAATGAAATCATGTTTTCTGCAATAGATGCATACAATTGTAAGAGAAATGAGCAATATTCGGTAAAAAGGTTAAAGGTAAGATGTCGTCTTTGCACAGCATCCCACACGTGCTGCACGATGCATATAGCACAGCTGCGAATGTATGAACACTACCATGGGACTATTATCGCTGCGTGCGCGTGCGTGTGTGCGTGTGTGTGTGTGTGTGTGTGTCTGTGTGTGTCTGTGTGTGTCTGTGTGTGTCTGTGTGTGTGTGTGTGTAACTATTAGGATATTATACGTGTATAACAAGTCAGCATTCAGTGTTTTGCCATCACAAAATACGGGCAATCCTGTAACAGTTGGCAGCTGCGGTAACAGTTCTGATGGCAAACTCGACTTGAAATTACACAACTCTAACTTTATTTGGCATCTTTTGACAGGAACATTGGTGGCCATTTATCAGTTAACAAGAGTGTGGATGCCTGCTTTGGAAGCGACAATCACGTGACCTCACTGGAGCACGTCCAAGCTCGGCTCACCCTGTCGTACAACCGGAGGGGCAACCTGGCTATCCACCTCATTAGTCCTGCTGGCACGCGTTCCACATTGCTCCACCCAAGGTACAAACAAAACCGTTGCACGTACACACTGACACAAACTGGTCAGTTCAATCTGTTAACACACCCGTGATGATTTCCCTCCAGGCCTCATGACTACTCATCAGAGGGTTTTAATGACTGGGCTTTCATGACCACCCACTCCTGGGATGAGAACCCCTCTGGGAAGTGGACGCTGGAGATTGAGAATGTAGCGGGGGCCAGTGACTACGGTAAAGCTCCTTTGCAAGATGTGACGCCATGTTTGTGTTTTCTTGGGATTGTTCGCATTTTGTGTGTTTATAACAGTACCGTATTGGCCCAAATATGATGGCCCTGACTATAAAATGAAAGAAAAAAGACTTTTTGAACACCAAATTAATTTTTATACCAAAATTACAGTTAATTACAGTACATCTGAAACATGATGATAACAATATATTTGAGAGAAAAAGCATATTATTTTGCCTCATTCAAATCTTAATATCTGAACATTTAAATATGTAAACTAAAGTGCAATCACATTCGTAAATTTGTGTAAATCTCCTCAGCTGCCGGTTAACCTGGACGATCTTCGACCCACTTTTCCCTAGATTGTCGCTACGTTTCTCAATTTTCTGTTATCTCTTCTATTATTTTCTTCTCTTTTCTTTCTTACCGCTATTTTTTTCATCTACTTCATGCTACCGCTATTTTTATTTTTATTGTTCGTGACAGGGATTCACTTTGGCCTGGGGAGTTAAGTTCAGCATTCGCTTCAATGATATCTGGCGCCATCTAGTGTCGTGAATGGGTATGATGTATAGACCCCGAATATAAGACTTATTTCAATGCAAAAAAACATCTTATATTCAGGCCAATACTGTACTTGAAATCTCAACATAAAACAAAAACAGTGTGTATTTCAAGAATGATGATGTTTCTTTCCAAATATTATCGGTCGAGAAACTTCACTTAACAATCTGACGGATACCATGAGGAATACACTGCAGTTAAAGCTTAAAAAATGGGAAAGAGAGTAAATTTGAGATTTGTCTGCTCTGTCCCCTCAGTCAGAAAACTTGCAGTCAACACACACACTCACGCACGCGCACGCACACACACGCGCACATTTCTTTAGCACTCACAGTTATTAGACACAAAGGGACATCCGATCATCTTAAAATCGCTGCTCTTTTCAAAGTGTCATTTTCTGTCACTTTGTGGCAAAGATCTGAGAGTCTTCTAAAGAATATGCTTGAACAAAATCTACCCTCGGGAGCTGACGCTCTGAATGACAGGCCTACTTTTTTCCATGAACACTTTTTTTTCTTTTCCTGAAAGCTTGATATATATAATATATATAATAACTATCAGTTGGCTCATCTCTCTTCTCAGGCACTCTAACCCAGTTCACTCTGGTACTGTATGGCACCGGCTCCCCTGATGATTCTCAGGCTGGAATCAGCAACTGCAAGATGATGGACCTCAAACAGAGATGCCTTGGTAAGACGGTGTCTCTTCCCAGTGCTATATGAAGACTGCGAGGGTGAAAAGTGTGTCTGGTGTTGTGGGCCGAAGATGAAACTTGTTGGTTTAGCTCAGCTTTTTGCATTGCGTCAAACAACAGTGCATTATTTACACACGCTTGTCTTCAACACTATACGAAGAAAACATCTTTCATACTTGTAAAATATCATTCGGGGCGGCATGGTAGAGTGGTCGTTTCCCAACCCCAAAATCCCTTCCGCCCAACCCCACTCTCTGACTTCCATTCCTTAGCCATCACACCCCCCCCCCCCTGTCCCATGTTGTAAAAGCCGTTGTAGTCGAAGATGATGATTCTAGTACATGACATGGCTGAGAACTGACAGAACCGTAAGGAGCGGCCCCGCCCTAGGCAGATGAAGAAGTTATGACCACAGCCACAAACTATTGTTGATAGCTTCAAGCAGTTCATCAGATTATTCTAATCAAGTCCATATTGCTGTCTCATAGCAAATCCAAATACTCGAACTGAAAACAAGCTACATTTGACACAGTGACAGTGTGGCCCCTCCAGGCAGACATGGGAAGTGAAATAATGACAGCAGGCCCAAAGCCATTCACAGGGTTATTTATGGGTTGAGATGTTGGCCTCCGGAAACCGAATATGAAGGTTTTGTATTTGAATTTGAATCGCTAAACTTGAACAAGTGTATTGAAAAACTGAAACTGAATTACAGCAACAGAATTTGCATAGTTTAATTAGAATCTCTACTCGGAAAGTCCAAATCTGAATTGTAGAATTTTGAATTCCTCATTGAAAATTAAGTTCTGTATATTTTTTTTCCACATTGTTTTACGATAACAAATTCGGTTTGTTTGACATTTCTCATTCAGTTTTACAAGTAAAAAATCTTCAAAGCTCAAATTTAGTTAGGTGTCGAACATCCGGGTACTCGAGCCTGAGCATTCCATCGCAGAACTCGGACCTCCTCCTTGTCCAATCAGCACCTTTGATTTGAGCACGTGACACAAGCTCGCCGGGAAAAATGGTATCTCCTAAGCAGCTCTTAACCGTTCTTTAACATTTGTGGTACAATCCATCGAGTCATGGAGGGATGAAGGGATACTTCCTTTCAAATAATGGAAAGAACTGGATATTTTGCAACGTATCAAAACGAAATTTGTAGTTGGTTTTTCACGATTTTCGCCCTCACAAATCATATCATGGGCTCATTGAAGTCCATTCCTTAAGCATTACCGATACCCAGGGGTAAGAAATGGGAAAAAAGGAAAAGACACCTTTTGTTTTTGTGATTCAAGCGTTTCTTACTTGCAGCTGTTTTCTTTGACTATGATCACATTTTGGTTTTCTTTGCATTTATACGTTTGATTAGATTTTTTTCATCATTCCTGCGTTTTAAGCATTTGACCGTTTTCAGCGCATTTTTGGTATTCAAAGCCAACAGATTGCAACCAGCCACATGTGTAGATAAAAAAATAAATATTGAAAATGATATTTGCACACTGAACATTTAAGTGCAAAACTAAGACACAAGCGTAAGCTTAATGTAAAAAGAAATCGAATCTGGCCATGAGTTTTGCACTCTTTTGATCTCCATTTGTATATTATTGCACAGTAAACTGAGCTTTATGGCTCAGCTTTATTTTCGGCAATGATTTTGTTAGCCATTGACTATAATAATCAAAGGAATCGGTAATCATGGCAGAAAGGCTGACATATTTTACATCACTAACAGCAACGGCATTGTGCCGTTCGGTAAAGTCATTATTTTACTTTGCTCCTGAAAAATGAACGCCGTTAGTCTCGCCATTATTCCCAACACTGGTAAAAAGTCTGCCTATTTATCTTTGGAAAGAGACATTTTGACACAATTATTTTATTAGGCTAGTGTTAATACTGTATGTGTAAAAGTCATTCTGTACTGTATTGGCTCGCTTTTTCCATCTCACACAGCCTAGATTCATCTCAAAATGTCACTCTGTAGCTTGCTGTTGATCTGTTTTTTTCTGTGCTTTTCTGCAGAATGTAATGCCGGCTACTACTTCCACATGCAAAGGTGTGTGACTGCATGTCCAACAGGCTTCACTGTGGGTTCGCAGCCCCTCAACCACACAGTGGGCAACATCATTGCCCCGGCCTACATCCCAGCCTGCATGCCGTGCCTGCCGCCGTGCCTGACGTGCAGCAGGCTGAGCGCAGAGGCCTGCCTGTCCTGCCCTCCTCACAGATCGCTGAATCCCATCACTAACACCTGCGATCGCATCACCCAGTACATGCGCGAGTCCCCCGGCGGGTTCATGGTGGGTCAGGGGGATTCCGGGTTGCAGCCCCAGCTCAGCTCGCAGCTGCCTGCGACGGTGGCCATTCTCAGCTGCATGGCCATCATGGCCGTCTTCGCCGGCATCTTCCTCCTCTTGCAGCTGCGCTCGGGAGCTCTCGTCAAGCTCCCGTCGCTGGAAGGCGGCGGCGGCATCGCGGGCAGCTTCAGCCTGGGCGGCAATCGGGCGGTGTCGTACCGCGGCATTCCGACAGTGTGGGGGGATGACGGCGTCAACACGGACTCGGAAAACGAAGAGTTTGATGTCCAAAACGAGAGGACTGCCTTTATCAAAACACAAAGTGCTCTTTAAAACATTCCTTTTCTGCCCTGCTTTTTTTCCCCCCTTTCCAAATCCACACCACCAATTGTTGAATGAATCAGGGCCGGGGTGTCTGCTATCATTCTCTTCTCTGGTTTCATCTTTCATCCTGACTTCGGCTTCCATTTCAGTGGGTTCCTATCATCCTGCGCTTCGTCATAAGAGACTTGACAGGAAGTCTCTGCTCACTGGGAGCTAAGTTAGAATGGCGGGCGTGTTCGCACATCTCTTCGACCAAGTGTCTTCCGCCCCCTCCTTTTCCCCCTCGGATCACTCGCAATGTGCGTCCGTCCCGCCCTCCTCTCCAGTTCCTATTGTTCCACTAAAAAGACAATTACTGGTTTGCTTTTCTTGCTTCCTTCCCTCTTCTATCAGTCTCCGTGCAGTAGCCGGATGAGATTGTTTTGATGTGAGGAACACGAGCGTGCCAGTGTCCATGTCCTGCACGTGACTGTAGAGTCGGTCCGACGTCACTTAGTGGGGTGTTTTTCATAGCATCTGCTGCATTTTTTTAAGGGAGGAAATCTATTTGGAAACATTAAGTCTCTCGCCAGTGTCAACTTCCCAAATACCTCACTTTCATTTTTTTTTTGGGGGGGGGGGGGGGTTGTTTTGTTATTTGGGGGGTGGTGGGGGCACAATCATTTTTGTTATTTGGGGCAGTGGGGGGGCACCTATCAACGATTGTGTCATCTGTGCGGGTTTGACAGGGGCTTTTTTTTTACAACTCCTCACAGATGTGTCAACTACAGTGCAAGCCACAGTTGTCTGAATTCAGTTGGAAACCAAATATGCGGCCCACAAATTTTTCCAACCTGTATCTAATCAACCCTGGAGCAGCTGCGTAGCTATTACTTGCGATTCATCAGCAGAAGGATTGGACTCATTACCGATACACCAATATGTTCCCTTGGTCCGGGCATATTAACACTACAAAGACAAATTTCGCATGCCTCAAATCAGCAATGACACTAATGTACTTGTCTTTGTTATTGATTGTGAAAGAGAAACATACATCTTCCTTGTACAGGGACATTTCTGCCCTGTTTCACATTCCTGCTCTCGAGTTGAAACTGCACATCATCACCATGTCTGCATCAAGTTCAAATTTAAGTGGATCTTTTCAATGACCCCCTCCAACAACGTAGCTGGATTTTATCTGATGCTGCTTTGTTGTTTTCTTTCTTTTTGTTTGTTTGTTTGTTTTTTGACCTGAGGGTTAAGGGTTGTTTTTAAGTTTTTCTTTCTCCCTTGCTGCATTTCAAATATGCATCTCCGGATTGAATCCAAATCAATTGATCTCTTTTCACTCGCTTCAAAGAAATGATTTTTTTTTACCCCCCATCTGGCACTCGAAACACTGCTGAGAGAGGTTGTCATGTTGGTGATGACACGCATACAAAACCGCAGCTGCTCACCCTCTACATCTACCTCTCATCACTCGGCATGGTTTCATACACCGACGCGTGCCAAAGCTGGAAATATTCTGAACTACAGTCTAGGCTTTGCATTTCCTTTGATGCTTAGGATGCTGGGTCAATCTGTCACCTTTCCAATCAGCGTTCACAGGCATGGCTTTAAATGCTGGTTTTGGAAATAGGATGGGTCAAAGGATTGACTTTTTTCAGTTGGGTCGCATTTACTCGCATGTTAAATTGAAATTTCCAACCAGACGTAGTTTGTGCTCTTTGTACTCCCATCGTCCCTCGATAGTTCCTCTTGAGGTTACGACTTTTTGTTCTGACGCTGACAATCAATTTCCCCGTTGAGAGAGCAAGTTGCAGGCACAGAAAATGAATCCTTTTAAACCTAACCATTTGTGTCGAGAAGCCCTCTCAAAGTGTTTTTGGGTAATGTGCAAACGCGGATGTGATTACAGAGATGTTTGTCCCTCATGTGACTGCACGGGACTAGTTGTGGATCTACATTATTGTGCCTCCTGTCGTTTGGGCTTTAAGTAGGAAACTAATTTAAAAATGTCATTCTGGCCTCATGTGACGCGTCTACAAATCTTAAATGTGCTAATGCGGCACCAAAATTGCTTGCTTTAGTTCTTTTAGAATTACAAAGTGAGGTGATGCATTGAATAGCAGTCATAGTTGAGCGTGTGCAAATGGTAAGATGTGCAGCGTCGTTTTGAGTAGTTTTCTGCCTGCTCGAGTGGGTGCTTTTGAGTGCTCAGGTTGCAAACGCACGAGGAGCCTTTTCAAACGCTCGCTGACAACTCTGAAACAAAGAACGTCATACAAGTGATTTGGAATATTTGGCTAAATGTGCTATATTGTCCTTTTCTGAGCTTTCAAGATGTAAATATGGAAACAGAGGCTATTGTGTAATTGCAATCAAATGGAGCTTGAGGAGTCTGGCGTCTCCAATTCAAATTAAAAGGAGCAATATGTTGGCAGAACCAAAGACAATCATTTTGTCAGTATCTTGTCTTGGGTTGTTTTGCTCGTCACTTGCCAATCCCCCCCATCAAGTCCTTTTCACCTTGTCGTGTGTGTGTGTGTGTGTGTGTGTGTGTGTGCGTGTGCGTGTTTGATTGGTTATCATGCATGAGTCATCTCTGTTGCGACACCCTCTATTGTTGAGCTGCTGTGAAGGAAGGGGCAAGAATGTACTCCATCTTCTTAAACTTAAGGGCTGAAGTCTATTGTGCGCATGCCCGTGTGCTCCCATGCCTGGTCAGTATACATTAAATGAGTCGGGGGCACTGAGGGGGGCAGCATCACATGACCCCTGTCCGGCCCCTTGACTGCACACAGTACCTTAAACATGTGACCGATGGATACCGAACACGGATGACTTGGCTTATCTGGGACAAAACTCTAAATAAGGCCTATTTTTGTACTATATGAATGGTGCAGTGTAATTATCTTGTAATTTAAAGATTTGTTTGCTTTTGGTTTCTTCTTTTTATTTAATTGATGTCAACTATAGATTCTACTAAAATAAAGATCTATGCAAATTTCAAGGTGTTTTGCTTGATTTCACCTCACAACTGCATTTCAGTGTCTTGAGCGTAGTTCGACCAAGGAGATTTCATTAAAAACGACTTTGTTCAAAACAATTCAAAAAATATTGGCTCTGCCGATGTTTTGAGGTAAATGATCTAAAGGGCAAATCTTTGTTCCCTGCAAACAGTTTGCAAATGCTGCATTATTCACCCCGCTCACTCCAGTGAGACTATTTGATGTATTGCCGGTCTAATTAAGACGATGGCTTTACACCGACTGTGTCATAAATCCAAATAATGAAGTGAGAGTGGCTCTGCGCTGAGCAATAAAGCAAACCATTGTTTTATGCATCAATAGCTCACATGAAAAGACTTGAGCATCTCAAGCTCTTAATAAAACTATAAAAAGGGATGTTTAACTCATATTTATGTTCTCCAGGCCATGCCAGCCAACTTTCTGGAGTCTGAACCACGATGCCCCAACGTAATTAGTGTTACCTTGTCGCGTTAGCGTCTCAAATCTTTCCCCATTGAAGTGAATTGAAATGCCATTAATTTGTTGCAGCCTCGGAAAATATATATATTTAAATCATTTTGTATTGTAAAGTTTTCAACAGTAAATAGTAATGACAAATCTAATGTAAATGAACCGAACAGTTTTTTTACCACTTTTTTTTTTTTGGTTGCTTTAGTTCAATGGATATTTTGCTGCTCCTTCTGTTGTGCATGCCTTAACCACCTCGGGGCAGTATAGTACAGACATACGACGATACAATTCATAGAGATGTCATAACTAAGCTCAAGAAGCCAGGGTCATATTAATAATCCCATTATTTGGTAAATTTTCTGTTCCTTTAAGGATTATAATGCTGTGACAGATGTCATTTAATTGCCCAACTACGGCATTTGCCATTACGTGTTAGTATGAAGCTAAACATACTTGCTCACTGAAGCTGAAGCAATGTAGTGTTCCTGAAGTAAAAGTGAAATGAGTCTTGCAAGCAAAACTCCTGCCGAATGAGGAAGTGCTACTTCACATTAACAAGAAGCAGGGAAGTAACCTATCTTTGACAAATGCAGCTGCTGCAACAGCACACCACTTTGTTTCTGTCTCACTTGCAGGGAGAATACAAAGCTGTTGTCGGGACACAATTCGAGTTAAAAAAAATTCTCCAAATGGGATTCGGGAAGGATTTGCGAGGACCTCAGGCCCATGCAGCTGTGCTGAGGCTGCTAGACTCTGAGCTTCACATGATGGAGGTCATGAAGAAATGGATGAGCCAGAGGGCCAAGAGTGACAGGGAGTTTGCGGTACAGCTGCATCACATGGCCGTCATGGTGGACAAGCAGGAGCGGCCTCAGCCTGAAGCTGGAATGGACCACATCAGCCAGATCAACAAGGTCAGACCACAAACATTTTTATTGTGTCTTTCAATTGGGGAATATAGCCCTCTGCAATATTGCAAAAAAATATATAGTTAGTCTAGAGTTACGTAGAATGGAAAAGATTGATCAGGATTGCAGTAAAATACAGTCATGTAGAGAAACCTAAGTCATGCTCTACTCAGGGACTCGGTTGCCTGAGCTGCAAAAATTCTTAACTTGAAGGGTCGTACTGTGACTATCGATGCACGTTTTTCATCATGTGTTAACGTTATGTTAGCAAGACATTACTAAGGCAAAGTTGTTTTCAATAGATAATGTGTAATTCTCTTAGTTTTATGTTTAGTTTGACAGAAGCATTCAACCGGGAGTGGCAGTTAACAGCGTGAAGGCTCTTTTTTTGAAGAATTGTCACTATCTGCCAAATTGCTGCTTGTTGTAAATTGAGTTGGATTTGTTTCCACCATACAGCCTTTGTATCTTTTATCGATGTGCACAAGTCAAAGCAACAAATAAACATACTGATAGCTTGCATCTCAAAAACTCGAAGATATTGTACATGCACTTGAGTATTTTTCTGGTGACTTAACATTCACTCCCTGCATTTATAAACCGAAATCTGCACATTCTGCCCCTTAGTTTGTCAAAACAGGTTCATAACTTTTTCAACATACGCAGATGATGGGAGTAGTCAGCCATGCTTGAGATGTACAGCAGATGGAAAAGTCTACACACCCCTATTTACAATGCCGTGGTCTTGTGATATATAAATGACACCAATACATTTTCAACACCATTTAAGTGACCTCTCACCTACACCATAGTAAAATTGCTGCAAAATCTAGCCTGCCCAGAAACTTCGCTACCGTCGCTAATCTGTTGAAAAATTCCTTCTAAACTATCCCTGTTGTCGATGCAATGTCGTAATCCTTCTTTTGCTTATCTGCCCTCAGTCTTGGGTGGCTCTGGTGTCTCAGACAGACCTTCTGAGCCAGCTGATGAGGAGGTGTTCTGAAGAGCTGCTAAACGGACCCGTCAGCAAATTGACGGTGCTCATCCGAGACAAACAGCAGCTCCGCAAAAACTTCACAGAGCAGTGGAGCCTCCTGAGGCAGGAGCTCAGCAAGGTGGATGACAGACACTCAAGTCAAACACATGTATCAGGGTCAGAATCCCGATCAAAATCATCATTATTGGCCAAGTATTATCAAAACACGCAAGGCATTTGGCTCCGGTAGCTAGTCACTCTAATATAAGTGGCGTAACACACAACTCCTTTGTTAGCATTAGCATTACTGTATTACTTGTTGAACGAGAATGCATTATTATAGTGTTTTACGCGATGGTTATTAGTTATGAGCATGGATCAGTAAGCTACTTCACTACCGGAAAGTGCTATGCTTTGTCCTTCAGAATAAGAGCATACTACGGGTAGTGATGTGTGAACTATGTCAATGTTGCTTAACAGAAATTTAACATTGTCTCATTGCATTCTTATTATTCATCCCATGTTTTGGTTCACTTACCAATTTGTATTTGATGTACTTGTACTTTTTTCTCTCGCTTCACACGTGACCTGACCGACTTCGATAAACAGACCTTTAACTCCTTGAAAAATGTGTTAGTGATTTGTGACTTTAGGCGTTGTATTGAGTACCCCTGCTGTACTACTGTAGCAAAACTAACAAAATAGACATTTAGGATAAACACAAATGTATAATACGCAGAGCCATTAGCAATATAATGTGTACAATCGTGCAGTAATCCCGATCAAATTGAACTCCCATCCATCCATTTTCTAAACTGCTTATCCTCATGAGGGGCACGGATGTGCTGGAGCCTTTCCCAGCTGTCTTTGGGCAGTAGGCGTGGGACACCCTGAACTGATTGCCAGTCAATCACACATAGACAAACAACTATTCGCGCTCACAATCCCCCCTAGGAACAATTTAGAGTGTGCCGTTAACCTGCCGTGCATCATTATGGAATGTGTGAGGAAACCGGAGTTTCCAGAGAAAACCCACACTGGCACGAGGAGAGCATGCAAAGTCCACACGGGAAGACCTCTGCACTGTGAGGCGGATGTGCTAACCAGTCGCCCATCGTGCAGCCTTCGAAATGGATCTGTATTGTGTAAATGATACAGAGTGACAACGATGACAACACTTATAATGGCACTTCAGTGACACGCAAGATTGTTAAAGTGTCACTATAAATTCAAGAGTCAACTTTTTAAGAAGTTGACGACAAAGGGAAAGAAGCTGTTGGAATGATTTAATTCCAAGGCGTCACCTATGGTACTGCACACGCAGACTACATTCGTAAACTTGCAAAAGCAACTGAGTGAACATGCCGATGGACAACAGATGGTCTGAGTATTTCCTCTTATCGCTCACATTTCCTGCCTCACCACCGCGGCCGTGTTGCTGGCTTCCTGAGTCATATCACACTCATGCTCCCTCTTTTAAACGGCATGAATCTTCTCAAATACTTATGATTTGTATTGAATTAATTTGACGTAAGGCGGAGCAGCAATCCAGTGAATCTATGCTATTGATGAGGAATAGGAACAAGTCATGATGAAAAATCTGTGAATAATTGATGCCTTTTCTTTAAGGGGGTTTGTTATTGGGTACAGATGCCACGAGATGATGGCAAAGCAATTAAAACAAAGGGGATCACAAAGCATCAACACCATGCATCTCGCATGTACACAATTATTTCCCCATGTTACAAACATGGCTGCATTCAGTCGTTAAATCATTCAACACAAAAAAATACATTTAGCTATGTATTTGCTAGCACACTGACATCACATATGGTCAAAAAAAAGTACGCTCTAGCACTTTACATAATATTTATTCAGTCATTAAATTCATCTATTAGCATTTACACACAAAAATAAATGGTGGGAAATACACTCAAATCGTAATGGCAAAGTGGAGTACCTGAGCTATCAGTAGCTGCATCAGATGAGAGGCATAAATGTACTTCCACTTTTGGTCCACTACCTTATCGGATTTCAAACGCAGAATACACTATTGATTAATCAAACCTAACAATAATGCCATTACCATACTGGATAGCCTTAAAGTTATACTTTATTTATTTTGGCTTCAGCAAAATAAAGTGCAGATACCTGAAAACACTCTTCGGTACAGTACCACTTCTGGCTCGAAGTTCTTACAGAGACTATACTTTCCATTTATTTTGCTCCCGGTTTTCTATTGCACTCCAATCATACATCACTGCACTGAAGAGCATAGACAAAAAATTGTATTCATGACCTGTTATGAAATGTCTCAAAGGAAATCCAGTTTTGCCTTGCTCGGGGCTGGAATGATAGAGATCAACGCAATTATTTTTCCTGGTCACACCACTTATTTGTGAGACTGTTATTTGCTATCCACCATTTTACCACTACAATCATTTGTGCCCATCAAATCCCCTTAAAAAAAAGAAAGAAAGAAATTATCCATGCTGTGCCTTTTGCAAGACGGGCCAAACAACAACAATAGCAATAAAACCAAAAACACCAAACAGATGTACACCAAAAATAGATATTTTACTCACGCTTTATGCTCACTCTACTACTCCTGATACTGAACATACGACAAACAGAATTACAAGTTGTGGATTACAAACAATAACTTTGCCCGAGAAATGTCCTTGTTTAATGCGAACACATAATAGAAACAGCCATGGCCAAGCTAACGGATAGCTTTGGCATTGACCGTGTTTAAATCCTTTTTAGAAACAAATATTTGAACACAAACGGTGAAGCAATATCACATATGCAGACACAATACATGTCCAATAATAATATATTCAATCTAAATTCCTTTTTGTCGCAACACCTCCTGTTGGATCTCACTAAAATCTCAGAATTAACTAAGATATACAGTACTAAACTGAACTCGTAGGTCAAATCTCCATCTGCATATTTGTTGACCATTTAACCACCAAATCCCGAATCCATTCAAATAGTTGATTTGTACTTTTGTTGAAAATCACCTCACAATAGTCCAAAAATTGTCCATATTTCCAAGTCCAATTTGTTCAAAATGGTAAATGGCAAATGGAGTTGACTTAGATCGCACTTTAGCTACACAAAATGTTGTCCAAAGTGGTTAATCAAGCCTCAATAGTCGCTTTTTGAAAACATATTTGTTCTTGTTTTTAACTGCTTAGCACAAGCTGCAACCAGGAGGTGCATTTTATATTAATATGGCGGAAGTTTTTTCAGCAAATAACAGTGGATAGGTTAGAAAAATAAAAGCATATCATGAACTCACGAATGCTGTGTTATGAATATTCAAAGTTATTCTCATACATACAGAAATTTATACAACTCTCGTTTTGGATCTCATTGTATTGTGCTGAATGCCGTGGTCAGTGAATGTATTTTCCTGCTGTATTTGAGTGTTTAAAAGATTTTGTTTGGTTGCTGCAGGCCACTGAAACAGATCTAGACAGGCTGAAGTGCAGCTACAGACAGGCGGCAAGAGACGCTGCTCAGGCAAAGAGGAAGTTCCAGGATGCCAGTAAAGGTCAACCCTTTTATTTTGCCTTGGCCTCTCATACCATTCACAGTGTGTCAAAAAATTGATACTCGAGCCGTCATTTGGACGATTGTTTTCGATATGAGCACTTAATGGTGGTAGTGAACTCATCTTCTCATCTTTTCACAACAAGCAGCAGTCTGTTCGAAAATGAACAATTCTTGTAAAAAAAGGCTTAAAGATATAAACAAATGTATTTGAGAGTGCAATCGTTTTTTGGGGGAGGGGGATTTGAGTGTGATATTTTTTGCGCATTTAAAACGTATTTTGGTGTATGTTTGAGCTAATTTGGCATGTGTGAGAGGTTTTGGGTAAATAAGTAGATTTATTTTTGAGTGTCTGAGGTTTGTAAGTGAGAGGTTTTTTTTTTGGTGAATGCCTGATATATTTTTTAAGATGTTTGAGAATTATTTTGGTCTGTGTGTTTTTGATGTTTTGTGAGAGGTATTTTTGGTGAAGGTGAGAGGATTTTTGTGACAGAAGTTTGTGTGTGTGTGTGTGTGTGTGTTTATGTGGGCAGTGAGAGAGAGAGAGAGAGAGAGAGAGAGAGAGAGAGAGAGAGAGAGAGAGAGAGAGAGAGAGAGAGAGAGAGAGAGAGAGAGAGAGAGAGAGAGAGAGAGAGAGAGAGAGAGAGAGAGAGAGAGAGAGAGAGAGAGAGAGAGAGAGAGAGAGAGAGAGAGAGAGAGAGAGAGAGAGAGAGAGAGAGAGAGAGAGAGAGAGAGAGAGAGAGAGAGAGAGAGAGAGAGAGAGAGAGAGAGAGAGAGAGAGAGAGAGAGAGAGAGAGAGAGAGAGAGATTTTGTTTGCATGTTTTTTTTAGCGTGTATGAGTTTTTGTTGAAGAGAGTTTGCGTGTGAGTTTGAATTTGGTAAGTGAGAAATATTCCTGTTAAGTGTGAGTTTTTTTTGTATTGTGTGTGTTTTTTTCATTGTATGTAAGATTTTTGTTGTTGTTGAGTGTTCGTCATGTAGTGCACAATTCTTCAAAATAGAGGGTTCAATCTATTTAATGCTACTCACAGTTGAAGTATACTGTCAAAGTAAACAAAGAACCAAGAAGGCATAACTTTGCCTTCACATCTTTTACCTTAATGCTATTGCATAATGGGAAATACCATAGACAGGCTAGCAAGCAACAAAGCCATGAATCTCATGGCACCGCTGTATTTGTACTCTTTCAGATAGGGAGCGTGACAGAGCAAAGGAGCGATGCGTCAAGGCCACGATGAAACTGCACCAAGTGCACAATGAATATGTGCTGTCGGTGCGTGCCGCTCAAGTCTACCAGCAGCAGCACCACGCTCACATCCAGCCGGATCTGCTGAATGCACTGCAAGCTCTGCAGCAGGAGATGGTGCTCATCATGTAAGATATTTGTCATTTTCTACCACCCTGTTTGCAGCAAAGGCACAATCTGAAAATGATAGTCTACGCTGCCCTTTTCAGCTTCTTTTCACAAACACACACCGTTAACTCTCACATGATTTTCTCACTTAGACATAAATGCAATCTTTTTTCCTCCTGTGACAGAGTATTTCTTTTTCTTTTTGTCAGAAGATTTTGTGATGTGTGTGTGAGATGTTTTTGATACCTGTGAGAGATTTTGTAGGGGTAAGTGTAAGGTTCCTTTGATTTTGCTATGAGAGGCTTTTTTTTTAAGTGTGAGAGTTTTAGTGTGTGTGTGTGTGTGTGTGTGGCTGAGAGAGAGTGAGAGAGAGGGGTATTTTGGTGACTGTGAGAGGTTTTTGAATGGGAGAGATTTTTTGTGGGTATGGGTTTTTTTTTGGTGAGTGTCATACGTTTTTAACTGTGTGTGAGTTTATTTCATTATTGTGTTAGATGTTTTACTTTGAGAAAAATGCCTTTGGTGTATGTGTAGGCTTTTGTATGAATATGAGAGGATTTTGGATTTTTGGTCAATTTAAGAGTTTTTCGTTGAATGTGACCGGTTTTATATTTTATGTGAGAAGGATTTTTTTGTGGGGTGAACATGAGACGGTTTTTGACAAGACTGAAGATGTTTTAGTGTGTTAGAGTATTTTAGTGATTTTTTTTTTTTTTTGGAGGGGTGAGTGAGAGAGTATTTGGTGAGCATGAGAGTTGATGTTGTTGGTAGTGGTGACATGAGACGTTTGTTTCATAAAAGTGTTTTGGGGATCACAGTGATTATTTTGTTGTGTGTGACATTTTTTGGGGGGGTTGGGGGATTGTGGCGCGGAGCACATCAAAAATCTTGTTTTATGGCAGAAAGGAGATCCTGCAGGAATATTTTGACATTTCCTCCTTGCTTCATGGAGAAGTGGTACACATCCACCGGGAAATGTCCACCGCCATTACATCCATCGATCCTCTCACAGAGTACGAGAGCTTCATCCAACAGAACAGGTACTGCCTGGGGATTTTTTTTAACTATAAAGTGGGCACACAAACAAGCCTGGCAACAGCGAAATTCACGTGTGTGTGTGTTTGTGTGTGTGTTTGTTTTTACAGTTCTACCGGGGAGGTACCTGTTTGTGCGGAATTCGACTGCAGTCTTTTAGAGAACACGGAGAATTTAAATCCTCACCAAGTCCAGTTAAACGACTTGACCCTGGAGACCATCCAGCACAAGTAAACATTCACAGGCACACAGACTAGACATTTATCACATTTATTACGATCCATTAACATCTCATATGTTTAAACATTTGACTATGCATTCTCATACACACACGTGCACACACACAAACGCAAAAAAATGACAACGTCTGCTTATTTATTGAAAATATCTAAAAAAAGAAAAAAAAGTTGAGTATCCATTCACAGAAACGCAAATGTTAACATTCTACTCTTTCTGATTCGGGTCGTCTGTCTGTTTCCTGGGTCGCAGGCAGACGACAGTGGAGGAGGAGCTGCTGGAGCTGAGCCGTTCACTGAGCTGCCAGCAGGTTTCGGTGGAACAGTTGGAGCTGGAGTTGGAAGTGGAGAGAGGAGTGGTCGGGAAGGGCCAGAGGTGAGTGGACCGCAGGTGCGGGTGAACTCTCACATCGTTTGCTTGCCGTAAAGACAAATCCTGTACACATTGCGCTGGCCGCTATCAGAGTTCGGTGAGCTCACAGGAACTTATTTACTGTGATCCCAGGAGCTGTCAGCGCTTCATTGATTACAATAAAGCATTGCTGTTAATGTGATGAAGTACTATATTGCTGGCTTCCAGTCAGCTGTAGAATGGACATAAAAATCATCCTCCTGGTCTATCAATCACTGAATGGTTTTGGTCATAAATATATTCAAGAAATGCGAATCATTATTCAGTATAAACCCAATAGGGCTCTGAGGTCTGCAGACTCAATTCAAAGCAAACATGGTGAAGCAGTATTTTGCTGTTATGCTGTACACAAATGGAATACGCTGCGAACAGAAGTAAAGTCAGCCCCAAGAATAAACGCTTTTAAAATCGAGATTATTAACTGTACCCCCCGCCCCATGATCAAGTTCTCAACTGACCTCATGGGTGTATTTAAAGACGGGTAGTTTTTTTTCTCTTTTTATTTCCTAATTCCATGAACATAATTATACCACGGCTACACAATGGCATCTTATTCATATTTAATTGAATTGTAAACTATATGAGACTGAATTTGCTTTTATAATACAGCATATCATAGACCTGATCATGTTTTTTTCTAGTATTAGTGCTTGAACACTAATGATGGAAATATCCCAAACAGTAGCGGAGCTTTATGCTTCGGGGTCTGCAGCATGTTGAAGTTGTGAAGCTGCAGCCAAAGCAGAAGCCTCTTTTATTGATCCCACTTGTCAATAGAACATATGGATGTCTGCGTAGACTTGCACTATTGTGTGGCTCATTCGTCCTGTAAATTGTTTCCAATAGACAATGAATTACCTCCTAGAGAGCGCTGAGAGTTTATGTTTGGAGAGGGAGATCACATACAGTAAACTGCATAACTGATTACGACAAAACCTTTTGGTTGAGGAACCCAAAAAGCAGTGCAGATCAAGCAATTCTATCCAGCTAGTGTAGAAATACTGTACATTTCTACACTAGCTGGATAGAACCAGAAATTGAAGGGGATAATATTTTATCAATTGTATTTTCAAATAAATCTAGAGTTGAGCAACTCTAGAGTGATGTTAACATAAATGAATCCACAATGAGTAGCCCTTTCTTTCCCTTCATGGGAAAAAATGCAAGTGTAATATTAGTCCAGGGGCTGCAGTGTTCCTGCATTTCACATTCCAGTCGCTTCTTTTGCTGCATTTTCTGTTAGTCCATTTTAATAAGAAAAATAATATTGTACTTTATAAAATCATGACGTCTTTAAATAGAATGTAAATAAATCTTTTTTTTTTCCAATTCATTGGGCACTGTGCTTCTTCTGGTGCCCTAGCCGCCGGGGGGGGCGCTGTAATACAGACATACAAATACAGTATACATGGAGATGGTCTCAGCCCCTCGGTAAAATACAGTAATATTAGTTGTTCTTTGCAGGTGATAAGGAATACATGCCTGCAAGTATTGTTAGATAGTGGACACCCGTGTATGTGTGCTTCAGCATTTTCAGATTCACCTATACGCTGATTTAAAAATATATTTTTTTGGCGGGGGTGATCCTTTGTCGCTATTTATGGAACCCCCTGCATATTCCTAGTATTTATTCTGAACCCAATTGCCTCCTTTTTGCCTTTTTATCTGGCAAAAGAAATGTCATTGCATTTTTAATAAGCGTCAGTATTTTCAAGTTTTTGCTTTTTTCCCAGGGGGCACAGCATTGTCTGTCTGCATGTGTTGCACCACTATTTGTGATGAAATATTTGTTGCTTAAATACCGGTACTTAAATACTTACAATCCACATCACTGAAACTATTCACTTGCCACTTTCCCACTTTTGTTAGTATTAAGATAGCAGACTTCAAGGCAAATGGATGTGGTTTCTTCAAATACATAAAATGTAATTCTCTTTATACTATGTTTTATTTGACAGAAATTTTCAACTGAGAGTGCCATTAAACATCTTGAAGCCGCTTTCTTTGGGGAAGATTTTTAAGTAACCGCCAAATTGCTGCTTTTTGTGTGTTGTGAAGTGAATTGAGCTGAGTCAGTGGAGGCACTCATATTTTTTTTTAAATTGCCACAGATGAAAATAAATGTGTGGAAAGGTGCATGACAACTGCTGATATCACCCACTGAATGCTTTATGGGTTTTATGGGTTTTACACTTTTACCCTCATTTTAGGTTCCCAACAGATTAAATTACCAAGGAAAAGATCAAACTAGTCCCCCTTCACTTTCTGTAGATCGCATTGTCTCATGGCATTCACGTCTCCTTGTCTTTATCCCATTTAAGTATTATTCATTTTATGTTCATTAAATCCACTGCGATATTACATGCAGAGTGTACCAGCTGAGCAAGAGACAAGCTCTGGAGGAGTTTCGGCAGCAGGTAGCGCTGTCTCAAGGCAGGAGGGCCAAGCTGGAGATCCAGAGGTTGATTCTGAAGACAGCGTTGGAGCAGCTGGGCTCCCAAGAACCTCCTCCTGCTCTGCAGCTGGACAAAGACACACTTTCCATTTCATCCAATACCAGCAACGTATGTTCTGCAAATGTTCTGTATTGCGGCTGTGAATGTCCAAAACATAAACAAGAATGTCGCAATGTGTCATCCAATCAGAATCAGATTACATTGTACAATAAGAATTGGGATTACATTGGGCTGCTTCCAGATGCTGATGAGTCTTAATAGTCTTATCTCTCTTATGGCAATGAAAGTACTTAACCTGAGGGAAGTTTTATAAATTTAATTTTTTTATGGATGGTTTTCAATATATTAAAATATATCCAACCATTTTCAAGCAACTATAAATAATTTTTGGTTATTTCATCTTAGACATAAATCTGTATGTGTTAGACTCTCTTTTGTATCTGCAATATGAGAAATGTTAAATCCATCAAAAGCCTTCTGCTGCTTCAATGCCATCGACTTGGCTGTAATGGATGTTTTCTTTTTTTCCATATAGTTCAGTACTACTTATGTTTAGATATGTCTGACGACATTTCTCTACCTTATCTTAAGTTTGCAGTCAGTTCACGCCATTTAACTGGTAGTGATCATGATGAGTAATTTGACTTTCACTGTTATTTATTTTTTCACATTCATTACTTATTAAATCCAACAACTTCCTTAGTCGAAGGAAGACATTTTATTGGACCATAAATGTGACAAGCTATAAAAATCTAACTGTTAACTATAATTGATAAGCCATTTAGCGGTGACTTACTACCCCAATAAATAATCTACTTAATAAACAAATTATGCATAAATTAAGACTTCATGAACCTGCATGCTTTTCTCTGTGATTGTTTTCCAGGACCACAGACAGTCAGCAATCAAGCTACTTGGCAACGGGATCATGAAGAGTTTTTTTCCAGCCAAAAGTGATGTAAATTAAACACTAGAAACTGATTGCACAAACACACGCGTGCACGCACGCACGCACGCACACACACACACACACACACACACACATATAATGAGAAAATGAACCTGCAGCTGTTGCTTTCTGTAGGCATAAAAAGCAGGATGGGAGAGGTTCTTGATGTTCAATAATCTCTTCCTTTCACACTTGTTTCAAATTTACAGTGTTCAACCCATTAGTGTGCCATCATGTAGTAGCCGACAGTGGAATTACTCCAATTGAACAGAACAAAACTGATTAATAACTGGACAAAATCGATCAGCAAACTAGTAGAACAGCAAACCCTTAACACATGATGGAAGAAGGTTGATTGCATATCCAATGAACAAATATGCTATGAAAGGAGAAGGACACACATTGTAAGACAATGTGTGCAACTATTTGTCCACTTCTAACATGACCTCTGATACATTATCATGGTGACTGAGTGATTCTGATACGAACACCCATGGCACTATACTGCATTTGAAGGAGAACTGATCACACTGAGACAAACACAGTAATACTGCTCTCCACATAGTAAACAATCCATCACATTTTGATGGTAAAAGTGCCAGAGTTACCAACAGAACTCTCTCGTCAGTCTCTGGAGTGCTAGGGGACTTTTAAGGATTCTACCAAACAAAAAGCCATGTTGTATTGAACATAAACTTAAAAAAAGTCATACTAATGGTCATTTTGTTTTTTATGCTGAATTTTTTGGGTGTAGGGCATTCATTTTTGTAGTGTCGCATGGCCTAGGAAAAGTATGAAAACCACTCTTTAGCTATGTTACGTTAAATTCTAAATTTGTGCTCATTTGCTCTTGCGCAGAGCATAACTGCGCCTTGTGATTCATTTTCAGTTTTTAAAATTTTATTTTAACCAAGAATGGCACTGTGCTGTGCCAAGGCTGATCAATCTCAATTTGGATCAGCACCAAACTGCACATTTTAATTGAACGCCACCTTCTGTATATGCTTGGCTACTGTCATTCAGATTTATGCATTAATCGATTAAAAAAAAAAAAACTAAGTGCCTGTAAAGTGAAGATAAATGTCTTGTAAATTTGAGACACCACAAGAACTGTTGTTAGCTGTAAAACTAATCACACAACAAAAAGAATGACACACATTGCTTATTTAAATAAGCGACATACAGTACTTTAGGGGTGCTAATGCTAACGATCTAGTCAAAATACCATTGATATGCAAAGAGGAAATTAGCATCTAGTTGTGAAAGTGATAGTACTTCAAATAACAAATGTTCCCACACAAAGCTGTGGTAACACAATCAGACAGGTGATGTAACAATACTCAAAGATTGTTCTGAATCAGTGAAACCTGAGTCACAATAATGAAACTCAAAACGTTTTTCTACTTTTTTTAAAAAATCTTAATTTAAGTGTACATCTATGCATGCATGACACCACACTGCCCCTAAGTGGCCAAATCGTGCACAGCAAGAACAGCCAGCATTTCTTTGACTGGATTCCCATCATAACTGAATATGATCCCCTTACACATCCAGGGAAAAACAAATCAAAACAAAACAATACCTCTAACCGTTTCTCACTTGGCAGAGGTAACAAACGCTACCAAAAACGTGCTTGGCAGAGCCAAACATGACAGCTTCCCTTGCCAAGCATCTCCATTAATTTTCCTCAAAATCATGCCACCTGTTTCCAATTTTCTCTTCTCCTCTGTGTTCCAGCTACATGAGGTGGATCGTCCTCTGGAGCAGCAGGACTGGTACCACGGAGCTGTTTCGAGGCCGGAGGTTCAGCAGCTGCTGCAGTGTGATGGAGATTTCTTGGTGAGGAAGAGTCAAGAAAAACAAGGTTATGTGCTCTCTGTCCACTGGGATGGCTCCTGCAAGCATTTCCTCATTCAGAGCCTAAACGTAAGCGAAGCTCCTTTCACACTCTGCAACATTTTTGCAATTTCACTCCCAAAGTATCTTTTGTCTGTTTTATCACCTTTGCGAATGCTTTTGTGGATGCGATGGAGAATGAGTACCGCCTGGATGGGGAGAGCTTCAGCAGCATCCCTCATATGATCCATCATATGCTCTCCTCCCGACAGCATATCACTCGCAAGTGTGATATAGAGCTGAGGAAACCTGTTCTCAAGGTAGCGCATCATTTGCTCCGTTTCCTCCATGCGATCACTCACTTAACTCGTCCATTTGGATAAAATAGGACCCACTCACTGCTAAAGGACTGTCTTGCTTTTTCTCCTTGGATAGGACAAATGGGTCCTGGAACATGACGGTGTTATATTAGGAAACATCATCGGGCGGGTGGGTAAGATTTAATTTTTTTAAAATCAAAACTTTAGATCAGTCACCCATCCATCCATCCATTGTCTCCCGACTACCTTGTTGTGGGTCTTGCATGAGTGAAGTCTAATCCACATTTTTGGTGAGATGTAGGATATATCCTGGCCTGGACTGCCCCCCTCAAAACAAACAACCAAACAAAAAACAATCACACACATTTTCGCACCAATTTAGAACAAGAGTTGCCAACCGGTTTTAATTTGAGAGCTACTTCTTGGGTATTCATTAATGCCAGTTTTATACACACTTCTGAAACAAAGGATTTGCTCTAACTACCATTAATTATTTGTGATTATTATTCATGAATAATATTGAACTGCGTGAAGACACTTAGAATGTGAACCATTTCTCACCAAAAAAAATTATCAGTAAGCAGCACTCGATTTCTATCAAAATGATGACTTGGAAATCTTGGACTTTAAATGGCCCCTCCGTGAGTCGTCACCTTACCGTGGTGGAGGGGTTTGTGTGTCCCAATGATCCCAGAAGCTAAGTTGTCTGGGGCTTTATGCCCCTGGCAGGGTCACCCATGGCAAACAGGTTCTAGGTGAGGGGCCAGACAAAGCACGGCTCAAAGACCCCAATGATCCATCCATCCATCCATCCATCATCTACCGCTTATCCGGGACCGGGTCGCGGAGGCAACAGCTTTAGCAGGGAAGCCCAGACTTCCCTCTCCCTAGCTACTTCTTCCAGCTCTCCCCGGGGGATCCCGAGTCGTTCCCAGGCAAGCTGGGTGACATAGTCTCTCCAGCGTGTCCTGGGTCTTCCTCTGGGTCTCCTCCCGGTGGGACATGACCGGAACACCTCACCGGGGAGGCGCTCAGGAGGCATCCGAATCAGATGCCCAAGCCACCTCATCTGGCTCCTCTCGATGTGGAGGAGAAGCGGCTCGACTCTGAGCCCCTCCCGGATGACTGAGCTTCTCACCTTATCTCTAAGGGAGAGCCCGGACACCCTGCGGAGAAAACTCATTTCAGCCGCTTGTATCCGGGATCTCGTTCTTTCGGTCACGACTCATAGCTCGTGACCATAGGTGAGGGTTGGGACGTAGATCGACCGGTAAATTGAGAGCTTCGCCTTTTGGCTCAGCTCCTTCTTCACCACGACAGACCGATACAACGTCCGCATCGACCAATCGATGGCATCGATGGCAATAAATGGATCTAGGTTTCCCCTGCCCGGACGCGGGTCACCGGGGCCCCCCTCTGGAGCCAGGTCTGGAGGTGGGGCTCGTTGGCAAGCGCCTGGTGGCCGGGCGTACACCCATTGGGCCCGGCCGGGCACAGCCCGAAGAGGCAACGTGGGTCCCCCTTCCCATGGGCTCACCACCCATGAGAGGGGCCAAAAGGGTCGGGTGCAATGTGAGCTGGGCAGCAGCCAAAGGCGGGGACCCTGGCGGTCCGATCCTCGGCTGCAGAAGCTAGCTCTTGGGACATGGAATGTCACCTCTCTGGCAGGGAAGGAGCCCGAGCTGGTGTGTGAGGCAGAGAATTTCCGACTGGATATAGTCGGACTTGCCTCCACACACAGCCTGGGTTCTGGTACCAGTTCTCTCGAGAGGGGTTGGACACTCTTCCACTCTGGAGTTGCTCACGGTGAGAGGCGCAGAGCAGGTGTGGCATACTCATTGCCCCCCGGCTCAGTGCCTGTACATTGGGGTTCACACCGGTAGACGAGAGGGTTGCCTCCCTCCGCCTTCGGGTGGGTGGACGGGTCCTGGCTGTTGTTTGTGCAAATGCACCAAACAGCAGCTCAGCATACCCACCCTTTTTGGAGTCCTTGGAGGGTGTGCTGGAGAGTACTCCTGCTAGGGACTCCCTTGTTCTGCTGGGGGACTTCAATGCTCACGTGGGCAATGACAGTGAGACCTGGAGGGGCGTGATTGGGAGGAACGGCCCCCCCGATCTGAACCCGAGTGGTGTTTTGTTATTGGACTTCTGTGCTCGTCACGGATTGTCCATAACGAACACCTTGTTCAAACATAAGGGTGTCCATATGTGCACTTGGCACCAGGACACCCGAGGCCGCAGTTCGATGATCGACTTTGTAGTTGTATCATCGGATTTGCGGCCGCATGTTCTGGACACTCGGGTGAAGACAGGGGCGGAGCTGTCAAATGATCACCACCTGGTGGTGAGTAGGCTCCGATGGTGGGGGAAGATGCCGCTCCGTCCTGGCAGACCCAAACGTATAGTGAGGCTTTGTTGGGAGCGTCTGGCGGAATCCCCTGTCAGAAGGAGTTTCAACTCCCACCTCCGACAGAGCTTTTCCCATGTTCCGGGGGAGGCGGGGGACATTGAGCCCGAGTGGACCATGTTCCGTGCCTCTATTGTTGAGGCGGCCAATCTGAGTTGTGGCCGTAAGGTGGTTGGTGCCTGTCGTGGCGGCAACCCCCGTACTCGCTGGTGGACACCAGCAGTAAGGGATGCCGTCAAGCTGAAGAAGGAGTCCTATCTTGCCTTTATGGCCTGTGGGACCCCAGAGGCAGCTGACGGGTATCGACTGGCCAAGCGGACCGTGGCTTCGGTGGTCGCCGAGGCAAAAACCGGAGAATGGGAAGAGTTCGGTGAGGCCATGGAAGCCGACTTCCGGACGGCTTCGAGGAAATTCTGGTCCACCATCCGACGTCTCAGGAGGGGGAAGCAGTGCACCACTAACACTGTGTACAGTGGGGATGGGGCGCTGCTGACTTCGACTCGGGATGTTGTGAACCGGTGGGCAGAGTACTTTGAAGACCTCCTCAACTCCACCAACACGCCTTCCTTAGAGGAAGCAGAGCCTGGGGACTCTGAGGTGGGCTCTCCTATCTCTGTGGTTGAAGTCACCGATGTGGTTAAAAAGCTCCTCGGTGGCAAGGCCCCAGGGGTGGATGAGATCCGCCCGGAGTTCCTCAAGGCTCTGGATGTTGTGGGGCTGTCCTGGTTGACACGCCTCTGCAACATCGCGTGGTCAACAGGGAGAGTGCCTCTGGATTGGCAGACCGGGGTGGTAGTCCCTCTTTTTAAAAAGGGGGACCGGAGGGTGTGTTCCAACTACAGAGGGATCACACTCCTCAGCCTCCCTGGTAAGGTCTATTCAGGGGTGCTGGAGAGGAGGGTCCGTCAGGAAGTCGAGCCTCAGATTGAGGAGGAGCAGTGTGGTTTTCGTCCCGGCCGTGGAACAGTGGACCAGCTCTACACCCTTAGCAGGGTCCTTGACGGTATGTGGGAATTCGCCCAACCAGTCGACATGTGTTTTTTGGATTTGGAGAAGGCGTTTGACCGTGTCCCTCGGGGAGTTCTGTGGGGGGTGCTTCGTGGGTATGGGGTACCGAACCCCCTGATACGGGCTGTTCGGTCACTATACCACCGATGTCAGAGTTTGGTTCGCATTGCCGGCAGTAAGTCGGAATCGTTTCCAGTGGGGGTGGGACTCCGCCAAGGCTGCCCTTTGTCGCCGATTCTGTTCATAAGCTTTATGGACAAAATTTCTAGGCGCAGCCGAAGCGTTGAGGGGGTCCGTTTTGGGGGCCTCAGTATTGCATCCCTGCTTTTTGCAGATGATGTGGTGCTGTTATCTCCTTTAAACGGGGCTCTCCAACTCTCACTGGAGCGTTTCGCAGCCGAGTGTGAAGCGGTTGGGATGAAAATCAGCACCTCCAAATCTGAAACCATGGTCCTCAGTCGGAAAAGGATGGAGTGCCCCCTCCGGGTCGGGGGGGAGATCTTGCCCCAAGTGGAGGAGTTTAAGTATCTTGGGGTCTTGTTCACGAGTGGGGGTAGGAGGGAGCAGGAGATCGACAGGCGGATTGGTGCAGCGTCTGCTGTGATGCGGACGTTGTATCGGTCTGTCGTGGTGAAGAAGGAGCTGAGCCAAAGGGCGAAGCTCTCAATTTACCGGTCGATCTACGTTCCAACCCTCATCTATGGTCACGAGCTATGGGTCGTGACCGAAAGAACGAGATCCCGGATACAAGCGGCTGAAATGAGTTTTCTCCGCAGGGTGTCCGGGCTCTCCCTTAGAGATAAGGTGAGAAGCTCAGTCATCCGGGAGGGGCTTAGAGTCGAGCCGCTTCTCCTCCACATCGAGAGGAGCCAGATGAGGTGGCTTGGGCATCTGATTCGGATGCCTCCTGAGCGCCTCTCCGGTGAGGTGTTCCGGTCATGTCCCACCGGGAGGAGACCCAGAGGAAGACCCAGGACACGCTGGAGAGACTATGTCACCCAGCTTGCCTGGGAACGACTCGGGATCCTCCGGGGAGAGCTGGAAGAAGTAGCTAGGGAGCGGGAAGTCTGGGCTTCCCTGCTAAAGCTGTTGCCCCTGTGACCCGGCCCCGGATAAGCGGTAGATGATGGATGGATGGATGGACTTTAAATGGCATGTATTTCTATTAATTCAAACTGTTAGGCAGTGCAGGATGTGAAAGAAAAGTATGTCCCCTCTCTTGGGCCCGGTGGTCCAGCAAGTCCGCCTCGCATAGGCCAGGGTTCAATTCCAACATTCCTGTGTAGGGTTTGCATGTTCTTTCCGTGCCTTCTAAATGTCTAAAAATGTGCATGACAGGTTAATGCAACACTCCAAACTGTTCCTAGGTGTTAGTGTGAGCGCGGATGGTTGTTCGTCTGTGTGTGCCTTGCGATTGGCTGGCAACCGGTTCATGGTAAATCCTGATTAGCTTATATATGGAAGCTTAACATAGTATCCACTATTCCTATATTTGAGCGCATTTGACTTCTTCCATTGTGGAAAAAAAAGCAACGCATTTATCATCTATCACTTTTTTAAAAGTGTGTGTCTTAATTAAATCTATAGAGAGTCGAAGCAGCTGTGTACTTGATGGCTAAGTGGTCCACTTACTCATCTACAACCAACACACTGATTAATTGCTTTATCAAATGCAACCAGTGTTGCACAAGGTTGCGTGTCGCAAAATAATTCACACTCGTGAGACTTCTATTTGAAGGGGAGCCGTTTAAATGCGTTTTTTTGGACCACGCAGGGTAACTTTGGGGAGGTGTACAGGGGGACTCTGTGTTGCGATAACACCCTTGTGGCAGTAAAGACTTGTAAAGAGAACCTGGCACCGGAACACAAGAATAAATTCCTGATGGAGGCCAGGTTAGTTAAGACCACATGCTCACATGCACATCACATACACCCAATCCCCCAACACCCACCTCATATCATCCTGTTGCTGTGTCATGCAGGATCCTGAAGCAGTACGACCATCCCAACATTGTGAAACTGATCGGTGTGTGCACTCAGAAACATCCCATCTATATTGTAATGGAGCTTGTCAAAGGTGTGTCAAAAATCTAGGCCTCTTCTTCTTGCTCTTAAATATAATAATAATCTACCAGTGCATCATATCAGCGCATGTTGTGGCACAATTTGGCACTACATAGATATGCTACTCCAAATTTGGACTTGCCTGTACACTGTAAAACCCGACAACCCCCGCCCCTCCAAAATTGCTTAAAAATGATAAAAATTCATTTCTCATGGTCATGAAAGTTAAAAGGCATTATAGTAAGAGAAAACTTGATATCAAATATTAGTACGCTGTGCTTGGCTTGTTTATTTCATCTTTACTTTGTTTCTTTGTAATTGAACTGATATAGTATGTGTGCACATTTGAAAAGGTGGAGATTTCTTGTCCTTCTTGCGTCTGGACGGTTCAAGTCTGTCCCATAAGATGCTAATCAGAATGACAGAAAATGTTGCGGCCGGCATGGAGTACCTGGAGAGAAGGAAGTGCATTCACAGGTAATACTTGTATTCTATGTCATTTTTAAGGCATAGTTTGGTTACATAGCAACAGAGTTAAAAAACTAAAAAAAAAACTGTACAGACAAAATCAAGCGATGTCGATATAAAAAGATGCACCAAAACAATTTTTATTATTTCTTAATGGTAGAAATAGAATACAAAAACTACTCTAGCCTTTCCCCTTAAAATGTTCTTGTCTATAATTTTCTTTCGACTCGCTTTCACTTCCTCTAGTCTATGTTTAATGTGGTACACATCATTTCTCCAAACAGCAGAGTGACTATTTGCCACCCTTTAAATAGGACAACTGACTGACAAGTTTGAAGACTCTTGCGATGCTAATTAAAGGAGATACCTTGGTTGAACATGTCAATGTATTTTCAGTTATTTTTTTTTAAAAGTATCATTACTTTAGTCAGATTCAAGTTATTTCTGTGACCACTGCGTGTTTTTATTTCCTGAACAGAGGGCCACCAACAGTTTTCTCAACTTGTGTATGTTTGCTCTACAACATTCACGGTTTACTTGTTGAAATTTATGGGACAAGCTCAAGCTCTGGAGTGTTAATAATGATCAGCGCTGCATTTAAAAACGTTCTGAATAATTCAGTCTTGTTGGGGATCAAATTGAATTTGGTTGAGTGGTTTGGAAAGTGCCACTAAGAGCCACAGCAAGTATGTTAAATCATATGTAACTGGATATAAGCAGCACAGTGGAAATTTATCCATTTGTCAGCAGTCAAAAGGCGTGTCTGTGAGACGATGAGCATATCAAAATTGATAGAAATATGAAAAATGGTGTGTGTTGCAAATGTTGAAACCGCTAATGAGAGGAGTGTGAGATATGGACTGTGTGGAACATCAAAGGAGACAGCTGGTATGGTCAAAGTAACCTCACATGTGCTATGTGTGATTCAGTACAACATAAGCACCTGCTCTCCATCTGAATCCTTCCCGTTTTGTGTTTGGCCCTCATCTTGTGTGTATACAGCAGCTCACATCTGTCTTGTCTGTTTCCAGAGATCTGGCGGCCCGAAACTGTCTAGTGACGGAGCAGCGCGTCGTCAAGATCAGTGATTTTGGGATGTCGCGGCAGCAGGATGATGGCGTCTATTCAGCGGTGGGCAGTCTCAGACAGATTCCAATCAAATGGACGGCTCCCGAAGCACTCAACTACGGTATTACACGTCTGCAAACACGCACACAAGAAGATTTCCGCATTCATCCTCAAGTAGACAAACTGTGATTCAGAAATAGATTTTCGAATTAATTTAGGCTTATACATCATGCCTGCTGGGCCTGCGATTGCTTTTATTTTAGTTTTTGGTTGTACAACCTTTGGAGGCAACCACTGCGCCAGCTGTTTCATGTTTGAAGGGTGCCTTTTACAGATTGCATGTTTCTGTCACGTTCTGCCCGAAGCGATAACGGATCGCTCCGTGCAGAACAAGGAAGTAAAGGGTTGGATCCCCGGAAAGCAGACAACGAAACATCTTGTCAAACAAAAAGTGTCTTTAATGACAAAAAACAGAAAGAGCCCGATAGGGAAAAACGGTAACAAAAAACGCTGATCAAATAAGGACCAGGAGTAACAAAGAAGGAAAAAACAACTGAAAACGCTCGCGGAAAACAAAACACAAGGAGGGCCTGAATTGGCGAAAATACGATAAGAAAAAATATTAGAGCCTAAACGCGAAATCACAAGAGTATCGGCGGTAAGGCAAGAAGGCAACGAGTCAATAACGAATAGCGAAATAGAGCACGAGAGAAAATGGCACGGCGTGGAATTCTCCGGCAGAGAATGAGCTGCCAGAGCCACTTGATAAAGGCCTGATAATCACCCTCGAATTAAGAACAGGTGTGCAGTAGGCAGAGGGAAAAACCCGCCACCTGCTGGCAGGCACGGAACGTGACAGTACCCCCCCCTCAACGGACGCCTCCCGGCGGACCCCCCGGTTTGGATGGATGAGAGGTGTGGAAGTCACGCAGAAGGGACGGATCAAGGATCCAGGAGCGAGGCACCCATTGCCGCTCCTCCGGCCCGTAGCCCTCCCAGTCGACCAGGTACTGGAAACCCCTGCCCCTGCGCCGAGAGTCCAGGATGGCACGCACTGTGTACACTGGACCACCATCGACCACCCGCGGAGGTGGAGGCGGCGTGGGAGAAGGAGCCAAGTCACTGGAAGACACGGGTTTGAGTAGGGAGACGTGGAAGACGGGGTGAACCTTCATGGTGGGTGGCAGCCGGAGCCTGACTGCAGCTGGACTGATGACGGCCTCGACCTCGAATGGTCCAGTGAATCGGGGTCCCAGCTTCGCCGACGTGCCGGCCAGGCGAAGATCCCTCGTAGCCAGCCACACCCTTTGTCCCACCACATAGGAGGGCGCCGGGCGCCGACGACGATCTGCGATCTGCCGGTTCCGGGTCGCAGTGCGGGACAACGCAGCCCGGGCCTCTCTCCACATGTGATGGGCCCGCTTAAGGTGGTGCTGAACGGAAGGGACCTCCACCTGCCCCTCCTGTGATGGAAACAGTGGCGGCTGGTAGCCGTAAGCTGTCATGAACGGTGATCGGCCGGTTGCGGAGGAGACGAGGGTGTTGTGTGCATACTCCACCCATGGTAAGTGGTCGACCCATGATGCGGGACGGTGGAGGCACACACAGCGGAGGGCCGCCCCCAGATCCTGGTTAAGCGATGTGGGACCAAGGACGAGGCGGAATGGGCAACGGTTGGAGCAATCCTGCCGGAGGTTGATTGGAGGACTTGCCGCATGCGCAGGGGGTGCAGGCCTTGACGAACTCCGTCACGTCGCTCCGGAGCTCCGGCCACCAGAACCGCTGGGCGACGAGTTGCACCGTCCGGTTCACCCCTGGTTGACATGCCACCTTGGACCCATGACCCCACTGCAGAACTTCAGACCGCAGGGGCGGAGGCACGAACAGCCTCCCCGCTGGACACCCCGCCGGTAACTGAACCCCCTCCAGGGCAGTCTGGATACGTTGCTCAATCTCCCATTGGACGACCCCCACGATGCACTGAACCGGGAGGATGGTTTCCGGGGGCCGATCCCCTCCCGTGGGGTCGTGGAGGTGGGAAAGGGCGTCGGGCTTGGTGTTCTTCGACCCGGGGGAGTATGTGAGAATGAAATTGAACCTGGTGAGGAACAAGGCCCACCGGGCCTGACGGGAGTTTAGTCTTTTTGCGGTACGGAGGTAAGCGAGGTTCTTATGGTCAGTGTAGACCGTGAACTGTTCCTTTGCCCCCTCGAGCCAGTGTCTCCACTCTTGCAAGGCGGAGACAACAGCCAACAGCTCACGGTTGCCCACGTCGTAATTGGCTTCGGCCGCTGTGAGTCGACGGGAGAAGAAGGCGCAGGGGTGCAGCTTCTGGTCGACCGGAGAGCGTTGGGACAGCACCGCCCCCACCCCTGAATCCGAGGCGTCCACCTCTACAATAAAGGGAAGATCGGGGTCAGGATGTTGAAGTACGGGGGGACTGGTAAACGCCGCCTTTAAGTTTCCGAATGCAGCATCCGCGGTAGGGTCCCACTTAAATGGGGTCTTAATAGAAGTAAGGCGGGTTAAGGGAAGCGCCTTTTGACTATAACCGCGGATAAACCGTCTATAGAAATTTGCAAACCCCAAAAAGCGCTGCAGTTCCTTGCGGTTAGTAGGAACCGGCCAGTCTTTGACTGCCTGCGTCTTAATGGGGTCTGCTCGCAACCTACCCCGTTCAATAATAAACCCCAGGAAGGAGATGACGGGGACATGGAATTCACACTTTTCTGCCTTGACGAAGAGCCGGTTTTCTAATAGACGCTGTAGCACCAGCCTAACATGTTGTTGGTGCTCGTGTAATGACCGGGAGAAAATCAAAATATCGTCCAGATAAACGAAACAGAAAATGTTTATCATGTCCCTTAAAACGTCGTTGATGAGGTTTTGGAATACGGCAGGAGCGTTAGTACGCCCGAAAGGCATCACCAAATACTCGAAATGGCCCAGAGGGGTCTTAAAAGCGGTCTTCCATTCGTCACCCTCTCTGATACGGACCAAGTGGTAAGCGCTGCGCAAATCTAGTTTTGAGAAGACTGTGGCGGATTGCAGTGGGGCAAAGGCGGAATCCAACAAAGGTAGTGGGTATCTATTCTTTATGGTTATGTCGTTTAACCCACGGTAGTCGATGCAGGGTCGCAGGGTCTTGTCCTTTTTACCCACGAAGAAAAAACCCGCCCCTAACGGTGAACGTGATGGTCTAATGAGACCTGCAGCGAGCGAGCTGTTGATATACTCCGTCAACGCCTCGCGCTCAGGCTGGGACACCTGATACAGCCGCGAGGTCGGCAACGGAGCGCCCGGCTGCAGGTCTATAGCGCAATCGTAGGGGCGGTGTGGGGGCAAAGAACGCGCGCGATCCTCGCTGAAGACCTCCTTGAGGTCCCGATAGCAATCCGGCACTCCGTCAAGGCAGATCTCCTCGGGGGGTGTGACACGATCGTACCCCCCGACGGCTGACTGTAAGCAGTGTTGATAACAGTATGGGCTCCAACTATCTATGGCTGGGCGCGCCCAGGAAATTACGGGGTTGTGTACCTTGAGCCAGGGTAAACCGAGGATGATAGGAGCGTTACGGGACCGCATTACGAGGAAGCGACGGTGCTCGACATGGTTACCGGAAAGTTGGAGCTTCAATGGCTCTGTTCTATGTGTAACGACCGCCAGGAGACGCCCATCGAGATCACGAACCTGCTTCCTATCGATTAGTTCCTCCAGAAAACAACCCAGTTCGGATGCGAGATCAGTGTCCATCAGGCAGTCATCCGCCCCTGAGTCTACCAGGGCCCGAACCCGCCTCGACCGGGACCCACCAAATATCTCCCCATCGAGCTCCAGTCTGTTGGGGTGTCCCGGTCGCATGTCGATACGGTTAGACTCGGGGGGTGACGCGCGGGATCGTGACTCACAGTACTCGGGGTGGGCATGAAATGACGATCCTGGAAAGCTGGTAGTGGCGTGAGGAGATGGTGGGACGCTGTCATTCGTCGCCCGATCGCGGAGACGACGACTTCTTCCCTCCATACCAACGTCTTTACCTCCCAGTTGCATCGGTTTCTCCGTAGGTGCTGTCTCCCGGACTCGGGAGTGGTCACCGAGCCTTGCAGGCCTGAGTACTCCACGCTGTTCCTCACGGTGCGCAGTGCGTCGGAACGGAAACCGATCTCCTCCACGCTCCCGGCTTCGCTCCCTCAGGCGATTGTCCATGAGGAGGGCGAGGTCGATCAGCTCCTCCAGGTCGGTGCTGTGGTCGCGGGTAGCCAGCTCGTCTTTGAGTTGCGTGTTCAGGCCACGGCGAAACAGTCTGCACAGTGCTCAATCGGCGTATCCGCTTTGTGCGGCCAGAATCCGGAACTCGATGGAGTAGTCCGCGACCGATCGTTCTCCCTGGTGGAGGGCGAGTAGCCGACCCTCTGCCTCTCGGCCCCGCACGGGATGGTGGAACACCCGGCGAAATGCTGTCACGAACTCAGGGAACGACGATCGGAGATTCGGCTTGGCGTCGCTGGTCGCAATCGCCCATGACGCCGCCGGACCTGTCAACAAACTCATCACATAGGCCACTTTGGCGGCATCATTAGCGTAGGCAGACGGCTGTTGGTCGAATATGAGTGAGCACTGGTGAAGGAAGTGACCACACTGCCCATGCTCACCCCCGTAACGAGGGGGGTGTGGAAGCGATGGCTCCCTCGACATAGTGGTATGTGAGTGGGGCGCTTCCGGGGTGGTCGGACGGGCCCCGGAGGGAGGGGGTCTCCGTTCCTCCACCCGCACTAAACGAGGTTCGAATTCGTCGAACCGATGAGCCAGCATGGAGACCGCGCCTCGGAGTTCCGAAATGGCTTGGCCCTGCTGACTCATCTGTTGCTCTTGTCGGGTAAGAGCGGACAATATTTTCTCGATATCTGCGATATCCATGTTGGCCGGAGAATTCTGTCACGTTCTGCCCGAAGCGATAACGGATCGCTCCGTGCAGAACAAGGAAGTAAAGGGTTGGATCCCCGGAAAGCAGACAACGAAAAAATCTTGTCAAACAAAAAGTGTCTTTAATGACAAAAAACAGAAAGAGCCCGACAGGGAAAAACGGTAACAAAAAACGCTGATCAAATAAGGACCAGGAGTAACAAAGAAGGAAAAAACAACTGAAAACGCTCGCGGAAAACAAAACACGAGGAGGGCCTGAATTGGCGAAAATACGATAAGAAAAAATCTTAGAGCCTAAACGCGAAATCACAAGAGTATCGGCCGTAAGGCAAGAAGGCAACGAGTCAATAACGAATAGCGAAATAGAGCACGAGAGAAAATGGCACGGCATGGAATTCTCCGGCAGAGAATGAGCTGCCAGAGCCACTTGATAAAGGCCTGATAATCACCCTCGAATTAAGAACAGGTGTGCAGTAGGCAGAGGGAAAAACCCGCCACCTGCTGGCAGGCACGGAACGTGACAGTTTCAGCTCCTTCCACAGATGTGAAATAGCATGGTTCACATCAGGGCTGTTCAAAGTAGTCCAATGTTTGGTTATTAGCCATTCTTGTATTTTTGTTTTCCTTTTAAAGCAGCCCCAGAACATTACCGAACCTTTTCTATGTTTCATTCTTAATACTGCATTCTTTTCTTAGTGCAAGGCATAGACCTGGGGTGTCAAACTAATTTTTGTCTCGGGACACATGATAATTGCCGTTTCACTTGGAGGGCCATGATAACTGACTAACGTTTTATTCAACGATTGTTTAAGTACCTGTAACTGTAATGAGAGCTTTGGTAACAAGAAAATGCTTACAATATGTCATAGATTTATTACATACGAAAATTTGAATTTCTGGTACAGATTTTAGCAAGCATTGTGGAAGTTGTCATCTTTGATTTGCTTTCGCGTGCCACTTAAAATGTTGTGGTGTCACTGAAATAAATGACATGGGTAGGAAAAAAAATCTTCTGGGAAAATAACATTTATGCAGATGAGACAAGACTGGAGCTTTTTCGCAAGTCACAACAGCTCTATGTTTACAGACGCAAAAAAAAAAAAGACGCAACATGGTATTAGCCGTAATGACGGAGGTAGTACTTTTGAACATTAGGATCAGTTGAGTTAGATGGTTCGATAAAAATAATGATTCATTGTGACCAAAGTCATTCCTGGTTATAAGTAAAGGTTTAAATGAAAGGATAAGCCTCCGATAGACCCCCTACTCACTCAATATTTAAATTATTATTTTGTTATTGTTATTGTTATTGTTATCAGTCATAACGCCTCTCTCTGGTGATGTTTTGGCCAGAAACTTTCCTTTGTCAACACTGCCCCCTACCGCTTATTTTGCAGGTCGTTATACCACCGAGAGTGACGTCTGGAGTTTTGGTGTGCTGCTGTGGGAGGTTTTCTCCATGGGAATGATCCCTTACACCAGCATGAGCAACCAGCAGGCCAGAGAGCAAGTGGAGAAAGGTAAAGACACAAGTGCTGTAGTCAATACCTGAAAATGATTTTCAGTGACTTCATCAGTTAAAAAAAAAATCAAATGTTCATGCACATTTTAACCAGTGTGCGTACCAATTTGTTACAGGCTATCGTATGCCGGCTCCACACGACTGCCCGCCGGAAGTGTCCACGCTTATGAGCAGCTGCTGGCAGCATGAACCCAAAAATAGACCATCTTTTCAAACACTTAGGGCGGATCTAATTGACATCTTGAAGAATAAGACATAATACAAACCTTATTTGCTTGTGTGTGTGAAGTTGAAAAAAAAAAAAAAACAGACAGCATCAGCCCTGAAACTATATCTCCAAATAACACAAAAGTGATTAATACTTGAACATGGTCATGTTTACACAGTTCCAAATGTAGAATTACTGATCAGATGATGATGACGGCGGGCCGGTGGTCCAGTGGTGAGCGCGTTGACTTCACAGTGCAGAGGTACCGAGTTCAATTCCAGCTCCGGCCTCCCTGTGTGGAGTTTGCATGTTCTCCCTGGGTCTGCGTGGGTTTTCTCTGGGTTCTCCGGTTTCCTCCCACATTCCAAAAACATGTATGGCAGGCTGATTGCGACCCTTGTGAGAATAAAGTGGATCGGAAAATGGATGGATGGATGATGATGACGACTGATTTTTCTTCATATTAGGGAGAAATGCCCCCTCAAAAATGGAAAACCACAAAAAAACGTTTTTTTCTACAGTTTATAAAAAAAGTGCACAATAAATGTAAAAGCCTGTGTATGAAAAACTATAAAAGCAATAAAAAAACAGATAGCCAGAAAGTAATATGCCAGACATTCAGTCACAAGAGTGTCAGAATTGTTTACAAGAGCACCACTTGATTGCTCTGGACTTAATTGTGTTTAATTTGATTCATTTTTTAAATTATCATTCTAAATGATGTTTGACTGCAGTTTGCACACAATTTCATTGTTTTCCTTTGCATATTATTGTTATGTTTTCTTTATTTTTGTATCACGCAAAGGAGCAGCAGTCCAGTCTTGTGCACTGCAATGAAAATAAAAGCTATTCTGCAAGTCTTCTCATCATCGTATTCGTACTTGCGTCAGTACAAAAAGTGTTGTCCTGTCTTGTGAGCAAACTTGTTGGTAATGTTGGTGTTTAAATTCTGTTCATGTCGTTAAGCACCCGAAACCCCACCAAACATTCTTTTCTTCACATTCGCATGCGAAAAAGGGTCATTGCTGAGTTGTTCACACCAGAGTTGACCTCAATTGCATGATGAGTTGGCTGCCCTTTGGGCATTCTACGTAGGCCAGCCAAGCCAGTTGGCTGTGGTACTTCTCGTCTTTAATTGAACACTCAAAATTGTCCCTAAGTGTGATTGTGACCGTCGATGGTTGTTAATTTATGTGTGACCTGCGATTGGCTGGCAACCAATTCAGGGTGTACCCTGTCGACTGCCCAAAGATGGTTGGAATAGGCTCCACCACACCTGCGATTAGAAAATGGACGGATGGATGAATTCTGTGTGACAACAGTGACCAAAGAAAGTGAGTGGCATATTTTGACAACAAATTTGTTCTTCCTGTCCCTGCCTGAGATTTGAAGGCCCTAATTAGACGTCGTAACAAATCAGACACTTTCACTCGCTCTGCTGTCTTAGATGCATAAAGAGCTTGCGCACAGGACACTTGCTCAATAACTCACTCAACTAAGAAGTGAAGATGCATGTCGAGTATTGAGCATTGAGCTAATTCGCAACCCTTGTCCCTGGATGGGCTTTTCAGATAGAAAGCAGAGCTGAAAACATAGCATGTCATAGCAACAGTGTAAAAGCGCAGAAAGCACATACATTAAAATATACAAACACGTTCACTTGTCCTCCACCAAACATGCGAAGGGTCATTGCTGAGTTGTGTTGTTTACGCCTTTGCAGATCAATGGTGAAACTAATCCAGCCAGTTGGCTGCCCTTTGGACATTCTATGTAGGAAAGGCAAGCCATTCTAGATTAATAGCTTTTGGAAAGTCATCAGACATTTTGTTTGAAGTTCATGACTAATAATTATTTTGGATAAAGTCATCGGACATCTGCAGGGATTGCTATCACACCTGCCTGAATATTTCAAACGAAAGATCGCAAGGCGTTTTGTTTTGTTTTGGGTTTTTTTCCCCTCGATCTGTTAGTAGTCCCTCGTTTATCACACTTTTTTTAATCATCCGCGATAAAAGAAAATCCGCAAAGTAGCATCCAATTAACATTAACGTTTTTTGTTGTCCGCAAAGTCCGCAAATGGTCCGCGAGAAGCTGAAAAACAACAACGAGTCGCACAGACCAACATATACAGTACTGTACTCCATGTGTATGTTAAAAAAATTAATATGTTTGAAAAAATCCGCGATGCACTGAAGCCGCGATAAACGAACTGCGAAGTAGCGAGGGATTTCTTGACTCTTGATTTCCAGAGCTTAGGTTTACATCCATCCATCCATCCATCTTCTACCGCTTATCCGGGGCCGGGTCGCGGGGGCAACAGCTTTAGCAGGGAAGCCCAGACTTCCCTCTCCCTAGCTACTTCTTCCAGCTCTCCCCGGGGGATCCCGAGGCATTCCCAGGCCAGCTGGGTGACATAGTCTCTCCAGCGTGTCCTGGGTCTTCCTCGGGGTCTCCTCCCGGTGGGACATGCCCGGAACACCTCACCAGGGAGGCGTTCAGGAGGCATCCGAATCAGATGCCCAAGCCACCTCATCTGGCTCCTCTCGATGTGGAGGAGAAGCGGCTCGACCCGTAGCCCCTCCCGGATGACCGAGCTTCTCACCTTATCTCTAAGGGAGAGCCCGGACACCCTGCGAAGAAAACTCATTTCGGCCGCTTGTATCCGGGATCTCGTTCTTTCGGTCACGACCCATAGCTCGTGACCATAGATGAGGGTTGGAACGTAGATCGACCGGTAAATTGAGAGCTTCGCCCTTTGGCTCAGCTCCTTCTTCACCACGACAGACCGATACAACGTCCGCATCACAGCAGACGCTGCACCGATCCGCCTGTCGATCTCTCGCTCCCTCCTACCCTCACTCGTGAACAAGACCCCAAGATACTTAAACTCCTCCACTTGGGGCAAGATCTCCCCCCCAACCTGGAGGCGGCACTCCACCCTTTTCCGACTGAGGACCATGGTTTCAGATTTGGAGGTGCTGATTTTCATCCCAACCGCTTCACACTCGGCTGCGAAACGCTCCAGTGAGAGTTGGAGAGCCCTGTTTGAAGGAGACAACAGCACCACATCATCTGCAAAAAGCAGGGATCCAATACTGAGGCCACCAAAACGGACCCCCTCAACGCTTCGGCTGCGCCTAGAGATTCTGTCCATGAAGGTTATGAACAGAATCGGTGACAAAGGGCAGCCTTGGCGGAGTCCTACTCTCACTGGAAACGATTCCGACTTACTGCCGGCAATGCGAACCAAACTCTGACATCGGTGGTATAGTGACCGAACAGCCCTTATCAGGGGGTTCGGTATTCCATACCCACGAAGCACACCCCACAGAACTCCCCGAGGGACACGGTCAAACGCCTTCTCCAAGTCCACAAAACACATGTAGACTGGTTGGGCGAATTCCCACATACCGCTTAGTTTTACATTTCGCAGCAAATATTTTTCCTGATGGGCTTTGTTTTCATTCAAGGTTCAACAACATCTTCTCGCCCTGTCGGCGAGGCTTTTCCCAGGGGTATTCCGATTTCCTCCCACATCCCAACAAGATGCACCGTAGGTTAATTGAACACTCAAAATTGTCCCTAAGTGTGATTGTGAGCGTCAGTGGTTGTTAATTTATTTGTGCCCTCTGATTGTCTGTCAACCAGTTCAGGGTGTGCCGTGCCTACTGCCCGAAGATGGTTGGAATCGTCTCCAGCACGCCCGCGATTAGAAAATGGATGGATGGAGGAATCCTGTGTGACAACGGTGACAAAAGAAAGTGAGTGGCATATTTTGACAACAAATTTATTCTTCCGTACCTGACTGAGACTTGAAGGCTAATTAGATGTCATAACAGAGCGGACGCTTTCACCCGCTCTACTGTTTAACGATTTATGGGTTTTTTTTTGCTCCATGAAAAGTCGCTTCTTTATTTCTCAGCTGTATATTACAAGACTTTGTTTGCACAAAAAAATGTTATTTTCAGAAATTGAGCCACTTCTGTCAGAACTACTTTCATGTGCCACATGTGCTGCTTGTGAAGTTAGTTGAGATCAGCTCACTGCTACTGTGCAGTGTTCATATCGAACATCTGTGTTCGCAAGTCAAAACAAAAAAAAAATGTTTAAAGACATCTCATATCTTGAAAGCCTCATAGGTCTGGGTGCTTGTATCTCAAGGCACCCCCTTGTACATTCCAAAAATGTATTACTCGTACCTCCACAAAGTTTCAATGATCTCAGATGTGTAGCTTTTGAACCAATCCTGCTGATAGTCACACAAACAAATGGCGTAGATGCAAACTTCCCCAGGGTTTTATGGACATTGTTTTTTTTTTAATGTCTATTTATATTGCCTTAATCCTGCACAATAACTACAATGGGAGCATGACAAACCGGCTTGGCGGCGACATCTCCTTCATGTAAACACTTAATGTAAAACTTGCTGCGTTGAAGAGGGTGCGCCCGTTGTCAGTCATCCATCACCATGTCTGTCATATAATTTAGGTTTTTTTATTTGAACTTTTTGGCCTCCTGTCAAATGGTTGTGCAATTTTTTTCATCATTGACACCAGCTGCATTTGCTCCGCAGTGGATTCTAACCCTGAACTCAGGTGGGCCTATTCCTGTTTATTTACTTCAACCCGCACTACAAGACTGCAATGTCTGTGAGAGTGGAGTACAAAGTCACTGTAAATTGTCTGGATAAAATAAACCATTTCATAAGACCACCTTTCATAAAAATCACAAAATGTAAATAGCCTTCTGATGTGCTGCGATGCAGACTTTTGAATGTGAACGTAACTACATGTTATTGTACGATGTGTTTCTGCTTCCTTGAATGTTAAGAATGTTAATAAGTTTTAGGATGGCAAGATTTTAACAGATTTTGAATTTTTATCCAATATTATGGCAAAAGTGAAATTGAAATTTAAGGACATCTGTACCGCATATCAGGCTTCAATCGCATTTGTCGGGGACTCACTGCAAGGTTCATCATACGGCAGATCAGTGTTCTGGGATCAACTATTGTATATGTTTGAAAATGTTTTGTCAGTATCTCCCACATCAGCACGCAAGCCTTTGAATCACAACACAAGATCATACGACTGACGGGACACAATGAACCAAAGGACACAAAAGCACTGTCATGACATCCATAGTGGAAAGATGTTGATTGACATGTTCAAGCACTTCTACATAGACTTCGCGAACAGCCCACCATGACATGCACAGTGTGTACCGAAACATTTCAATTTCGTTTGAGACGTGTCATTCTGAGACCAGCAGATTTTGGCAGGTTATACTTTGTAGTTTTGGAAGCATACGATTTCCTTTCACACAGCTCCCAACTTGGCCGTGTGGCAACGTTGCAAAATTGCCAACATCACTTGTGTTGGCAGCCTATCCCATTTCAGTCCGGCACAACATCCCCATGCAGCTTCACCATGTTTACTTTGTCTTCTGGGCTGCACTTATTGACTCAAGTCTGCAGATCTCAGAGCCCTATCGGGCTTGTATTCAATTGACATTTGTTTCAGGTATTCAGGACACAAACCATTCACTTGTCTGTTGCAGTTGTCAAATGATTGTGAACGCTCTGTCCAGTGAAGAATATGTCGTACATTTGCAGAATGATTTTCTTGATTTAAAAAAAAAACACATTTTTGCGGCACTAAATAATTAATCTAAAACCACTTTAATAAAAGTTGTGAGTCTGCACTTCAATCACGTGTGATTTCTTATATTTTAAATACAAAAAAATCATAAAAATGTAATGTCCAAATACTTCTGGACAATAACTTTTTTTTCTTTATGTAATAGCCACTCCTCCACTTGATGTTATTTTTAGAGTCTGAAGTGGAAATAATGGTTGGTTAAATTGCTAACAGAATAGACATATTCGAAATGTGATCTTTTCAAAGTGGTTAAAAATTCACATACACATTTATAAAATAGGGTGGCCCGGTAGTCCAGTGGTTAGCACGTCGGCTTCACAGTGCAGAGGTTCCGGGTTCGATTCCAGCTCCGGCCTCCCTGTGTGGAGTTTGCATGTTCTCCCCGGGCCTGCGTGGGTTTTCTCCGGGTGCTCCGGTTTCCTCCCACATTCCAAAAACATGCGTGGCAGGCTGATTGAACACTCTAAATTGTCCCTAGGTGTGAGTGTGAGTGCGAATGGTTGTTCGTTTCTGTGTGCCCTGCGATTGGCTGGCAACCGATTCGGGGTGTCCCCCGCCTACTGCCCGAAGACAGCTGGGATAGGCTCCAGCACCCCCCGCGACCCGAGTGAGGATCAAGCGGCTTGGAAGATGAATGAATGATTTATAAAATATATATTTATACGCAAGTGCAAAAAGTGATGTCGCAATGGCATTTTCCTAATAGTTTAGCAGGGAGAAAGAATAACAATAACAGTAGGAGGGTCACGTGTCCCGTTTTGTCCTGACAAACGTGTGTGTGTGTGTGTGTGTGTGTGTGTGTGTCTGTGTCTGTGTGTGAGAGAGACCATGTGACATAATGAAAATCTCCTGTTCTGATCCTGACTGAGGTTATCGCCGTGTCACATCATCCTCGGTGAGTTCAGAGACATCCACCTGACGCTCTCCTATCTCCGGCATCTGACTGCTACGTTCCTTTGCAAATTTCAACTTGCTTAGTCACTCTTGTCAGGACACCCGAAAAAAACAAAACGAAAAAACCCCCAAAACAAAACATGAGTGCCTCAATGCCGTCATTTTAATCAACCCAATCATGTAATGACGTCTGGCCGCGGGATTTGCATTTTGGCTTGAGATGCAAAATTTCTGCCTCCGAAACATATCCAGTCAAGTACAACTTTATTGTCAAATGCACTTTATGTGCAACATAACAGCACAGATGAAATGTCTTCCCTCTCAAACAGACAAGAGGAGCTGCTGCGGGTAAAATGACAAAATAATACAACACAACACATAAGACACAGACAGTCGTGCAATCTCAACCACTTTTCCTGCATACATTTTGTTGTTTGAAACAGTTATGGATGAAAGAGGAGTGAATCAAAGTGTCCTTTTCACCAGTGGATCAAAAATGTCATGATGAAAACGTGCACACGTCTGCTACAAACTAGATTTGAAAACAATTGGAAGGTGTAGCGTCCATTATCGAAAAAGAGATTGGCTCTCATCGCCTGTCCCATGTAAATCCGCTTCAATTACATTGCAGGTGTCACATGATTGTGAAATAATGGCAACTTATTTGCATTAATTTTCAGAGGGAACCTTTAAGGTAAAGCACAATTGTTCTGTGACCTCCGCCCATCTAGAAGTATTTGTTGTTGTTGTTGTTGTTGCTGTTTTTTTTTAGAATCAACCGATCAAGAAAAGCCATGTCAGGGTCAACCAGTTGCTGTTGTCTTGTGCTTAAACTGTAGAGGCAATGACGTAACTGTCTTGTGTTTTCGTGCGTTTGAAAATGTTTTTAAAAATTATTAAAATAAAATATGATAACACTGAAGCTGCATGGTTGCTGAGTAGTTAGAAGTTAAAAACGTATGAAAAAAAACAACTGAGATTATGATAGATTGAATTTATTGCACCAAATTGTTTTGATGGTGCATTTTTATTCCTAAACAAACTACACCATTTCTAAAGAAAGAAAGAAAGAAAGAAAGAACGAAAACCACTTTTAATGTTTCCTGGAACTTGTAAATGGACTTGCACTTGGATCGAGTGCTTTTCTACCTTCAAGATCAGCGCTTAATGCCGTCTCCTCATTCGCCAACTGATGATGTGGCGGCAGGAGCAACTGTGGGTTCGTTATCTTGCTCAAGGACACTTAGACATGGTTACAACGGCTGAGGATCGAAACCCGAATCTTTTTGGGTTGACAGACAACACTCGAGTACCTGAGTCATATACTACTCACATTGGGTACCGTACCGGTAATTACTACAACTATGTGTACCCTGTGATTGGCCGGCAACCAGTTTTAGGGTGTAACCTGCCCGAAGATGGTCGGATAGGCTCCAACATGCCCCGTGGCCCTCGTGCGGGTAAGCGCTTCGGGTAATGAACGGATGGAATATGAAAATGAGTCACTCGTCAGCATCGACAGCAAACTAAAACTTCCATCCAGAGATTAACCGGCCATGTTTCTGTGGTCACGCACTAGGCCACTCCCCCTAAAACACACAACACACGATCAATTTAATCTGGTATGTCGTTTCATTCAGACAAACGTGAGGCCATTTGTAGATTTGTACTTTTGGTGAGCATATCACCCGTTGATCTCGGAATGACATTTTTGTTTTAACATTTTCATGGCTGTCACACTGCTCCACCTCATTGCACAACATACATTTTTTCTCAGAACTGGATTTTTTTTCTTGACAAACCAGACAATGGAAAGCCTGTTGCTATCAGTCATTTTGGACATTTCATATAGCGTTCATTCGGTTTTGTTTTTGAAATGTAGTTTGTTTTAAATTTAGTCTGTTATAAAAATAGTCTATTTGTCAAGCATGTGATGGCAAGAAATAAGTATAACAATAAATCAATAAGTAAATACTAAATAAATAAGTAAACTCTCAACTGAAAATGCCATTTAAATAAAACTGTAAACCAATCCATACAATATGAAGTGCAGTTATACATCATGTTTATGGAATCGATTGACCAACAGAGCAAAAAATGTTTAAAATATTGATCCAATGTCTATGGGCGAGCAAAAAATGGCAAGGCCAAAGCTGTCTCAATGAACCCTGAAAAGAAAGTTTCAAAAATCAAGTGGCTAGTGACTTTTGGGACACTCTCTAATTTGTCCTTTTATAACCTCTTATGTTTTTATACTGTTCTGTGCCATTTTCCATTATTAAAGTGGCTTTTGGAGGCTGGAACAGATGAATGGAATTTCAATTTAGTAGTTCAACTTGGAAGATTGATTTCATATACTTTGCACTCCTGCATACCCGTGGTTCGGTGTCTAAGCTGAAGTGTCAGAGGATTGTTTGAGGTCACGAAGATGCCATCTACGCAACTCCCACGTAACACTGTGCATGAACCAAGATTTTAACCAAGGGTTGTTGTTTTTTTTATATGACTTCAAGCATTCCAATGCAGCCTAATTGACCATTTCTCAAGCTCCGTGATGATCATCATCATTAGACAGCATGGCAACACCCAATACTAAAGTGGCGAATGAAAGAAACTAACATGCTTTGTCTCGTAATTGCTGAACTTCACTGGTGTGTGTCTTACTTCCATAATGACTGACAGGTGCTGCTAATATCTCGAGAGGCATCATTCGTCAGCCAATGCAAAGCACAGCAAGCCATGTGATGGAGAGCAAGGTTGGAATGTAAAACTGAAGATAACATCTGAAACCTCCATCGCGACTCACTGTCACATGCGCAAAGTCGCCAGCCCAGGGGAAATATTTCAAGGTGGCTTTGTCTCATTTTCACAACTATTAGCATGAATAGTTGTCATACCTGCTGAGGCCCTCCCATGTGTTTTTCAATTTAAAGCAAAAAAAAATATTGTCTGTTATCAGTCACCTTTCACTCGACAAAGTTCTACACATGGACAGAGGAAAATAGCAACTCGTCCTTGCCGTGGCAACCTAATTCACTGTCGTGTAGTGGTAGCATGACTCAGTTGAGTGTGCTTGTTCACTTTTTGCAAAGTAACATAATCAATGTTTATTTTTTTGATTCGATTTTATACCACAGAAAGTATTTTTCACAACAGAGCTCTGTATACGGAGGTTATAGAAGGTGAATGTATCAGCTGTAATACCAAAACTGCATGCCATTATTATGTGTAAAGCTAAATTAACAAGACAACTTGGAGATGAGGGGTCAAAAGTGATCAGTATTTAGAACTGTTCATAATTCTCCCTACCTTGATTAGGGTCCTAGTTCCATCTGAATACTGCCACCACATTGTTTCATTCTGTTGTTGTGTTGAGCAAGCGTACTGAATACTGCATCTACATTGTTTCATTCTGAGTTGGGTTTGGCATTTGCACTAAATACTGCCACCACATTGTTTCATTCTTGGTTGTGTTGAGCAATCGCACTAAATACTGCCACCACATTATTTAATTCTGCGTCATGTTGAGCAATCACATTCCGCAATTGCACCCTGGCGAAAGTCTTTTTCACGAGTAAAGGAAGTGACGCTGTTCCAAATATTTGTAATTTTGTCCACAAGCCTTCACACCTGCTCTTGAAAGATGAAGAGAAAGTTTTGCAATTGTAAATGTGTGTTACCTGATGGGGGTCAAAACAAATGTGTTGCCTATTCAACTGTTCCATATTATAGTTAGCATTTTTTGTTTGTTTGTTATTTTTTTCAAAAAAAAATATCTGCAATGACTTAGAGCCACTGCTCCTCCACTTTGAGAGGAGCCGGAGGAGGTGGCTCGGGTATCTGGTTAGAAAGCCTCCCGGATGTCTCCCTGGTGAGGTGGTGCGGGCAAGTCCAACCGGCAGGAGGTCCCGGTCATGACATATGGGACATGACACGCTGGAGAGACAATGTCTTCCGTCTGGTCTTGGAACACCTTGGGATCCCTCTGGATGAGTTGGAAGAAGTGGGTGGGGGGAGGGAAGTCTGGGATTATCTGCTGAAGCCGCTAACTCCGTGACCCAACCCCAATAAGTGGTAGATAATGAATGGATTGATGGGTAACTCACAGGCACAAGAGGTGCATAACTAGCACAAAGAATGCAGCAGTCAAGTTGACAACACCTGAAAATTTTAATAAATGTAAAGCATTAAACAGCACTTTATTATGTTCGATAATACATAGATAAGGTGCTCATGACAATTTATAATAAATGCTCACTGCACTGTAAGGTTCCTGTATGTCAAGTCAAGTCAAGTCAACAGTATTTCTAGAGCACTTTCAAACAGCCATCGCTGCATACAAAGTGCTGTACATGGAGCGATTTAACATACACAATAAACAGTAAGACGAATCCGTAATAAAGGAGGTAGAAAGCACCAAGCATTAAAAACAAGAACAAATCTAAGTCATGCTGAGTCGAACGCCAAAGAATACAAGTGAGTTTTGAGGAGGGCTTTAAAGATGGGCAGCGAGGAGGCTTGCCGAATGTTCAGTGGGAGGTCATTCCAGAGCGAGGGACCAGCAACAGAAAAGGCTCGATCCCCTCTGAGCCTCAGTTTAGTTCTTGGTACTTCTAACAAAGACTGGTAAAAAAAAAAAAAGCCTACCGTCACAGCTTTGCTCACCCGTGAAAGAACTTAAACAGCTTGTTTAGATAGGATTTTGAAGTTTACACTCTGTAACCATGTGCTTACAAAGTCGTTGTAATCCTCCAATGATTTGTAAGCTTTCATTTGACGGTTTCACGGAGCATGTTGTCAACATCAGGTGGTAAACAATGTCAGGATCTCTGCCCAAAAATCATTCTTGGATAGCGTCCTTGGCTCGATTCCTCCAAACAAGTTAATGTTCTGCCTGTATTGTGGCTGTAGATCAGCTGGCAGGTCAGCAAAATACCTCAAAATGCTATCATAAAAGAAAGTTGACGATTGCTGTCAACGGCCATGTGTGCATGTGTGTGTGCAAATGCATGTAGCAAACGTTTTATGTCAGGGTGCAAACACTTGCAAAGACGCTCGCCAGACATTCCCAGTTTTAATCGATGCAGTTTTTCTTGCTAGCATCAACTTGTGAACGTGTTAAAATATTTTAGTTTTTTTTGTTTGAGATTATTGAAATTGTTTGCGAATGCCTATGCGACCATTTGCGACATTGAACGACGAAAAAAACCATCCGCTGGGCATACACACACTTGCAAACCTTTGCAGCTCGATGAGATACAGCCTTTTGCTGTTTGTGAAGTGGTATGCTCGCGCACTGCATTCACTCAACTCCCGTGCATTTACAAAGGCTGAGAAAAGTCTCAACAACAATTTAAAGTAATAACAACCCAGCCGTGTAGTAATCCGGTTTGTCTCCATCCCTCCCCACCACCTGTCCCACCAGTTGACTGTGTGTAACATACAAGGTGAACTGTGAAGTAATTTTTGAAAATCCCAAACGAAATATTATCTCATGAAGTAAAGCATGACAAAAAATCTTTTCTATTTTGAAAATTTGACAAAGTAATTGTTTTCCCGAAGTGAGATGCTGATGAAAGTCAAACCTAGAGGTGTGACGTCAATTTGAGACAATAATAGTGGGCCTCGCTATGGCAAGGTTACCAAACCAGTTAATTTGGAAAGAAGTGACGTTTCAAACTTATCTGAGTGGATTCAGGGGGAAGAGGAGGTTGTTGGCAAGATGTTTGTTGCACCATATATGTACGAGCCAGATGCTCAGGATCCAGAATATGTTCTGCCTGGACATAGAGTGGACAAGAACCCGTCGGAATGGGAGGAACGATAACATATATAGGTTGCGGTTATTAGCCTAGCGTTATTGCGCACAATGGGATAACTTACTTCAGTGGTGGGCAAACTACGGCGCGCGGGCCGGATCCTGCCCGTTGGTCTTTTTAATCCGGCCCGCCGAAGATTGGTACACAATTAAGGTTTGATTGCATTCATTTCGTTTGGACTTGTAATGACAGGTATTTCAACACCAGGTGGTACAGTTACTTCAAGTTGCAGAGCACAGGGAGGGAGGGGAAGACGAAGAAAGAAAGAGAGAGTAATGACTATGGATGGGAAAATGATATGTATCTGATTAAACGAAGCGGGTAACAAAGTATGAAACATTCAGGAGACGCCTGGAGTCGGAAAGACTCAAATCTACGAGACTTTGAAAAACAAGGAAGCGATTCTTACTCAGTCCGATTCTGGCAATTTTCATGCTCAGAGTGAATTGCTTGTGGCTCGAGTAAATGAACATTTCCTAGAAACATCATTTAACATGATTGTTATCCTGTTAAAAACTTTCCGCAAACTGGACCGCTAATAAGAGTCGGAGAGCAGTCAAATGTGTAGAGCGTGAACAACAGGTGGCTCAGTACACATCCTTGAGGCGAACCGGTGCTGAGTGTGATGATGGAGGAGAATATTACATTATTACTGGCATACAAAGACATTGTGCTATCTTCTTTATTTTCAATTTCTATTTCTAACTTTTGGCCTGGCCCTCCACAATATTTTCTGCTTCTAATTTGGCCCCCCCGGGAAAATAATTGCCCACCCCTGACTTACTTGGTCCATGTATTCCTGGGAGGAATACATGGACCAAGTGACCAAGTGCTCTCAATGTTAGCAGGAATTTCCTGCTAACATTGAGAGCACAAGTCATAGTGGGTTGGTGTCCTACATTGACATTGCCAAAGTAATTCTGTTGCGTTGTCGGCCAGCGCGCACATCATATCAACAGCAACGTAAGTTGTAAACCATTACAGAGGATGCCATCCATACACTCAAATACTATTTTGAATGTTTTCGTACAATATTACATCCATGTACACATGTAATACTTTGAATCGATCTTTTTATAAACAATAACCAGAGTTATTCTTTGATTAGCACACCTACCTTTTTTGCCAATCCGATTGAGAAAACAGAGATCTTCTAAGCGTTTGTAACAAAGAATGCTTATCGACACTGGCGTGAAATCCATTCGCTTTGCGAGAACAAACCCGTATCGTTCCCATTTTGCGGTTGATTTACGTGGCCTGTTCTTTTCTTATGGGCACTCAACAACTATTTGCCTAATGTCAACAGCACGTCGCGACACAAGGCCGAGGCATTTCGGCAAATAACTCACGAACAATGACGACGAGTAGTTACCAGGATAATGCCGACTGGTGACTCGGCATTCTGGAAAGGGCGTCACTTGCAGGAGATTGCCGAACAAAAGCATTTAAATTGTTTAGCGCGGCGCTATGCGGCTAACTATGAACCTGGGTATGTTGTGTTAACCCTCATATTATGTTGAAAAAAAAATCACATTGATTTTGTTGTGGGTCATTTTGACCCGCACTGTAAAAATCCACACAAAATAGTCAAAAAACAGGTTACACCAGTAACAACTTTGTTTAAGATGATGTAAACATTCAGATAAGAGACAGACAACAGATTTTTAATCCCAAAAGTATATTTAAGAACTGTTTAGTTAAAGTTTTTCCATGTCACGCTTCTTTTTTTCATTTAACTTTTTCTGAGATTTTCAGTGTTTTATAATAATAATAATAATAATAATACATTTTATTTGTGGGCGCCTTTCTAGAAACTCAAGGACACCTTACAACAAGCAGTTAAAATCACGAGTACAATGTTAAAAAACTACATCAAATAAGATAAGAAAAAAATACAACAAAATAAATAAATAAAACAATGGCTTTATGGTCTGAGTGAATAGGCTTGTCGAAACAGATGTGTTTTGAGGCGGGATTTGAAATGAGTTAATGAGGCTGTATTACGAAGGTCAGCGGGGAGTGAGTTCCATAGCTGGGGAGCAGAGCGACTGAAGGCTCTATTTCCCATGGTGACGAGGCGAGCAGGGGGGACAGAGAGGAGGACAGAGGAGGAGGAACGAAGAGAGCGGACAGGCGTAGGAATATGGATGAGGTCAGATAGGTATGGAGGGGCTAGGTCATGAATGGATTTGAATGTGAGTAGCAGGATTTTATATTGAATGCGGTGTAAAATGGGAAGCCAGTGGAGATGTTGGAGGACAGGTGTAATATGGTTTATGTATGGCGTGAGTGTGATAATGCGGGCGGCTGAATTTTGGACCAGCTGAAGCTTATGGAGGGTGTTTTGAGGGAGACCAAACAGAAGGGAATTACAGTAATCGAGTCGCGAGGTGACGAGGGTGTGTACAAGTATAGCAGTGGACTGAGGAGTGAGAGAAGAGCGGAGCCGGTGGATGTTTCGAAGATGATAATATGCAGAACGAGTGATGTGGTTGATATGTGAGGTGAAGGAGAGGGTGCTATCAAGGATGACACCCAGACTCTTGACCTGAGGGGAGGGGGAGATGGAAGAGCTTTCGAAGGTAATGGAGAAATTGTTTATTTTGTTTAGATTGGATTTAGTGCCAATAAGGAGGAATCTACAAAGTAATCTATAAAGTAATACTTTATCTACAAAGTATTGCCCTGGCAGTTGTATGTGTGCTGTCAGATTGTCAAATCCCCTTTTGGTGGAATTGTAATCCAGGATCATTTGTGGCTTCATGTCTTCTCTTGTGTTCAGAGATGCATCAGTTTGCATTGTGCCCATTACAAGAACATTTTTGTTTTTCTTTGTGCAATATGACACAACTGCTGCTTTCTCAGTGAAAACAAATACTGAGGAATGCAGAGGTCTGCCCTGCATCTTCAGAATTTCACCGGGAATTTTTATCTTATTATTTCTTCTGACTGTTGCCAACATAGTCAGCTTTCTCCCCTGAACTTCATCTCCAAGGCCGTAATATTGTAAAGAAGTGACTTTGCAATCCTTCACTCATCTTCAGAACCACACGCATCATCTGAATCTTCTCAGATGCTCCTCCAGGTAGCTTTCCAGTATGCACTTGCATATTCCATACAAAACTGGATATTGCATCACAGGCTGCCCACATTTTGATGCCATACGTGCCAGAAAGATTCTGTGTCTCTGAAATGTCTTCCTCTGCATCACTATCCCAGTTCAAACTCTGTGATGAAGCTTATTCAGCTGTAAATTTTCTGGAGAATCATTTTTGTATGTTGGTCATAGAAATGACATGAGAAGAGTGACGAGTCAAATGAGAGAAAGTTCCTGCTCTACACATACCTGGCTGGGTATCTGGAAGTCACTGAGCAGTCAAAACAAAGTACTGTTCATCAATTAGACATGTTTCTTTTGGATCTGAAAAGCTACTTACCCATATTAAAGTATCTGGGTCAAAATGACCCCAACATCATATTTGTATGCAAACTGTGCAGAGACATCCCACTACACATCAGAGTGTCCAGATTTTACACACCAGTTCATGACCCTAGATGAGGAAAAGTCACTAAATTTCATGAAGAAAAAGAAAGGATATCCACTGTTTTGGTCACCACAAAAATTGAAACGGGTCAAATTGACCCATATCATAATATAAGGGTTAAAAAGTGTGTTTGAAATAGTTTTAGCCATGAGCGTAAGTTGAGGGGTTCGTTGTTTTTAGTGGATAGCTCTACTTTACGAACGGCAAAAGGAGAGATGAAACTTTACGAACGGCAAAAGGAGAGATGAAATCCTTTGAATGCAGTTTTATTGAAAAGGGAAAAAAAAGACGTCTGCACCGCAGCATTTCGAGAACACACTCCTCCTTACGGCAACTAAAACACTTCCTGTTTTCTTGTTAGCTGTAAGTATTCCTCAAAAGATGGTTCACCAAGTTAACTCCTTGCCCGACCTTTGATAACAGCCAATCCACCTGATGTGAAGGCATCTCAGAGACACGTCTTATGTAATGATTTAAAGAATGAGCGCATATAGGAAACAGATACGATCTGGAATGTTCCTAATGTCACAAACAATCCAAGGTTCCCCAACACGTGACCAATGCTTCATCTATGATCTTGAGATTGCGATGTCGCCCAACAGCGCCTTGTTTTCAGTTACAGTACAACTCGAACAGCCAGTCCCCACGCGACTGGACGCTCCCACTCATGAGGAAGTCTTTATATACAATCATCTTGAGATGAAGTGGATTAAATACCAGTCTGAGATGCTCAAAACAACCCAACATCCAATTGGCAATCAAAAACGTCACATTTGTAGGATGAACACGATTATATCACATAGAATTTGCATGAAATCTTGTCAACTCCATCTCATAGTTCCATTCACGTTGAAATAACAGAAGACTATCACGTTTCTTTGCTTAGGCATCATCACAAATGTGGACACGTAACGTGGTGGAATACTTCAGAGGCTGAGAGTTTAAATGTAGGCTCTGGCCTACCTGGGTGTTGTTTGCATCATGTTTTCCATGGGGGGCATGTGGCCAATGACTACCCCTTCATATATACTGTATATATACATGTGTGTGTGTGTGTCTCTCTCTCTCTCTCTCTTTCTCTTTCTCTCTCTCTCTCTTTCCCCAGCAGCGTTAAACTTGCCTATGCATGCTGTAAATTGTCTGCAAATGTTAATTTTAATCAACTGAACTTTTAAATAAACCGTGCTACCTTGAATAAATTAAGTATGAAAGATATATTTTCTGTCATTCTAATGTTCCTCTGTTACAGTATGAATAAACAGAATGTAATTATCCTGCCAACAGTGGACGCAAACTTTATATCATGAAGTTAACGGAATGGACTCTGCAGTGTTAATTTGGGGCGCCAGCGCTGACCATGTTTTGTTAGGAATGTTGCCAACCTTGATCCAAAGGGTAAAAGGAGTGACCTCTGTGCTCACAGGTGAGGTGTGTGCCTGTCCATGTGCTTGCAACCCAAGAAGAACAAGAAGCAGGACACACCCCCTCCTCAGGTCTCTGCATAAATACACCTGCTGTAATGCTGCAACGGAGGCGCAGCGAGCTGAGCATCATCAGGTCAGGTCACCATGGGGAACTGCTGTGAGGCCATCTGCAATGTCCGAAAGAACACCAACGTGCGGGTCAGTCTACCGGCTGTCTGCTTCGTTTGGCAGTTTGCTATGGTTATCCTCTTTGGAGTCTTCATCCGCTACGATGATGAGTCGGACGCTCACTGGGAGGAATTCAAAGAGGAGAATAACATCACCAGCGATATTGAGAATGACTTCTATTTCAGATATCCCAGTAAGTGTATTTATGAAATTATTCTTGTCATTGTTCATTTTGTCTGGACATTGGTTTCACTGTTGACAATGGGTGGGTTTTTTTTTAATTATGTTTCCAAATTGTTTCATTTATTTTACTGTTTAGAAAAAGTCAATGTGCATAAATCTTGATTAAGAAAAAGAAAAAAGAAAAAATAATAGATTGAATAAAGAAAAATGCCTAGAACTTACAATGGATTCCCCATGCTTCATTATAGATAACAAAATTGAATATATCATACAATTTTTTTAATGAAGAAATTGTCATCAAATATATCATAAATAATATTGAGAATCATTCACAATTATTGCATTTATTAGAATGTTTCCACAGTTTACACATTCAATTATTATGTTTATGTTAACATTTATTTTTTTCCCCTCTGCTATTTCCGCTGTTTTTCCTATGCTTTTTTTTTGTGTCTTTATTTGTACTTTTTTTCTGCTCATGGACAATTCATGTTTCTTCCCATTTTTTTTATTTGAAAAAGTAAAAACATTTTTAAATATGATTTGATCATCATGGGACACTATAAATAATCATTTTTCTGAATGCTGTACACATGACCGACTCACTATGCACTGTGGCTCAATGTGTGACAAAACTGCTTCAAACAACAAAGCGTGTGACGGAAAAGTGGTTAGGACTGCACGACTGTCCGTGTTTTATGTTATGTGTTGTGTTTATTATTTTACTTTATGTTAACTGTTTTGTAAAGCGCTTTGTTACAGCTGCCGCTGTTGTGAAAGCGCTATATAAATCAGCATGTATTGTATTGTATTGCAAAACTCAATATGGACAGGGTTTTTTTTCTTTTTCTAGGTTTCCAGGACGTCCACGTCATGATCTTTGTTGGATTTGGTTTCCTGATGACCTTCCTAAAGCGTTACAGCTTTGGGGGAGTGGGCTTCAACTTCCTGATTGCCGCTTTCGGCCTGCAGTGGGCTCTCCTCATGCAGGGCTGGTTCCACGCCCTGGACCCAAACACTGGAAAAATCACCATCGGAGTAGAGAGGTGAGAGGAATGCTTTTGACAAGGAGGAGCTTTGGCAATTTTCCTTTGATCTGGAGCTTCCACTTTGTGCAAAAATGCCATTGTTTTAAATGGCATTTTTCTGTCATGCGATGTCCTGCGGCTCCTCATTGTCCAGCGAGGAATCAAGAGTTGTCAAGTGTCATTTTAAGAGCTTGACTTTCAAGTTTGGCAACTGGGTGCATTGTCGAAAAGAGAATTGACTTGTTTTTCGGAATTTTTCTTGCAGTTTGATCAACGCTGACTTCTGTTGCGCCGGCTCTCTGATCGCCTACGGTGCCCTGTTGGGCAAAGTCAGCCCTGTCCAGACGTTGGTCTTCACCTTGTTTGGTGTCACCCTCTTCGCTGTGGAGGAGTACATCATCTTGGACCTCTTACACGTGAGTCTCACAGACAATCTTATCGTAAATAGTGCTTTAGGACATTTGTATTTTGTGCTGGCGCAACAGCGGCTACAACAGAGCAGGTCCAGCTGCATACTCGACTTGAGTGCAGACAAGATAAACACCCCTCACTATCATAATGCGCATCCACACAGCTATGCAAATTACAGCCAGAGGATACCAGCGACCCTACTTGTCAGTTTCAGGAGATTCCTTTGACCTACAAGGTAGTTCGTCAACTGAAGTCACTTTAAAATAAGCAGCAAAATGGCAGATAGTGAGCGGCTCTTCATTTCTTTTTTATCTGTACTGGAAAACTAAACAGAATGACATGTTATGGATTTAAAACAACATCATAAACTTCCCAAAAGTCCGCTAGCCTAATGCTAACACACAACGCAAATCGCCACAGACAGGCTAATGAAACTGGTGTTATAAACTTTTAAACAATGGTCATTTGAACATAAATGATGAAGCAGCATATGAACGGAGACGCTCTTCTGACACTCCATCCATCAATTGAATTGATGTAAAAATTGCCACAAAATTGTATGTATTTATAGAGTGGAATATTATAGAGGGATATTTTTCTTATTAAAACACAATACACCATTTTTGGTGGTTTTCGGGGTGCACGCTGGAACCCATTAGCTTCATTTCCATTAATTGTAATGGAGAAAGATAATTTGAGGTGTGTTTTTGCCAATGAATTCAATCGGATGTCAAGGCACCACTGAACTTCCATTGGTAAGGCTGATGTGAATATTTTCAACAGTGCAGAGACGCTGGGGGCTCCATGGTCATTCACGCCTTCGGGGGATATTATGGTCTGGGCATCTCCTGGGTTCTGTACCGACCAAAACTTGACCTAAGCAAACGCCTGAATGGATCCGTATACCACTCGGATGTCTTCGCCATGATTGGTACAATTATTTTACTCACACAGATGCTATTTCTAAGTCCCAGCGGCTGACGTCCGACTTGTCTCGTCTCACAGGTACATTGTTCCTATGGATGTTCTGGCCCAGTTTCAACTCGGCCATCACAGACCACGGCGCCGGTCAACACAGAACGGCCATCAACACATATATTGCCCTGGCGTCATCCGTGCTCACCACCGTTGCCATATCCAGCTTGTCACAGAAGAGAGGCAAATTGGACATGGTAAGCTTCAGGAGCTGAAAAGCAACATTATGTGGAAGTCGTGACTAATGTGACATTTTACCTGACAGGTGCATATTCAGAACGCCACCTTAGCTGGTGGCGTTGCTATGGGAACTGCGGCTGAGTTCATGATCATGCCCTATGGAGCACTCATTGTGGGCTTCCTCACTGGCATCATCTCGACTTTTGGCTACCTCTTCATCTCGGTGAGCTTGTCGCCTCTCCTCCAAATTCAACATGACTTGCTCACTCAAATGTGGAGCTTTCAGTTTTGAAACTGCTAGCAAGATCTGAAAGCAGCTTCGCCTCTGCCCAAACCCCAACACACACACACACACACACATGCAAACAGCGCAAACAAACATGGCTATTCACAATGAAAGTAGATATTTGTGAACGCTGTCCAGGTTATAAAAACTATTAGCGCTGTAAACACACCACGTATACTACAATGGTAACATGGCTTTTTCATGCTAATGTTACTATAACATCAGTAGTACATCAGTATGATGTCCTTTTTGCACTTTAAAATCGATGGAATTTTTTTCAAACGATAAACGTGCCTGTCAAACAGAAAATTTCTACTGAATTCTGAGTTCCGTCATCCTGCTTCTGTTTGCTAGTCCTATCCAGTTGTTAGTAAAAATGACGGATGGCTTTGTATGTATAATATGAATTGTGCTATTTTCACTAGAAAAAAAAGAGTGGAAAAATGCTTTTTTTCCTTGTTTTTTTTTTCAAAAAACTATTTTTTTTTGCTCCAAAACAATCTGTTGAGTTGTTTTTATTTATATCTTTATTCCTTTGCTGAAAATGAGGGAAAATCCCATTTTTAGATTCGCAAAACACAATTTAAAATTTCATGTCAAATTTAATTTCAAGTTTTTTGGCTTGAAATTTTGAGTTCACTCAACTTTTTTTAACAATGTGGCGGAAACAGACTTCCAAGTGCTGTATAACTACCTTGCAATTAATTGATGGTTCCCAAAAAAAAAAAAAAGTGGCACAAAATGGACTGAACTATTGCACTGCTATTATTTTAAATTCATCGAAATAGTGACTATTTAATCTAATCTGTAATGAGCACAGTGCGACTTTTTAGGTCATAATAAATCATTCATGTAAAAAAAAAAAAAAAAAAAAAATTAAACAATGACAATTGAACTGCCATCAATGGTAAATTTGCTCCAATGCTCTTCCACCCGGATCATCAGCTCTCTTAATATGTCTACTGATTGCGGCAGCCGATACTGAAATAATTCATGTCCAGGTCCATTGTTTTACATATACAATAGTAACACTTCCTTTATCACTTACCCCCGCCCTTCTTAGCCCTTTTTTGAAAAGTACCTGAAACTTCAGGATACATGTGGTGTCCACAACCTACATGCTCTACCCGGCATGCTTGGCGGCTTTACTGGTGCAATTGTTGCTGCTGCCGCCACTGAAAGTGTCTACAGCCAACAAGGGTAGGCAGCTTGCACACATCTGTCACCCACACATCTGTCACATTGTCAAGACATTGTATTGATTTTGCAAAAATAGCTGAACGCGACGGATGTCAATGGAAGCTTTGTGAGGCTAAACATCACTTTGTGTTTCACCAGACTGATCGACACCTTTGACTTTGAAGGCGAGTTTGCGGACAGGTCTGTGGGCACGCAGGGGGGCTTCCAGGCTGCCGGCACATGTGTGGCTATTGCTTTTGGACTCGTAGGAGGAGCACTTGTTGGTGAGTCGGACTCTCTCTCTGTAGTAGTCAAATGCTTTGGTTTGCAAACTTTTCAGGGAAAAAAAAAGAACTTAAAGAGTGATTTCATTGAAAATATATTCTCATGTAAAATTTAAATAAAATGCACCGAAATAAAACAAACAGTCCTTAAGGATTACCGGTCAGTGACATTTTATTGAACATTTAATATCAACCGTCTCCGTCCCTCACTCACTCCTCACACCACTGCTATCCATGTTCACAGTCTCGTCATTTCCCGTAGCGACTACTGCAACTCACTTCTCTTCGGTGTCCATCAAAAATTCCTCCATAAACTTCAACTTGTTCAGAATTCAGCAGCCCAGATCATCACGGGAACCCCCTCCTTCCATCATGTCACCCCCATCCTCAGACAGCTCCACTGGCTTCCTGTCAAATTTAGAATTAACTTCAAATTACTTCTCTATACATTCAAAGCCATCCATAACCTTGCGCCCCCCTATCTTCTTCAAATTTCCCTACCTTCTCGCTCACTCAGGTCCTCATCCTCCCTCCACCTTTCTCTACCCTCTGCCCATCTCAGTACAATGGGGTACAGAGCCTTCAGTCGCTCTGCCCCCAAACTCTGGAACTCACTTCCACCCAACATTCGTAATATTGACTCTCTTTCCATATTCAAAACCCACCTATTCAGACTTGCTTATCCACCTTAAATCTTTCTCTTCTTTGTTTGTAATTTTATCTGTGGTTTTATTAGTTGCTCGTAGTTGTAAAGTGTCCTTGAGTGTTGTGAAAGGCGCTGGCAAATGGGATGTATTATTATTATTATTATTATTAATATTATTACAAGGGCAATCCCTGGTTTACCTTTAAAAAAAAGTTTTAATTCAATTTGAACAATTAAAGTATTACGGCGATCTGAAGAATCCACCCATCCATTATCTGAACCGCTTTATCGACATGAGGCCCGCGGGGCATGCTGGAGCCTATCCCAGATGACTTCCAGCAGTAGGCAGAGTACACCCTGAAGTAGTTTCATTATGAAATTGAGTTTTTTGTGCTCAAGTTCGACAGAAGTCTCATTCCTAGGGTTTTCTCCAGGGCACTCCGTTTTCCTCCCACATTCCAAAAACATGCATGGCGAGTTTATGGATCACTCTACATTGTCCTTAGGTGTGATGGTTATTCCTATGTGACCTCTTCAGGGTGTGCCCCGCCGAATGCCCGGAGGCAGCTGGGATAGGCTCCAGCACGTCCGCAACCCTCGTGAGGATTAGCGGCTCAGATAATGGATGGGAGGATGGATAGTTGATGATTAGTTGTGACACTTAATTTTGTGCTTTCAGGTTTAATCCTCAGAATCCCAATCTGGGGTGACCCCGCTGATGACAACTGCTTCGATGATGAAGTCTATTGGGAGGTGAGTGTGCTTTTTGTACCGCCAGATGGCGGTCCTGCTCCGTGGTTTATCCTGGTGTGACGCTCTTTTAATTGCTCAAGTTCAACTGCTGCTGCTGCTGATGATGATGATGATGAACTTGTGTGTTGTGGGCTTGCAGGTTCCCGAGGAAGAGGAGAGCATTCTTCCGGTGTTGGAGTACAACAACCACATGATCAACAAACACCAAGACCTGTAAAGTCTCTCTTCTTAATTTTGACCTGCTTTGTAAAAATCTTTCCTCGCAGGAAGTCTGTTTATATGTCTTCTTATTTTTATTTTTTTGCAGCTCTGAGTCCAACTTCTCTGTGGAGCAGAGCTAGTCACAAAGGATCCCAAAGGACTTGCCAGCACAATCACAACTAGTCTGAAAAAGATGCACTTCAAATTGCTTCAGACTAAGGAACACCTGACAGAAGAAAGCTTAATTTGTGACATTTGCGATTTGAGTGAATCCCACGAATGTGTGAAATTGTGTGTGTGCTTGTGTGCGTGTGTGTGTGTGTGTGTGTGCGTGGGTGTGTGGGGGTAAGAAGTGTGTACATAAGAGTCAAATTGTTCCTCGCCGCATGACTACGCATGACACAATGTGTGCTTACTTTCTGTAGTTGATGTATTTTTGTTCTTGTCCAAAGTCTCGAATCACTTGTAAATGCAAATTAAAGATGCCTCGTTTTTTTTCTTTCTACCTCTCAGTTACTCATACTCATGCTGTATTTCTCTTCAGGGCTCAACATAAATTTCATATAGCATTTACTGTAATTCATTATTTTTTTTCAAAGAAACTGCTTCAAACTGTTTGATGCCACTGAAAATTAAAGTCTATTGTCAAATGTACCATAAAACAAGGAGCATTGCACTGTATATTGAAAACAACTGCATAGCATTGCTTTAGGGAAGTCCATTTAACTTAATACTAACAAACGATGGAAAAGTAAATGAATCGAAAGCATACAGAAGCATCGGTGTTATAACCCTTATGCAACAGCTGAGCACAAAGAGTGAAGTCACGCATGTAGACAGATAATATAACAATACTCACAGGCACGTGTTATTTTTCATCTGCGAAGCAAGACTAATATTTACTCATTATTATGGCTTGCCATCCCCATATTATTATGCTGCCCAAAAAATGGTAAAAAAAAATCATTAATTCTTTGAATTCTATGTACCGGTAATTATATCATCACTGGGCGGCCCGGTGGGCCAGTGGTTAGCACATCGACCTCACCGTGCAGAGGTACTGGGTTCAATTCCAGCTCCTGCCTCACTGTGTGGAGTTTGCATGTTCTCCCCGGGCCTGCGTGGATTTTCTCCAGCTACTCCGGTTTCCTCCCACATTCCAAAAACATGCATGGGAGGCTGATTGAACACTCCAAATTGTCCCTTGGTGTGAGTGTGAGCTCGAATGGTTGTTTGTCTCTGTGTGCCCCGCAATTCTGGTTCAGGGTGCCCCCCGCCTACTTCTTGAAGACGGTTGGGATAGGCTCCAGCACCCCCCGCGATCCTTGTGAGGATAAAGCAAAACAGGAAATGGATGGATGGAGCTATAATCACTACACTTTTTTAAATGAAGCCCAATACTGCTATTTCCTTATGAAACCCCCCATTAGAGTTGATCTGGTCTGATGGTAACGAGGTTCGGACGCGTCAGTCCGTCACTTCTTGACCAGTCGAGTGTGACTTAATGAACTCACTGCACAAAGGGGGCATGTGCTGCAAGTCACATGAACGGCCTGATGGGGTCAAACCCATGAACTATCGTGTTATTTGAGGTCACCGAGGTCAAACATTTTTTTGACACAGATTTATTGACTTTCTATGGTGGTCAAAAATTGTCAGTGTCTTGCGTCATTTTGATGTCATTTTCGTACTATGGATCTGTTTACTAATTTATGATTGTTTGCTACGAAATTACCCACAAGCCAAAGCGACACTTAAAATAAAAATGTGTACAATAAAGAATACATAAATTACAACTGCAGAGATAATGCGCAGTCAGAAAAGTTTTAACTCTCCTGATGTTTTGTTTCTTTCCTGCTGTGCACCGGTCAACATGACCACCTTCATTTTCATAATGTATCAAATGTTTGTCCATCCATACCTTGTGAGATGAATGATGATCTAATAGCACCAGCACCTCCCTCTATGGTCCTTGTTTTTAACTCTGACAATTCTACAAGCGTACCAATTGTTGCGGCCAGATGGGGAAAAAAACACCATTGATTTGAACCTTTTTCTGCATCTTATATCGGCTTCTTCCCTTGCATGAATAAGTATTGAAAACGGATTGGGGCGGAAAGTGAGAGAAGTTTCTCCTCAGTGATTTTACCAGAGGGGACCTTTTGAGAATCATATTAGCCTGCCGAAGGTGTTTGTGAAACCACTTGCTCTGCTATTGTCCTCCTGGGGCTGACCTCTTCTGAAAGACTGCAGAAGCCCTGTAATCAGATTAAAGGCCGCTGGGGCGGGGAGGGGCCACATTGAGGAATAGCTGAGATGCCGTGGAAGTCCTCCGACCGGTACCTGCCATTGAAGTCTAGGAGAGGGGCTAAATAACACAGCAGGGGAGAGGAGGCGGGAACCAAGCTGGAGGGACAAATTGGCCTGTTGTTGCAAGGGGATAATGGAACAATGAAGGAGGGGAGTATAATCAGAGCGTATGGACTTGGAGAGAATAAGTGCAATGGGGAAAGGAGGAGAGTGGAAAACTCCAAAGGCTGTGGCTTCATCCCACCCTGCCCCAGCAATTATATCACCTTTGTGAGCCGATTGGAGTGCTCTGCGCCGTCCATCTGCGCTCCATCCGTATTTACTCAGTGAAGAACACTCAATTTTGTTTAGGGGATAGAGTGATGAATATAAAGAGGCTGTGAAGACTCAATGCACAATTCATTCCCGTAGTATTTTTTGTCATTTTTTGAGATGGGAAGTCAAAATGAGTCGTGTGCAAACTCGCCTGTATTCGTAATGTGTTTGGTAGATTTCATTCAAGTCTGAAGAAATCAAGGTTGTAGTTTTTGGGGCAAAAGTTATGTTTGGCATGAATGCAAAACCGCTCATAAGCTAAAAACTGCGCCACATCTACAGTGAAGCATGGCGGTGGCAGGAACTTCCTTTGGGGCTCTTTTTCTTTAGCTGCAACTGGGGCCTTGGACGAGGTGGAGGAACGGTTCCATATACACTGTCAGTGTTAGGATAAAGCCTCAAGGATTCTGGTTGAAAGCACGGAGGTCGACTGGTTAGCACATCTGCCTGACGGTGCAGAGGTACAAGGTTCGATTTCGGCTCCGCCCTTTCTGTGTGGCGTTTTCATGTCCTCCCTGTCCCTGCATGGGTTTCCTCCCATTTTACAAAAACGGGACTTCCAAATTGTCCCTAGGTGTGATTGTGAGCGCAGATGGTTGTTTGCCGACGTCTACAATTGACTGGCAACCAGTTCAGGGTGTACCCCGCCAACAGCCCGAAGACAGTTGGAATAGGCCGCATCACGCCCGTGGCACTTGTGAGGATAAGCATATTTTAAAAATGGATGGATTACATCGTTGGAAAGGTTTTGAAAAGATTTATCTTCCATCTCATTTTTTAAAAAATCATAATTCAACGACGGCAGACAGACACACAGACCAAGATAGATAGATAGATAGATGCCCCTTTGAGCACAGCATTCACTGGGTGACACTGGGTGGGGTCAAAGGAGAAAATCTCAGGGGTTAGGGTAAGACCTCTGTCAGGACAAGAGCCATGACAATTCCTAATCACAGCCAGGGAGCCCTTTGATGGTCCCGTACAGGCCATTAGCTGCTTGAATCGTGTGCATCACAAAGTGAATGGTTGAACTAATTAGAGTCCTACTTGCCCCTGATCACTCATCAATATAGAATTGGACTTTTATGGTAAACATCTGTGCTCCAGCATAACGTTTGTATAATGTAGGAATTGGTTGATTCGATTTTCCTCAGAGAGGAATTCCAAGCTGTCAGAAACGAGCCATATCAGTCCCATTTTGTTAACCTTGCACTGATTGTCTCTTCCTTGTAGGATTCAGTACAATATTTGAACAGTCACTGACAGAGCTTCAGTGGTCAGGCTCCTTCATATATTACAATGAAATACAATACATCTTTATTTATTTCCTTGATGGGTCAGATGTGATTTTATTATCCTGTTAGGTCAATGAGGCCTGCTGTCTGCCTTTTACTTGATGTCTCTCAAAGATTAAAAATTAAAGATGAGTAGTTTGACGTAGGAGCTGCCCACTCTGTTTTATTCATTCATTTTCCGAACCGCTTGATCCTAAATAATGTCGCGGGGTTTTTTTAGAAAACCATTGAAAACGTATTTTATTGTCAACAATTTTTAAAATTTCTGCCTTTTAAAAAAACAAAACGTTTTGTTTCAGGCATTCCTGTAGGCGTGTGGTCAGGAACGCCGGTTCTTCGAGAGCCATATCCTGCCTGTTTTAGATTGCTAACCGCTCCAGCACACCTGATTCAATTGTTCATGATCATTTCAGGCCTCGACAGAGCTTGCTGAGGAGCTGATCATTTATATTATAGTCGGCCGTGCATGTGAAGTGGGCGGTTGGAGAGTGGTTATAACTAGGCTCTTTTCCCAGACTAAAGATTTCTTTCAAAGAAATAAAGAATTCTTTCTTTCTAAAGAATTCTTTCAATATATTTTTAAAAACTTTATATTCTCAAAAAAAAACAAACAAACAAATTAACTTGTTCTTGCACTGTGCGTTATTTTAGTAAACTACTTTTGAGTTCTCCATTTTACTTTTAAATCTCTTTCACCCTTTTGTTTGTGCTTTTGAATACTGTATTGTCCTCTTAGTAATGTGAAGCACATTGAGTTATCTTCTGTATGAAATGTGCCATAGGAGCAAAACTCACGTTTACTGGTTTACTTGTCTTCTTTCTTGGGTTTTTTTTTTTGTTTTGTTTGTTTTTTGTACTTATTAGTGTGCTTGTTTGCTTATTTGCCTGCTTTCTTTCTTACTGACCAACTTGCTAATTTACAGTAATATATTATCATAATAAACATGTATGAACTATTGTTCATGTACTCCATTAACAGGCATACCAGTCTATGTGAGGGAGGTGTTTATTGACGTGGACGATGCACCCCACGATGAATTGAGACAAGGCCACTAATTGCAGAAAAGTTCAAGGTCGGTTAAAGTAAATGTGAAGGTTTGTCAGAGCACTGCACACACATTTAAACTGCAATGTTAATGTCAACGCAAGTGCTAACATAACATGAGAGCTTAAGAATGGTAACTTTTATGCTCTGAATTAAATTCTTCAGTCAATATAAAGTTCTAGCAAATGCAACAGGATGTGATGTTAAAAAAAACTCACAAAGAAGTTTGCGACTAATAACTAGAAGATTATTAGAAGGAAAATTTAGAAGTTTGTTAACAATGTGTTAGTTCAGTGTATAATATACGGTATATGCATTCATCTTTCTTGTGGAAGGGTCAAGGTTTATTTGCAGTCCTGTTGAAGTATTCTAGAAGAGACCAAGTCTTGTAATTGTGCCAATTGTGTCTTCAGTGCGTAAATGCAATATGGTTGTACACTATTTGAATCAGTCAAGTAAACACAACTTCAAACTAATTGTAAACTTGTTTTCAAGTCGGTAAAGGCAGATTTTGTTATTGTTGTTGATAGCACGGTTCTGATTGCACTGTGTGCCTAATGAAGTATGCTGCTAATCTAATAAACTATATTTCAAAGTTCTATTTCATATCATGATACAAGTAATAACATAACACTAAAGGGCAAAAGTCTCATCAAGTACACATCAGGCGCAGTGACGGGGCAGTAAATTCTCCCACAGCATCACGGCCAGTGAACGCCACAAAGACGTGCAGGGGAGAAATGAAAGAAAAGGAGCGCTGATGGGGCTGATGATTCTCTCGGGGGTGTTTGGGTGAAAAGCAACAGCATATGTATTGTGGGAGGCCCTGACTCGCCACCCTGGAGAGCGCTATGTTCCCACGGTTTGCTCAACAAACAAATGTACCCCAAGTCCTCCCACCCCCAATGCACACACAAGCACACACACACACACACACACACACACACACACACACACACACACACACACACACCACCACCACCACCGCCATGCACCGCACGCAGGGTGATGTCATTAATTACCATCAAAATGAGCATGACAGCAAGCAAGAGTGCATGTGTCTGCCAGTGAGGCTTTGTGTGCGTGTATGTGAGTGTGCGTATGTCAGTGTGAAAGAGAGAGAGGAGAGAGAGAGAGAGCGAAAGAGCGGGCGAAAGAGAAGGGGGCAACATAGGGAAGGAAAAAGAAAGACACCATTGTCCTTTATGAAATAAAGAAATCTCCAGTGAAGCAAAAATGGAGCAAATTCGTGCATCTCTGAGAGCGAGCTGGCCTGTCATGTCTTGTCAGAGTATCACAAAACATGATGTGCGCATGTTTGCCGGGTGTGTGAGAGACCGTCAGGGACATCACTCAGGGTTACCTCTCACATACTACAGAAACGCTTCCACAAACACGACTGAAGCACTCTCATGCACATGACTGGCAATGCATGCATACTTACTACTGGCAAGTGGCAACGCTCTCATACACACTTCTGGCAAAACTCTCATTCAAAACATTTTCGTTAATAAAATAAAAAAACTAAAATGCTTTTAAAGAAACTAAAAAGTAACTGAATCGAAACCGTACGTTTCTAAAAATACAGTCACTAAAACTAACTATAATTATCGCCAAAATGTTCTTTGATTTTAATATCATACATGAGCTTTTGGTTACATTTATTTTGGCATTACTGTATAACCATACAAAATAAGGAAGCTCAACAGAATAGTACTGTAGTTTACTTTATTACACAAGACCGAATTACCTTTTTTTTTTAACCTTGCACTCCATAGACACTTTATTTAAAAATAAAAAACTCATACAGAATTGATACATACCAAACTAAAATAAACCATTTTTGAAAAAAGTCATACAAACTAACAAATCTACTCGAAAAATGTATTGAAACTAAGTGAATTGGGGGGGGAAAAAAGTCAAAAAGAAATCCAAACTAACTAGCGGTATAAAGAAAAATCATTATAACCCTGATACTCACCTCTAAAATTAACTAAAATAATCAACTGACATGGTGTCATAAACTACTAAAGCTTTCTCACACATTACTGAAAAGGTCTCATACACACAACTGGGAACACTCTAATAAACACGACTGGAACACTCTCAAACACTACTGAAAAGCTGCTGAAATGTGAAAAGCATACTGAGTTGGTTTCAGCAACAAATAGCAACATGGTCCCCGTTCTTTACATTTTTCTCTGTCGCCCGCAGTAGAAAACTTTTCGACACCCCTGTGCTAGAATGACAGTTTTACATGGTATTAATCAATAAAAGATGCTTTTTAGTGTAAATAAAACTGTGGTTGATGAATATTTGTATGAGTCAAAGAATATCCGAGGTACTGATAGAAAGAGCTCCGCTTTGTCTCTTGTTGGGCCGAGAGTCCATCAAGGACGTGTCTTGGTTGTTAAATGGAAGGAGAATGGGACAATCCAACAGCATGGGCCTCACTAAGCTCTGCTTGTGCACTGAAGTAGGTCCAGGATGAAGCTTATTGTGCCACGTCTGAATGCCTGGGATGCCATCTCATCAAAGTTTGCGCTGATTTGTGAGTATTTCATCTCCAATAGGTGGAAAGAAACTGTGTTAATTAGAAGCCTTGATTAGGAAGTGAAGCACAGCGAAACAAACATGTGCTTTGTTTCCTTGAACAAATATCTGCTTTCAGGGACTCTGAAGCCTCACAGCAGGGAAGTTTTTTTTTGTTTCTTTGTTTCACAAATGTCTGTCTTCGGAAAGTATTCATGAAAGCCTCTTCCTGCCGTCTCGTCAGTCAATCGGGCAGTATGCTGACATATTTTCATTGATAAGGACACATGGGGATAAAAAAGAAAAAAAATATTGCGTACCACTTTACATTAATAATTCACATGATCAAGTTAGACGGCCCGGTGATCAACTAGTGAGCACGTCGGCCTGACAGTGCAGAGGTACAAGGTTCGATGTTCCTGTGTGAAGTTTTCATGTTCTCCCCGTGCCTGCGTGGGGTTTCCCTGGGTATTCTGGTTTCTTCCCACTTTCCAAAAACATGTATGGCAGGTTAATGGAACCTTCTAAATTGTTCCTAGGTGTGACTGTGAGTGCAGATGGTTGTTCGTCTGTGCGTGCCCTGCGATTGGCTAGCAACCAACTCAGGGTGTCCCCTGCCTAATGCCCGATGACGGCTGGGATCGGCTCCCCCGCGACCCTTGTGAGGAAAAGCAAATCAGAAAATGGATGAGCACGTTATTCATTACTCTGTAAACACAGCCACACTTTGAAAGAGTAATTCAAGCCTTAATTTCACTTTGGCTGGATTACTGTAAAGTGCTTTACGTTGGACTCAGTCCTCAAATGTCTCTATGTGGTTCATAATGCTGCTGCTCAAACGTTCAAATGGAACACCAGAAGCCGACATTAGACTACACGAATGTAGCCCCAGTTTGACGTGCCGCAGACAAACATAGTGACTCGCAGCCGTTTTTGAGATGTCGTTGTAGACTGTGTAGTGACATTCGCAACGATTGGTCGTGAGGCATCTTGGATGCTTCACGACCAAAATAACGACAGTCTGGCATTGCCAAATTTTGGTTCATCCTGCCACATAGTGTGTGACTTGTCCAACGTCATCCTTCAATCGGTTCTTTGACATTGACCAATAGGAAGACAAAACCCTCCTGCTTATGACGTGAGACTGGATGCGGTGTGGTCTGGTCGGTGACGGTCTTGTATGTGACACCTCGCCTGGTTTCAAGACATAAAATCATGAACGACAGTGTGACCGTCAAGACTGTAGTTTGTCAAGGCCTAAGAGGGATTGCATAACTCATATTCTCTCCTCCCACCAATGGGTGCTTGTGCACTTTGGAGTGTTATTAACCTTTGTTATTGTTTTATCATTTTTAATTTATAGAATATGTGAATTTCTATTGTTGTTCTACACTTTGTTTCAGTTCAGATGGTTTTTAAAATCCTCTATAAATAAAATGATGAGGTTAGAAATGCTAAGAATGAAAATGTATATTCAAATATATTTTGACAAATTTTGAAAGGTGGTATATAAATGATTGATTGATTGATCGATCGATTGGTTGGTTGGTTGGTTGATTAATTGAGTGATAAACAACACAGATGTGACATATTAAGATCCTGATAATGTAGTGAGGCGGATGGATTAATTATCCATATTTGAGAGAAATAGGTATGTAGAATAAGTTTTCAATGTATAAGTTTGTTTTATGAAAAATAGGAGCCAAAACAAGGGTTGCCATTTTTGTTCAGGTGAAATAAAAGTAAATTATATTCATATTGCACTCTTAATAGAGAGAACCCACAAAGATCTTCACAAACACTCATAAAGTGTATAAAGTATAAAAACAACAATTTACAATTAATACCTGACAAAAAGGAAATACATTCAATGAAAAAATGTATTAAACTAGGTCTTAGTGATATACTGTGATGTATGAATTCACAACACGTTCACCATACAACAACGATTTAATTTCTTTGGGATTTAAGTCTCGGATGACATTGACATTTCTGAGGGGAATTACACTGGTTAGCTTTGTACAAAAAATATTTCATGCATCATCCAAATGAACTAAATATAGCAATTTTTGGAACACTGTAAGAAATAATGGCAAGGTCTTGACTGTGTAACACCCACCCAGTTGAAGGATGGCATGATTGTGAGGTGAATGCCGCATTCAGCATATGACCTTAATTCCAGCAGATGGTGCCAAAGTTGAAATGGTGCCTTTGACAGCATTTGTGGCAGTGGTCAGTATTCGTTTGTTTCAATATCTCGAATCTAAGAACTAACGAGATACAATAAAGGACTCCATAATCACGATTTCAAAAAGTTCAACTTGAACTACACTTGTTTTTCAAACCCGTCTATAATTATATCATTAAGTTTTGATCGAACAAGATGGAATCCTAAAATCATTTTGCGGCTGAACGTAAGCCTGTAATGTGTGCATGCTCCTGAAGGGGGTGCTGTAGTACTCATGAGAAGCGCCCCGTGGAACGTCAGCATGGGAAGCGGAAGTTGACAACGTGGAATTTACTCAATTGTACCAACGAATTGATTTCTACAAGACGTTATTGCTATCTAAAAAGCTCATGAACATGATTTATTCCCTCTCTTCTCTCAACTGGGAAATGATTTTGTGAACAAAAGAAATTGTTTCCAATTACATATTTTGCTACTGTAAGGGTCCTGCAATCAAAAAGCTGTGTAATAACAAGAAAAATACATTTTAATTATTTTAACTACGGTATATGAAATTGTGGCTGCACAAAGTTGTTGTTGAAGTTTGGTTTTTTTTGGTTTGTTTTTTTTGGGGGGGCGGGGGGTCTTGTCCTACCACATAGCCCCTTAAATTTGCCAAATAAGGAATAGCTCGAATAAGGTGGGAATCAGTGAATGCCTCAATCAAACTGTGGCGGGACTCTAGTAAAGCAGCCGGGGGCTTAAGATATATTAAATTACCATGATTGGGACTTAAAGGCTGTTTGAGAGGCTGGGAAGCGTCAAAGCGTGGTTATTCATGTCTGGGGAGCTGGGTCAATAGGTTGGGGAAGTTCACAGGACCTGATGGCATTCTTATGCAAATGAAGAATACAGGAGCTGAAGCTCAGTGAGTTGGAAGATATAAATGACCGCGCAATCATCTGCGGTCTTGCACATACACAAACGTGCTGCCCGCTCGCCACTGCAGCTCAGTCTGTCGCTTCCTATACTGTATAATATTGGTGACATACTTGTGGATTTGATGGCCATCAAAAAATCTTGGTTGCCGCATAGAAAACGACTTACTTTGCATAATCATGTTATTGTCTAACTAATGGGATGCCATGCTAAGAACCTAATTAATACTGTAGCAAAGGGATGGCCAATTTCAACAACACAGGGGGCCACAATTTTTCAGCAGTGCTCCTGTGGGGCCCACATAGGACAGTGCACTTCCTAACCAGATAAATGACAAAAATGTATAGTGTTTCAGTGTTCAATGACCCAAAACTCCTCGATTCACACAGTGACGACACAGACTGGTGGCGAGATAGGTTTAACAATGTTCCACTGAGCTCGTATTACGGATTTCTATGGTTTTGATGCGATGTTTAGTCCTAATTTGGCAAAGCTTTCGTGAGCCTAAGAAAACATGGGCACCCTCATCTTTGTTATTCACTCTGCTCATAGTCTGTCAAAAATCAACACAGCTGTTGTTGGATTTGTCATCGGTAGACAACTAGTTTGTTGTTTTTGTGGCATGTTATTGTTGACAGTAACCATTTGTTGTCTCCATGAAAAAGACACAACGGTACAATCAATATCATACATGCTCTGTAGAAGTTTTGCCATGTTACAGAAAAGATGAGTTTTTCTGCAAACTGTAACTCAGATTATGTTTAAAAAAAATCCATGACAGATTAGTGAAGGCCAATGCGCGACTGGGCTATGCAGGTACCACCATTAATCTACGATCAACATTTTATATGTTGTGGGCCAAACCAAGGAACCAAATCATAAAACAATTGTGTCACTGCACTTTTAACACTGTTGATTTGAAGAAAAAAATGCCTCTGATGGACATTAAAACATTTTTTAAAAATCTGATTAATCGATTATTTGACAAAATAATTGACTAATCTACATTAATGGCAGCCCTAATTCACTGTATGGCAAAGAACTCAGTTTAGCAGTGAACCGTTACTAGCTGATTAGCTGTTAACGTCCACGGCTGCCAATAGCCACCCAGACTTTCTCTGCATTCTCTTGAGAGGTTTAGTACCCTGCTTTTTTTTCTGGTGTCAACTCAAATGAGCTTCGCCTGTCTGTCGGACCGCGACTGGAGATCCCAATTTCCTGGAAGTAGACATTTTAATTACTCCTATAGGATATTGTTCAGCATCCTCAGTTGCCTTCATAGGTGCTACATTATTTTTTTAAATTTATTATTATTTATGATTATGGGAAGTAAACTGAGGTGTGAATTCCAGCATAAAAAAGACATAAGTAAGAATTCAACATGATATTTGACCGTCCATACAGCATAAACTGTTATTATTCAGTCATTGCTTTGGTGAAAGAGTGAGAGTCAACTAAAACAAGACCCTGGTGAGGGAGCAGCACGCGTGTGGCGACTCGTGTGAAGTCAATCTGTGTCCCAGGAGAGCAAAAGGTCACGACTCTTCTGTCCAATTGGCTCCGGACATCGTGTTCATGTTTGTTGATCTGTTGTCTTGCGTTGTCACGTTTACGCATTGAAAAGACCAGTTGAGAAAATGAATGAATGAAAATGTCACTCAAATAGATTGTCAACCCAGTCTTTGGCCAGATCACAGATACTGTGTACTAGCAGATGGATTCACCATTAAATGTAAATGCACCTTTTTTTCTTTCTCAACAAGTTACACTTTTTTTATTGATGAGTGTACAACTTAATGTGACAACATTTTAATACAAATATTTTCAGAAATTTATTATATAAATTCTTGTAAATATTAATTCCACTGCCAATATAATATGATATAAGGAATGCAAGCCATAGAATAATTGAAAATATAAGAATATTTACAGGAATTCTCTTCTCATACATTGACAATGAAATGATGAACATTCAAACATGACTCAGTTGAGATGTCCTATTTTCTTCCATTTGGGTGTTTCATTCATTTATAGGTGAAGTCTGAACATTGCAGTCACTTGTGCTCTAAGTTCATAGCCGTGACATTTGGAATGTGTTTAAATTAAATTTGCATTGATCGACAGTTGGATGATGGTCTGCAACATGGTGGAATCTGTTGCTTCTTTTCCTGAAATGACAAAAATAGGCAAAGTTAGGACTTTCACAAACCACTCAAAACCATTTTTTAATAGTTAAAAAAAATAACATAAAAGTCAGTAGAAGATCTTGTAGAATTTTTTCATCCATCTGAATTTGAATTTAAATTTGAAGGGGAACCCAACCCAAAATTTTACTTCACAAAATGGGTTCTGTTCGCCTTCACTCGTCTAAACACTGCATTTTAATTCATTCGTGGAATATGATTTCAGGAACGAAATCACCCAATTTTTAGCCATCTCAAGGGGGCGGCCATTTTGCAACTTTCTTTCACTTTGCTACCGTCAGCTAAAACCTACATTACAGTTGCTCTGGGCTCAAGAAATGACCAATCACCTGAAACATGATTGGTCGTTACCTGAGTCCTGAGCAACTGTGATGTCATTTGCAGTCAATGCCAAGTGGAAAAATGGCGAGAGAAAAAAGAAGTCGATTTTACTGCTTAACTTGTATTGTACAACTTCAATTTTTACTCATCCAGCATGTGGTTTATGCAAATGTAGCTACTTTTCATGTATCACTTGAATGTAACCGCAACAAAAACTCTCTGTAGCCCACATGCCAACTTGTGTCATTTCTGTTTTTGATTTTGAATTTGAAATCATTTCACATGATTTGTGGCATGTGTGTCTGTGCGTGTGTGCGTGTGTGCGTGTGTGCGTGTGTGCGTCTGTGTGTCTGTGTGTCTGTGTGTCTGTGTGTGGTGGCGGCTGAGGATGCAATGGGCGATGAGAAAAGGCTGTGTGAGGATGATGAATGTGACATTCCCGATGTTCCCAGGGTCTTGGTTTTATTTGAAATGTCTGACAGGAGGGAGGGGGTGAGTGATTCGACGGGTGGGTGGATGCTTTTGGGGTGCTAGAGGGTCAGTAGGGGGGAATTTGTGCACAGCTGTTGGGGGACCCTATGTCTCCACTCTCGCTCTCCCTCAATGTGTGTTTGCGACAGGCTGTCCTTTTCAGCAACACATAGTCAGGCCATCCAGCCCGCTGCCATAACAACGCCATGGTCCCTCTGTCATCTTAACGGTAAGAGTGGGGCGGGGTTTAAAAGGGTGAGGAGAAACAGAGAATGAAGAGTCCAGACACTTCTATCCTGTGAACTTGAACTTGACTGGCAGTCTGAGTCACTGGCGGGAAGGAATGGAAATGCATCCCTGAATGTTTTGTTTTTTTTACTCATCATGTGGAGTGGACCCCCTGCTAGTGAAAATCCACTTCCACTTGACACCCATTATAAAGCAATGGAAAAAAAATATAACAGTAACAAAGACATATTGGAAAAACGGGGATACATTTCCGGCGATAAATTAAGCGTTATCGACGAAAATGAGGGTTGGCTATCCACCCTAAAATTAAAAAAAATATGAAAACAATATTTTAGAATTGGATGCCGAATAAGTTTGTGGTGGTTCACTGTAGTTTCAAATAAATGCTGACATTCTCAGATGCTTCTTGTGGTCAAAAACAAACTGTAATAAAATAAACACTAATATATAAATATTAATTAGGATCAATAAACGGTCTTAAAAATGATACACCCTTTACATCCAACTATTGATAACATTCAACATTCTGCTCCTGTTATTAATGACATGATTGACAGCTCGACCCACTTGACTACGGGGAAAAAAAAGAGGCGTTAAAGGTCCGCCATCAGTGTTGCAAAAACAAGAACAAACCAGAGTGGGGTAATCATTTTTTTTCCCTGGATTAACGCAGGATTGTCAGCTGCCGTGTCCTGTTGTGTGGACAGACAGATCGACTGCTTCCTTCCCCAACATGTCCATTCCAATCTGCAGCAATCCAGAGTCTCCCCTTGCCTGGGACGCACAGAACAACTACGTCTACCTCCTCCCCGACTGTCCCTTTCTCTTCTATAGTTCACATCCTATCTGTTGGGCACAACCCCTCTCAATTTCAAGTTCAAGCCTCATCACTTGATCTGACACCCAATCTTTCCACTTCCACGACATTTTGAACTAAAACTTCCTTTAAGAGACGTCCACATAAATTTGGGTGACGACTGATTGCAGATTTCTGACATTAAACAAAGCTGACCTTAAGCAGTGAGTGAGTGAGTGAGTGAGTGAGTGAGTGAGTGAGTGAGTGAGTGAGTGAGTGAGTGAGTGAGTGAGTGAGTGAGTGAGTGACTTAAGTAGATTTTGACTTGGAGTAACGGTACGGGTATAAAATCAGTGCTTTTACAGTTCCTTTTTATCACTGCAAATGTAGGGGGAAAAAACGACTTAAATAATGATTCAATTAAAATGTAGTGCACATAAAGAAGAATAAAATTTGAAGAATAAAATGTCTACTTATAAGATTCAATACAATACAAATTGATTGTACTCTACTTAAAATTAAACTGGTGTTGTCTGGATCATGGTCCCCACCTCTTTACCCAGGTTTCCCTGTAGCCCTCTGCCTCTGTCTTTCTCTCTCTCACAGGACACACACACACAAACACACAAACACGACGGTAGGCCTGCCTTTGTCAAGTGGCCCGCGCACAAAGCCGCCATTGTGGCGCAAGGCCTCGTTCGGCATGATAATGTGCACGAAGAAGCGCATGTTTACCAACAGGACCCCTGAATGAGGCAAAGCCAGGTTTGAGATGACTTCGACAGTGGTGAACGATTACAGCAGTTTACGATATGATAAAAGGCACGTATACTGTGTCTTTTCTGGGTCTAATTCACTGGTCACCAACCTATCTGAAATTGAATAATGTGAAGGGCTTCCGGTTTGATATGTATTTCTGAAATACTGTATTAAATTTGCTCAAATGACTTATGTTTTTCTTAATGATAAATTATGTTCATCTGTACTGTCTGTAAAGACTGGTCAATTCGAATCAATGATCCTCACATTAATGATCCATGATGATTTGAAAAGGAAGAAACAGACAAATATGAAAATACTATTTCTATAAATCTCTGCAAGTGTCTGATTTCAAATGATCGTGTCAACATCATTCTGAGGAAATTACACCGCCTCATCACCAGTGAGCAATTTTTAAAACAAGCCCTTGGGAGTGACCACTGCTACAGACGCATTTTATTTCCTGATGAAAGTCACGTACGCTGTATCCTTTCAGGGATTAATTCGAGGAACAATTTACATTCTGTTAAACATTCCCTTGGAATGTACCTGCCATAAAAGAATATGCTGAATGGATGGAAGGTTTTGTGGAAAATAATTTAAATGTATGATTTCTGAAATATTATTGTATCAAAAAACAAGAGGCATATGAAGAAAATTCTGACAGCGTTAATTGTGTAAAATTTGAGGACTCCTTTGGACTTCATCATTTCAATAGAACAGTGTCTAACTGTACAATTCATTTCGTTTCTTTTAACTAACTAGTTTCTTCGGCAAACTTACCGAACTCTCTCTCGTTCGCTTGAGAGAGAGAGAGAGAGAGAGAGAGAGAGAGAGAGAGAGAGAGAGAGAGAGAGAGAGAGAGAGAGAGAGTTTGGTAAGTAGTGCACAATAAGCAAAACAATACATTAGATTTATCAAAATTGTGCCTTTACACAATTGGCGTTAAATGTAGTGTAGAACTGCACTGCAGACGGAAAAAAAATACATCGTCCAAAATATTTAATAGTAATGCTGGAGTAGTAATGCTGGTGTCCCTTTCAAACTACAAATTGTGTCCGTAATTGTGAGCATTGTAATCGAGATGCATGTGTCGGTGTTGCTGTGCCTTTAAATATTCCACTTCCTCATTTCTATGCAGTTATGTTAATGTTATCTGCCGTTGTTTGCGCGTCATCGGCAGACGTGATAGTCGTGCTTTAATTTTAATTTTATTTTTTTAAAGTCAAAAGATCATTTATGTCTTTTTATTTTCCTGGAAGCAAAAAAGATCGATGTGGAATTGTTCTGTTGGGTATGTAGCGCTTTTTAAAATTTGAATTTAGGTGCATGTGCACAGATTCAACCTGAGGTACCCGCCCACATTTAGGCGAGTATGGAGCACGTGTGCGTTTTTGTTGTGCGTTTTAGCAAAATTTCTTTTTATCATTTCGTTTTAATCCACTCTAAGTGTGATGTGGCAATGACACGCTTAAGCTTTTTTTCGGTCATGTACTCAAACAAAAAAATTCCGTTTTAGATTCCTCATCAAATTTACGTTTGCTTTAAAACTCATCAAGAACATGTTTTTGAAATCAT